>NC_068422.1:52644757-52983073 GCF_023373465.1 Oncorhynchus keta | reverse complement strand
AAGCAAATTTGAGAACAGGTCTACCTAATTTCTTCCAGCATATTGATTGCACGACACGTAGGGCTAATACTCTTGACCACTGCTACTCTAACTTCCGCAATGCTTACAAAGCCCTCCCCGCCCTCCCTTCGGCAAATTCGACCACGACGCCATCTTGCTCGTCCCGGCTTATAGGCAGAAACTCAAAACAGGATGTACCAGTGACGAGAACCATTGGACGCTGGTCTGACCAATCGGAAGCCACGCTCCAAGATTGTTTTGATCACGTGGACTGGAATATGTTCCGATCAGCCTCAGAGGACAATATTGACCTGTACACTGTCTCGGTGAGTGCGTTTATAAATAAGTGCATTGGTGACGTCATACCCACCGTGACATTAAAACCTACCCTAACCAGAAACCATGGATGAATGGCGGCATTCGAGTAAAACTGAAAAAGCGATTCATCGCATTTAACCATGGAAAGAGGTCTGGAGATATGTCTGAATATAAACAGTGTAGTTAATCGCTCCGCAAGGCAATCAAACAAGTGAAATGCCGATACAAGGACAAGGTGGAGTCGCAATTCAACGGCTCAGACATGAGATGTATGTGGCAGGGTCTACAGTAAATCACAGACTACAAAAACAAAAACAGCCAAATCACGGATACCGGCGTCAAGCTTCCAGACAAACTAAACACATTCTTTGCCCGCTTTGAGGACAATACAGTGCCACCGTGGCGGATCGCTAACAAAGACTGCACCCTCCCCACCCCCCTCTCCTTCTCAGTGGCTGGCATGAGTAAAACATTTAAACATGTTAACCCTCGCAAGGCTGCTGGCCCAGATGGCATCCCAAGCCGCATCCTCAGAGCATGCGCAGACCAACTGGCTGGTGTGTTTACAGACATATTTAATCACTCCCTATCCCAGTCTGTTGTCCCCACATGCTCCAAGATGGCCACCATTGTTCTTGTTCCCAAGAAGGCAAAGAAAACTGAACTAAATGACTACCGCCCCGTAGCACTCACTTCTGTCATCATGAAGTGCTGTGAGAGTCTAGTCAAGGATCATATCACCACCACCTTAGACCCACTTGAGATTGCATACCGGACAGGTCCACAGATGACGCACTCGCCATCACACTGCCCTATCCCATCTGGACAAAAGGAATACCTATGTAAGAATGCCGTTCATTGACTACAGCTCAGCATTCAACACCATGGTACCCACCAAGCTCAACATCAAGCTGGAGGCCCTGGGTCTCAACCCCTCCCTGTGCAACTGGGTCCTGGGCTTTCTGACGGGCAGCCCCACAGGTGGTGAAGGTAGAAAACAACATCTACAGTTCGCTGATCCTCAACACTGGAGCCTCACAAGGGTGTGTGGTCAGCCCCCTCCTGTACTCCCTATTCACCCACGACTGTCATCAAGTTTGCAGACAATACAACAATAGTGGGCTTGATCACCAACATGAGACAGCCTACAGGGAGGAGGTGAAGGCACTCGGAGTGTGGTGTCAGGAAAACAACCTCTCACTCAACGCCAACAAAACAAAGGAGCAGATCGTGGACTTCAGGAAATTGCAGAGGACGCACCCCCCTATACACATTGAAGGGACAGCAATGGAGAAGGTGGACATTTTTAACTCCTGGGCGTACACATCACAGACAAACTGAAATGGTCCACCCACACAGACAGTGTGGTGAAGAAGCCGCAGAAAACAGACAAGTGTGGTGAAGAACCTCTTCAACCTCAGAAGGCTGAAAAAATTGGCCTGTCACCCAAAACCCTGACAAACTTTTACAGATGCACAATCGAGAGCAACCTGTCAGGCTGTATCACAGCCTGGTATGGTAACTGCACTGCCCTCAACTGCAAGGCTCTCCAGAGGGTGGCGCGGTCTGCACAACGCATCACCTGCGGCAAACTTCTTGCCTTCCATGACACCTACAGCACCTGATGTCACAGGAAGGCCAAAAAGGTCATCAAGGACAACAACCACACGAGCCACTGCCTGTTCACCCCGCTATCATCCAGAAGGGGAGGTCAGTACAGGTGCATCAAAGCGGGGACCGAGAGACTGACAAACAGCTTCTGTCTTAAGGCCTTCAGACTGTTAAACAGCCATCACTAACATTGAGTGGCTGCTGCCAACATACTGACTCAACTCTAGCCACTTTAATAATGGAAGAATTGATGTAAACCATTTATCACTAGCCACTTTAAACAATGATACTTCATATAATGTTTACATACCCTACATTACTCAAGTCATATGTATATACTGTACTCTATACATATATATATGTACTCTATATACAGTGCCTTGCGGAAGTATTCGGCCCCCTTGAACTTTGCGACCTTTTGCCACATTTCAGGCTTCAAACATAAAGATGTAAAACTGTATTTTTTTGTGAAGAATCAACAACAAGTGGGACACAATCATGAAGTGGAACGACATTTATTGGATATTTCAAACTTCTTTAACAAATCAAAAACGGAAAAATGGGCGTGCAAAATTATTCAGCCCCCTTAAGTTAATACTTTGTAGCGCCACCTTTTGCTGCGATTACAGCTGTAAGTCGCTTGGGGTATGTCTCTATCAGTTTTGCACATCGAGAGACTGAACTTTTTTCCCATTCCTCCTTGCAAAACAGCTCGAGCTCAGTGAGGTTGGATGGAGAGCATTTGTGAACAGCAGTTTTCAGTTCTTTCCACAGATTCTCGATTGGATTCAGGTCTGGACTTTGACTTGGCCATTCTAACACCTGGATATGTTTATTTTTGAACCATTCCATTGTAGATTTTGTTTTATGTTTTGGATCATTGTCTTGTTGGAAGACACATCTCCGTCCCAGTCTCAGGTCTTTTGCAGACTCCATCAGGGTTTCTTCCAGAATGGTCCTGTATTTGGCTCCATCCATCTTCCCATCAATTTTAACCATCTTCCCTGTCCCTGCTGAAGAAAAGCAGGCCCAAACCATGATGCTGCCACCACCATGTTTGACAGTGGGGATGGTGTGTTCAGGGTGATGAGCTGTGTTGCTTTTACGCCAAACATAACGTTTTGCATTGTTGCCAAAAAGTTCAATTTTGGTTTCATCTGACCAGAGCACCCTTTTCCACATGTTTGGTGTGTCTCCAAGGTGGCTTGTGGCAAACTTTAAACAACAATTTTTATGGATATCTTTAAGAAATGGCTTTCTTCTTGCCACTCTTCCATAAAGGCCAGATTTGTGCAATATACAACTGATTGTTGTCCTATGGACAGAGTCTCCCACCTCAGCTGTAGATCTCTGTAGTTCATCCAGAGTGATCATGGGCCTCTTGGCTGCATCTCTGATCAGTCTTCTCCTTGTATGAGCTGAAAGTTTAGAGGGACGGCCAGGTCTTGGTAGATTTGCAGTGTTCTGATACTCCTTCCATTTCAATAGTATCGCTTGCACAGTGCTCCTTGGGATGTTTAAAGCTTGGGAAATCTTTTTGTATCCAAATCCGGCTTTAAACTTCTTCACAACAGTATCTCGGACCTGCCTGGTGTGTTCCTTGTTCTTCATGATGCTCTCTGCGCTTTTAACGGACCTCTGAGACTCACAGTGCAGGAGCATTTATACAGAGACTTGATTACACACAGGTAGATTGTATTTATTTACATTTACATTTAAGTCATTTAGCAAACGCTCTTATCCAGAGCGACTTACAAATTGGTGCATTCACCTTATGCCATCCATAATGATTTATCATCATTAGTCATTTAGGTCAACATTGGATCATTCAGAGATCCTCACTGAACTTCTGGAGAGAGTTTGCTGCACTGAAAGTAAAGGGGCTGAATAATTTTGCATGCCCAATTTTTCAGTTTTTGATTTGTTAAAAAAGTTTGAAATATCCAATAAATGTCGTTCCACTTCATGATTGTGTCCCACTTGTTGATGATTCTTCATAAAAAAATACAGTTTTATATCTTTATGTTTGAAGCCTGAAATGTGGCAAAAGGTCGCAAAGTTCAAGGGGGCCGAATACTTTCGCAAGGCACTGTATATACTGTACATCTACTGCATCTTGCCATCTTGATGTAATGTATCACTAGCCACTTTAAACAATGCCCCTTTATATGTATTCATACCCTACATTACTCATCTCATATGTATATACTGTACTCTATACCATCTACTGCATTTGCCTATGACGTTCGGCCTTCCCTCATTTATGTATTTTTATGTACATATTCGTATTCATTCCTTTACACTTGTGTGTATGAGGTAGTTGTTGTGAAATTGTTAGGTTAAATTACTTATGAGATATTACTGCATGGTTGGAACAAGAAGTACAAGCATTTCGCTACACTTGCATTAACATCTGCTAACCATTGTGTATGTGACAACTACATTTGATTTGATTTTGATTATGAACTTGGATGCATTTCAATCACAAAATTATAGGCATGACACAAGACAAGATTCCAAACAGATGTAAATAACAAGTATTGCATATCCAGCAAGCTAGCTAGCTAAGTTTACTAGCAAATAGTGAGGTGAAACAATACTATAACAATTTACTGTTCTAAATCTCTAAAATTAGAGCTGGTTTTACTATAAAAAATATTTGCCTAAGCATGTCTGATAGACATGGCTGTAGGTAGATACTGTCTGTGTATCTACCTAGGCTCATTTGTACGGTCTGGTCCCTGTGCAAAGGTCGAGGGTTATACCATATTTCTTTCTATTAGGCTAGATATTGTTGTAAATGTAATCTCTGTGTCTGTGCACTTGTACAGTGCATTTGGACCTCTTGACTTTTTCCACATTTTGTTATGTTCCAGCCTTATTCTAAAACTGATTAAATGTTTGTTTTCTCTATGACTTATATCTCAACACAACATCCCATAATGATGCAATTGTATAACAAAAAAACCCTGAAATATCACATTTACAGAAGTATTCAGACCCTTTACTCAGTACTTTGTTGAAGCACCTTTGGCAGCGATTACAGCATTCTTGGGTATGACACTACAAGCTTGGCACACCTGTATTTGGGGAGTTTCTCCCATTCTTCTCTACAGATCCTCTCAAGCTCTGTCAGGTTGGATTGGGAGCGTCGCTGCACAACCATTTTCATTGCTTAGTTTAATTGTCCCGTTAGAAGGTGAATCTTCGCCCCCAGTCTAAGGTCCTGAGTTCTCTGGAGCAGGTTTTCATCAAGGATCCTGAGTAGACCCAGTCTCTGCCGCTGAAAAACATCCCCACATTATGATGCTGCCACCACCATGCTTCACTGTACGGATGGTGCCAGGTTTCCTACAGACATGACGCTTGGCATTCAGCCCGAAGAGTTCAAGCTTGGTTTCATCATACCAGAGAATCTTGTTTCTCATGGTCTGAGAGTCCTTTTGGTGCATTTTGGCAAACTCCAAGCAGTCTGTCATGTGCCTTTACAGAGGAGTTGCTTCCGTCTGGCCACTCTACCATTAAAGCCTAATTGTTGGAGTGCTGTAGAGATGGTTGTCCAGCTAGAAGGTTCTCCCATCGCCACAGAGGAACTTTGGAGCTCTATCAGAGTGACCATCGGGTTCTTGCTCACCTCCCCGACCAAGGTCATTCTCCCTCGATTGCTCAGTTTGGCCGGGCGGACAGTTTTAGAAAGAGTCTTGGTGGTTCCAAACTCCTTCCATTTAAGAATGATGGAGGCCACTGTGTTCTTGGGGACCTTCAATGCTGCATACATGTTTTGGTACCTTTCCACAATCCTGTCTCGGAACAATTCCTTCCACCTTATAGCTTGGTGTTTGCTCTGACATGCACTGTAAACTGTAGAACCTTATACAGACAGGTGTGTGCCTTTCCAAATCATGTCCAAAAAAAATGAATTTACCACAGGTGGACTCCAATCAAGTTCTAGAAATGTCTCAATCAATGGAAACCGGCTGCACCTGAGCTCGACTTCGAGTCTCATAGCAAAGGGTCTGAATAATTATGTAAATAAGGTATACATTTTTTTTTTATATGTAAACCTGTTTTCACTTTGTCATTATGGAATATTGTGTGTAGATTGATGAGAGAAAAAAATACATTTAATCAATTTTAGAATATGGCTTAAAAAATGGAAAAAGTGCTGGGGTCTCGAATACTTTTCCGAATGCACTCTATGCATGTACAATTAGTCTACCTTAATGTTGATCCCTCTCGCTAGCATGGTTCAACTGTTGTTCAAACTGTACAAACTAAGTATAATTTTTGTTCAGAATCCACATCTTCATGGAGTGGATTCTGTATACAAAAATATAATTTCTTTCTGCGTGTGTCATTGTAGCTGAACTGTACCCCTCTCGGAGTATTAGACATTATGCTCGTTTTCAAGCAAGATGACTCATGAGGAGCTAAATGGCAGTTTGGTCAAAACACTCCTCCCACAGCTTTACAAGTATTGCCTGAACTTACTGACTGTTTCTTTGGAATGGCAATTTCATAATGACCACCTCTCCCATCATCTGCTGATCACCAGTTCTCTTAGCTACCGATTGTTACACCAGATAATGTGATTTCACCATTACTTTCCATTACTGGGAGTTATAGGAGAGGTACTGTTTGGTGTAGCACAGATCATTTTTTGACCAACCTTAGCTATGCTAAACCCAGGGTCATACACTACTCCCTCCTTTCAAAGAGCGGGTCCTCGCGCTAGCTTGCGACTCTACGTCTTATAGGAACGCGCTCACTGGCCAAGCACACGCACTGTCGTGGATGCAAGGTCCGATCACTTCTGACACCAATGTAATGAAACAGGCAAGGGGCAGGTCTCGAACCCTCGACCTTCTAGCCCGAATTCCAGCGCGCTATCGACTGTGCCCCAAAACAATGCTCGAGCAGCTGAGTCGGTATCCACGCTTATAAACCCAGGGTCGTTCCACAACTAAGAAATCTGGGTAACCCAGATCTGCAATCTTCCACCAGATACTCAATTAAGTTCTGGGTAGAGATGTAGCGAAAGCAGGTCAGTAGTTCCACCCCACTCTCTCTGCAAGTCTCGGGCAAATCTACGGGCCAAATGGTCCCTCCCCTTCCGAAATTCGAAAGATGCACACACCTGCAAAATCATGTTGGTCCAGATAGCCTAATCAGTTATGAAAAACATTTCACAAGAACAATGTTCCTCATTAGTCATCACATCAATTTAGTTACCTGTGTCTGTCCACGAGACATCATTTCCAAAGCTGCAGTGTATAGCTGGATCTACACAACTGATGCTGTCAGTTGACTCATCTAGATTACTTTTGCAGCCTGAAAATATCTGAAAAACTTTGATTTTGGAGTATAATGTCCCTTTAATGCTTATAGAGCTTCGTTGAGGACATCTTCCCCTTCAGCTCATCACCATTTCTGTCACCTTGTCGGTCAATATTATCATGCAATATCATCAAAGCAAGTCAACAACAAGACAACAAGAGATGGCACAAACAGATTCTCACCTGGCTGTGCACAAGCTAAAGCCTCTTTCATTTTCTCAAGTCCCCAATCAACTTTAGATCTCCACGAAATCAAAAACAACACATAACTTTAGGTCGTCTCCCACCAGTTTTAATCTCCACGGTTTCACAAGCTTTGATTTATAAGTGGATGGAACCAACGAGCACGGCATTAAAGTCCTATCTCCAGGGGGAAATAATAAGGTGGCGCGTCAATCAAGCGTGGCGGCCTGGTGAGTGACAACATAATGCCACTTTCATTAAAGATGGAGGAGAACACAAAAACAGCTACCATCACAGAGCCGCAATTACCGCCAGTCTCCGACAGCTAGCGTAATCAGGGGACCTATCGTTGGGGGGGACTCATGGGAGGAAAGGGAGCCATAAGCATTGAGAGGCAGCTAGAGAGAGGCTGTGTTTGAAAATGTTTCTAAGTTGTTACCCCAGGTAGTGGTCTGATACAGAGAGACGGCAAGAGAGAACTGGTAAATGCGATGGTCCACACTTTGCTCTCAGTAGCACTTTCAATGTCATGCATCTGATGGAATTACAGACCTATACTTTTCCATATGCAATCTCCTGATGGACCAATGATGAACAACCATTTTACACCAACTTCAAGAAATGTAGTTGCACACACACACACACACACACACACACACACACACACACACACACACACACACACACACACACACACACACACACACACACACACACACACACACACACACACACACACACACACACACACACACACACACACACACACACACACACACACACACACACACACACACACTCACTAATGCTCTTGTTGCTGAATGGAAGCAAGTCACTGCATGTTCCAACATCTAGTTGAAAGCATTCCCAGAAGAGTGGAGGCTGTTATATAGTAGCAAAGGGGGGACCAACTCTATATTAATCCCCTTGACTTTGGAATGAGATGTTAGATAAGCATGTGTCCACATACTTTTGGTCATGTATTGTATATCAGTTACTTATACAACAATGTTGTCCTAATTGGCTATGTCCCTTTAGTATTAAACATATTTCTGAATGATCTTTCCTCCATCACTTACATTCTATTTATTTGCCTCCTGAAATCTCATTAGAGTAGAAGGGGAGGGACTTTGGATCTTCTCCTCCAATATGTTTTGAGAAGGAGGCGAGGAAGAAAAAGTGACTAGATTATTCAAAGAAAGACAACTAAGAAAGAGCTAAACAGTTCTTAAATCCAACTCCTATCCAGCCTGAGGAAGAGGAGGGAGGGCTGAGGAAGGAGGGTAAGGGAAAAGGAGTGAGGTAATATAGTTGCTTCCTTCCTGTTTATGACTCATTCCCATTAAGTTTCACACGTTGATTGTACATTAACATGCAAATTGACATGCATAATACCAGAGTGTTCAGAAACACAAACCACTTGACAGGTGATTTAAAGGCAAGATTCATGACACTCCTATCATTGTGATGTTGACCAATTAAGAGGTGAAATTGAGTTCACACAAAAATGACCTGTAAGACCTGACAACAAATCAAATTTCCAGATCCTAAAAGAAAAATGATTTAAAAACTGAATTGAAATAGCCTTTTAGTATGCAGGACTATACTTAAAGGGGAAATCAGCTAAAGGATGGGTCTGGAGAAATAGAACCACTCTCAAATTAGTAGGCAGAGCTATGGGTGCTTGGACTGACCATCCATGAAATCCAAATGATAGTTTTAACCATGTTTTAAACACATACAGTTTACAAACAATGGAGTAAAGCAAATGCATAGTTCTGATGGGGAATAACAGTTGAACTAAACTCATGAGTGATTTATAAGTTCTATTATTTTAGAATGAATGGCTATACAGTATATCATTCATTCATTTAAATCCAAAAATGGATGTTCCAGTCCCGGATTACCCCTTTAATCCATGTCCGGGAAAACTTCTATGACTATAAATTATATCATTGAGCAGATTCTCCAATCCTCCATGAATGCTGAGCTAAAGATCACTTTGTCAGTTCCTATGGTAACACCACAGAGAATGAAAAAGGAAGCATCCCTATATCGTTTCCATTATGGCGACTTTGAGCGCACAGGCAGCACCAGAGAGGAAGAGGCGAAGCGAGAGGATTTACTCTGCCACAAAATCTGACCGTGTGAGATAAGACTATTTTTGTATGAAGGTCTATGAGAGAGTGTTGAATTATGTGAGGCGTATATTATCAAAATACATTTTGTAATGTTTAGGCTGTTGCTAATGTTCTGGTATTTAAGTGGATGTACGTGGCATTCCAGCAACGACTAATTGGCTAGAATGGTCACCCTGATCTTTCCTGCTTTCAAACATTGAGGGCATGTATTTCCATTGTTAGAACAGTCACTCGGCTATCTTGTAATAGACCATGTTTGGCAGCGCCATTGAGGCAATCTCCATTTTGATGTAGTACATTTTCTTCTTCTAACACTTCTTTGAGTTGGTAAACAAACTGAAAGGGTGCATAACGCCACCTGGAGCGTGTTGTTTGAACAGGTATACAGCCAAGGTTGGCAATTTACTGCCACCTGCAGTTTTGGAATGTTTGCCCACGAGTATTATTCATTGGTGTCCCTCCTGGTGACCCAGAAGGATTCAGGTGATCCTTCCTTAATAACCCATAGGAAGTCTCACCCAGTAGACAACTTCAAAATTATGAAAGCAAAGATGGTGGATAAATGAAGATGTTACCTATTGGAAAAAATGGTCAAGGTTCCTGTCTGTGTAAATGGGCATTCCCTGTCTTGCATGAGCTTGCTTTCCCGCATGACAGATTAAGACTAACTGGGACTGATGGGACAACTCAGAGCTTCTGCTCTTTTCTGTCCATATAGTTCGCTTGGGAGGAAGTGGCAATGCAGGCAAGGATTGAGGATGGGAGGGTGTGGTTAGATCAAGGCATTTTCCTGCTTAAATGGTTTTGGTTTGAAGTGTGATTTGTGCTCTTGGGTCAAGTAGTTTCCCTGTAGGCATTCATCCAATGTGATTTCCTGAAATGATTTTATTTAAAACAAACTTTATTAGGATAAAAGATAAGAGATAACTAAGAAATTATATAAGATATAAAAAAAAGGGTTTGGCTTGGTGTGGTTATTTTCTGGGTATAGGGTTGTGTTGGCTCAGTGTAGGTTCCAGTCCGGCTTTCACAAAAGAAGATGGCACGGAAGAACATGGCTGACTTTTTACATTCTCCCAAGCTATTGTGCTATTTATTTTTTTTTTTGCGTTTTGTGTAACTTATTTTTTTACTTATTGTGTACATAATGTTGCTGCTACCAAAAATATAACCAAAAATAACTTCTGGACATGAGAACAGCGATTACTCACCGCGGACTGGAAGACACTTTTTCCTTTAACGAGTCGACGAGAAGGATATCCTGCTTTCACTGGAACAGGCCCAGATCCACGCCTTTTGCATCCAGAAAAGACACAGGAAAAGGGGCTGCAGATCAGGCATCCTCCTGAGAATTCGTAGGCTAGCGAGTAATCTCCCACTGCAATCTGTTCTTCTTGCTAACGTGCAATCATTGGAAAATTAAATTGATGACCTACGATTTAGATTATCCTACCAACGGGACATCAAAAACCGTAACATCTTATGTTTCACCGAGATGTGGTTGAACGACAATACGGACAATATAGAGCTAGCAGGATTTTCTATCCACCGGCAGAACAGAGACGCTACCTCTGGTACGACGAGGGGTGGGGTTTGTGTCTATTTGTCAATAATAGCTGGTGGGCGATGTCTAATATTAAAGAAGTCTCGAGGTATTGCTCGCCTGAGGTAGAGTACTTTATGACAAGCTGTAGACCACACTATCTACCAAGAGAGTTCTCATCTGCATTATTCATAGCCGTCTATTTACCAACACAGAACGAAGCTGGCACTAAGACCTCTCTCAACCAACTCTAAAGGCCTTAAGCAAAAAAGAAAATGCTCACCAAGAAGCGGCGCTCCTAGTGGCCGGGGGCTTTAATGCAAGCAAGCTTAAATCAGTTTTACCAAATTTTTACCAGCATGTCACGTTCAACCAAAAAATAAATAATCCTAGACCACCTTTACTCCACACACAGAGATGCATACAAAACTCTCCCCCGCCCTCCATTTAGCAGATCTGACCATAATTCTATCCTCCTGATTCCTGCTTACAAGCAAAAACTAACTTACCAGTGACTCGCTCAATACTGAAGTGGTCAAATGATCCGGATGCTACACTACAGAACTGTTTTGCTAGCACAGACTGGAATAAGTTCCTGGATTCATCCAATGGCATTGAGGAGTACACCACCTCATTCATTGGGTTCATCAATAAGTGCATCAATGACATCGTCCCCACACTGACTGTATGTACATATCCCAACCAGAAGCCATGGATTAAAGGCAACATCCACATCGAGCTAAAGGCTAGAGCTGCCACTTTCAAGGAGCGAGAGACTAATCCGGGTACTTGTAACAAATCCCTCTATGCCCTCAGACAAACCATCAAACAAGAAAAGCGTCAATACATGATTAAGATTGAATCCTACACTTGCTCTGATGCAAGACCGGATGTGGCAGGGCTTGAAAACTATTACAGATTACAAAGGGAAACCCAGACGCGAGCTGCCCAGTGACGCGAGCCTACCAGACAAACAAAATGCCTTTTATGCTCGCTTCGAGGCAAGCAACACTGAAGCATGCATGAGAGCACCAGCTGTTCTGGATGACTGTGTGATAACGCTCTCGGTAGCAGATGTGAACAAAACCTTTAAACAGGTCAACATTGTCAAAGGCGCTGGGCCAGATGGATTACCAGGACGTGTATTCAAAGCATGAGTGGACCAACTGTCAAGTGTCTTCAGTGACATTTTCAACCTTATCCTGACCGAGTCTGTAATACCTACATGTTTCAAGCAGACCACCATAGTCCCTGTGCCCAAGGAAGCAACGGTAACCTGCCTAAATGATTACCGCCCCATGGCACTCACATCGGTAGCCATGAAGTGCTTTGAAAGGCTGGTCAGGCTCACATAAACAGCATCCTCCCGGACACCCTAGACCCACTCCAATTCACATACCGCCCCAACAGATCCACAGATGACTCAATCTCGATTGCACTCCACACTGCCCTTTCTCACCTGGACAAAATGAACACCTATGTGAGAATGCTGTTCATTGACTACAGGTCAGCGTTCAACATGCCCATGAAGCTCATCACTAAGCTAAGGACTCTGGGACTAAACACCTCCCTCTGCAACTGGATCCTGGACTTCCTAACAGGCCGCCCCCAGGTGGTAAGAGTAGGCAACAACACGTCTGCCACGCTGATCCTTAACACTGGGGCCCCTCAGGGGTGTGTACTTAGTCTCCTCCTGTATTCCTTGTTCACCCACAACTGCCTGGCCAAACACGACTCCAACATCATCATTAAGTTTGCTGACGACGCAACAGTGGTAGGCCTGATCACCAACAACGTTGAGACGGCCTATAGGGAGGAGGTCAGAGAACTGGCTGTGTGGTGCCAGAACAACAACCTCTCCATCAATGTGAGCAAGACAAAGGAGCTGATCATGGACTACAGGAAAAGTCGGGCTGAACAGGCCCCCATTAACATTGACGGGGATGTAGTGGAGTGGGTCAAGAGTTTCATGTTCCTTGGTGTCCACATCACCAACAAACTATCATGGTCCAAACAAGACGGTAGTAAAGGGGGCACAACAAAATCTTTTCCCCCTCAGGAGATTTGGCATGGGTTCCCAGATCCTCAGAAGGTTTTACAGCTGCACCATCTAGAGCATCCTGACATGTTGCATCAACGCCTGGTGGCAACTGCTCGGCATCTGACCATAAGGCGCAACAGAGGGTAGTGAGAACGGCCCAGTACATCACTGGGACCAAACTTTCTGACATCCAGGACCTATACAATAGGCGGTGTCAGAGGAAAGCCCATAAAATTGTCAGAGACTCCAGTCACCTAAGTTATAGACTGTTTTCCCTGCTACCGCACGGCAAGAGGTACCAGAATGCCAAGTCTAGGACCAAAAGGCTCCTCAACAGCTTCTACCCCCAAGCCATAAGACTGCTGAACAATTAATAAAATTGCCACTGGACAATTTACATTGACCTCCCTCCCCTTTGTACACTGCTGCAACTCGTTGTTTATTATCTATGTGTAGTCACTTCACCCACACCTACATGTACAGTCGTGGCCAAAGGTTTTGAGAATGACACAAATATACATTTTCGCAAAGTTTGCAGCCTCAGTTTGTATGATGCCAATATGCATATACAAAATGTTATGTTATGAAGAGTGATCAGATTACATTTACATTTACATTTAAGTCATTTAGCAGACACTCTTATCCAGAGCGACTTACAAATTGGTGCATTCACCTTATTACATCCAGTGGAACAGCCACTTTACAATAGTGCATCTAAATCTTTTAAGGGGGGATGAGAATAATATATATATAATAATAATATATGCCATTTAGCAGACGCTTTTATCCAAAGCGACTTACAGTCATGTGTGCATACATTCTACGTGTGGGTGGTCCCGGGGATCGAACCCACTACCCTGGCGTTACAAGCGCCATGCTCTACCAACTGAGCTACAGAAGGACCACAGAAGGATTACTTTATCCTATCCTAGGTATTCCTTAAAGAGGTGGGGTTTCAGGTGTCTCCGGAAGGTGGTGATTGACTCCGCTGTCCTGGCGTCGTGAGGGAGTGTGTTCCACCATTGGGGAGCCAGAGCAGCGAACAGTTTTGACTGGGCTGAGCGGGAACTGTACTTCCTCAGTGGTAGGGAGGCAAGCAGGCCAGAGGTGGATGAACGCAGTGCCCTTGTTTGGGTGTAGGGCCTGATCGGAGCCTGGAGGTACTGAGGTGCCATTCCCCTCACAGCTCCGTAGGCAAGCACCATGGTCTTGTAGCGGATGCGAGCTTCAACTGGAAGCCAGTGGAGAGAGCGGAGGAGCGGGGTGACGTGAGAGAACTTGGGAAGGTTGAACACCAGACGGGCTGCGGCGTTCTGGATGAGTTGTAGGGGTTTAATGGCACAGGCAGGGAGCCCAGCCAACAGCGAGTTGCAGTAATCCAGACGGGAGATGACAAGTGCCTGGATTAGGACCTGCGCCGCTTCCTGTGTGAGGCAGGGTCGTACTCTACGGATGTTAGTTGAGAACGACAGGGTGTTGTCCAGGATCACGCCAAGGTTCTTAGCGCTCTGGGAGGAGGACACAATGGAGTTGTCAACCGTGATGGCGAGATCATGGAACGGGCAGTCCTTCCCCGGGAGGAAGAGCAGCTCCGTCTTGCCGAGGTTCAGCTTGAGGTGGTGATCCGTCATCCACACTGATATGTCTGCCAGACATGCAGAGATGCAATTCGCCACCTGGTCATCAGAAGGGGGAAAGGAGAAGATTAATTGTGTGTCGTCTGCATAGCAATGATAGGAGAGACCATGTGAGGTTATGACAGAGCCAAGTGACTTGGTGTATAGCGAGAATAGGAGAGGGCCTAGAACAGAGCCCTGGGGGACACCAGTGGTGAGAGCGCATGGTGAGGAGACAGATTCTCGCCACGCCACCTGGTAGGAGCGACCTGTCAGGTAGGACGCAATCCAAGCGTGGGCCGCGCCGGAGATGCCCAACTCGGAGAGGGTGGAGAGGAGGATCTGATCTGACAGTATCGAAGGCAGCCGATAGGTCTAGAAGGATGAGAGCAGAGGAGAGAGAGTTAGCTTTAGCAGTGCGGAGCGCCTCCGTGATACAGAGAAGAGCAGTCTCAGTTGAATGACTAGTCTTGAAAGATCAGATAAATTGCAATGAATTGCAAAGTCCTTCTTTGTCATGCAAAAGAACTGAATCCCCCCAAAACATTTCCACTGCATTTCAGCCCTGCCACAAAAGGACCAGCTGACATCATGTCAGTGATTATCTCGTTAACAGAGGTGTGAGTGTTGATGAGCACAAGGCTGGATATCACTCTGTCATGCTGATTGAGTTTGAATAGCAGACTGGAAGTTTCAAAAGGAGGGTGGTGCTTGGAATCATTGTTCTTCCTCTGTCAACCATGGTTACCTGCAAGGAAACACACACCGTCATCATTGCTTTGCACAAAAAGGGCTTCACAGGCAAGGATATTGCTGCCGGTAAGATTGCACCTAAATCAACCATTTCTCGGATCATCAAGAACTTCAAGGAGAGCGGTTCAATTGTTGTGAAGAAGGCATCGGGGCACCCAAGAAAGTCCAGCAGACGCCAGGACTGTCTCCTAAAGTTGATTAGCTGCGGGATCGGGGCACCACCAGTACAGAGCTTGCTCAGGAATGGCAGCAGGCAGGTGTGAGTGCATCTGCATGCACAGTGAGGTGAAGACTTTTGGAGGATGGCCTGGTGTCAAGAAGGGCAGCAAAGAAGCCACTTCTCTCCAGGAAAAACATCAGGGACAGACTGATATTCTGTAAAAGCTACAGGGATTGGACTGCTGAGGACTGGGGTAAAGTTATTTTCTCTGATGAATCCCCTTTCCGATTGTTTGGGGCATCCGGAAAAAATCTTGTCCGGAGAAGACAAGGTGAGCGCTACAATCAGTCCTGTGTCATGCCAACAGTAAAGCATCCTGTGACCATTCATGTGTGGGGTTGCTTCTCAGCCAAAGGAGTGGGCTCACTCACAATTCTGCCTAAGAACACAGCCATGAATAAAGAATGGTACCAACACATCCTCTGAGAGCAACTTCTCCCAACCATCCAGGAACAGTTTGGTGACGAACAATGCATTTTACAGCATGATGGAGCACCTTGCCATAAGGCAAAAGTGATAACTAAGTGGCTCGGGGAACAAAACATCGATATTTTGGGTCCATGGCCAGGAACCTCCCCAGACCTTAATCGCATTGAGAACTTGTGGTCAATCCTCAAGAGGCGGATGGACAAACAAAACCCCAAAATTCTGACAAACTCATGCATTGACTATGAATGAATGGGTTGCCATCAGTCAGGATGTGGCCCAGAAGTTAATTGACAGCATGCCAGGGACTTTCCACGTGGCAACGTCATAGGATGCCACCTTTCCAACAAGTCAGTTTGGCAAATGTTTGCCCTGCTAGAGCTTCCCCGGTCAACTGTAAGTGCTGTTATTGTGAAGTGGAAATGTCTAGGAGCATCAACGTCTCAGCCGCGAAGTGGTAGGCCACACAAGCTCACAGAACGTGACCACCAAGTGATGAATGATCTGTCCTCGGTTACAACACTCACTACCAAGTTCCAAACTGCCTCTGGAACCACAAGAACAATAACTGTTCGTCGGGAGCTTCATAAAATGGGGTTCCATGGCCGAGCAGCCGCCACAAGCCTAATTTCATACGTAATGCCAAGCATCGGCTGGAGTGGTGTAAAGCTTGCCGCCTTTGGACTCTGGAGTAGTGGAATCCCGCTTCACCATCTGGCTGTCCGACGGACAAATCTGGGTTTGGCGGATGCCAGGAGAACACTACCTGCCCCAAATGCATAGTGTCAACTGTAAAGTTTGGTGGATAAGGAATAATGGTCTGGGGATGTTTTTCATGGTTTGGGCTAGGCCCCTTAGTTCCAGTGAAGGGAAATCTTAACGCTACAGCATACAGTGACATTCTAGACATCAGTTTGGGGAAGGCCCTTTCCTGTTTCAGTATGAAAATGCTCCCGTGCACAAAGCAAGTTCCATACAGAAATAGTTTGTTGAGATTGGTGTGGAAGAACTTTACTGACCTACACAGAGCACTGACCTCAACCCCATTGAACATCTCTGGGATGAATTGGAAAGCCGACTGCTAGCCAGGCCTAAATACATAATGCTCTTGTGGCTGAATGGAAGAAAGTCCCCACAGCAATGTTCCAACATCTCGTGGAAATCCTTCCCAGAAGAGTAGAGGCTGTTATAGCAACAAAGGGGGGACCAACTCCATATTAATGCCCATGATTTTAGAGTGAGATGTTCTATGAGCAGGTGTCCACATACTTTTGGTCATGTAGTGTATTTCATGATATCCAAATGCGATCATAGTTATGTGGAATCTCAATCACTGAAGAGGGTCTAACTGAACTACAGCCTGGGAGGCATATGTGTATGATGCATGTTGCTTGCCGAACCGAAACAAAAAAGAAAGCGAATTAAAGTCAATACAATTTGTGTCCCTTTTTGAATGAAGTTACTGGGTATGAAGTATCACATCATCATCACACATCTCACTGGCGACACTAAATCTGTTTAAAAGATGTTCAGACATTGGAGCATCTCTCCCTGTCAAGCATATTCCGTGTGATACCATAATGTGCACATGCGCACATGCATTTTCTTGTTGTAGTTGAAGTAAAAAGGAGGAAAGGATGGGAAGGTGGTCACTTCTGACGTCATGGCTGACGGAGAAGCTGAAGAGTTTGGCTCCAAATCCGGGAGCAGAGGACAAGGTCGAGGATGTCTGCAGTGGAGGTGGAGGAGTGGATGTGTGTGGGTTTGTGGTTGTTGATGATGGTGAGGTTTGTACTGTCAAGGATGCCCATTAGTGCTCTTCGTGAGCGTTTTGTGGGGTTGCAGTTAAAATCGGTGTGTTTGGCATTAAAATCTCCCATAATGATAGCGTGAAAGTTGTTTTTTGATATAACAGTGCTTTTTGAGGGGGTTATTGTAGGTGGACAGTAGCTACCAGGAGTGAGGTATGTGCGTTTAAAATGACTATTGCTGCTATGTACTCATTGTTGTCTAGATCTTCTCCCGTGTGAGACCATGGCACTGGTATACTTATTGTCTCCTCCCCGCTCTCCCCACCCACCCTGCCTCGACCAGACAGAATTAGCCAGTGAGATGTCTTCGCTTCTGGGGCACAGCCTCTGCGGGGCAGGGGCAATAAGTAGACCTGAGTGGCCCTGCCATGACAAATTAAGGAGTGGGGTGTCTTGTTTTCTCTACCAGTCCTCAATGGTGCTGGTAGAGAAAGTCCTCAATGATGCTGCCCATGCTAATACAGGCATTTGGCCACTAGAGGCCTCTATCATCCTCTATGGGTAAGACACATCTGGCCATTTTAGGAGCTCAGTGAAGACAGGCAAAGATCAGAAATGATCGAACACAGTGGGTTTGTTTCTGGGTCACTCCGGGATATTCTCCTTTGAATAAGATTAATCTGTGTTGGGGAAACTGGCCCAGTTTGTTTAAAGTCTAAGATTCATTATTAAAACAGTAAGCCTACAATCACAAATTTTCAACCAATTTTTACACCACCTGTACTACCACCAACCTTGCTCTACATTTGATCCATGGCAGCCGAAATCTTAGAAGGCACTGGTCGTACTTGGGCTTGAGGATTCTCCATACCACCAGGCTGTCTCGTGAAAACAATGATGTGATGATGTGATTGTTAATGTAGCTAGAACGAGCTGTGGCACAAGCAGCCTAAGAAAAAAATGTTTTCAGTCAGACATTCACACTTCCATACAGAGTTGATATTTCTAGCCAACATTTTGAATTGAGAAACATTGCTTGATTTGACACTTGACTTGACACTTTGGCTTCAGTTATAAGCAAGTAGAAATGCATGCCAGTAGTTATTGCTCCTGCTCGAGAGTCTACACATTCTGGGTGATGCGAAACAACGTCATCATCTCACTGGCTTCTTCTCTGGTGAGCTCTAATTGGCTATTGCTGATCACAATTCTCAGAACCTGTTGTTGCACATCTCACACTACAAGAGCATTGCAGATTTTGTGCCGATAAAAATATTGGGGGTCTGGGACTGCTCAAAGACGGGATTGGTAGCCCTCAGATTGCATCTCTGACCCGTTTACATTAAACGAGCATCAGTGACAGCCGCGCGCCCCGAGTTGGCAGCGACATGGGGATTTAGTCTCCGATCTCAAAAACTGGTCTGGGACAGCTAAATTGGGGCTAAAATCATGTTGTGTGACATCCTTTTACAATGGCACAAACAGATTCTCGGCTGGCAGTGGACATGCTAAAGCCCCTTTCATTTTCTCAAGTCCCCAATAATCTTTAGATCTCCACAAAATCCCAAAAGAATGCAAAACTTCAATACATCCCCCCTAGTTTTAATCTCCACTAGAGCCTGACTTCATTGAACACTAGCCAGGTAAAACTTGATTCAAACTAGACTAGAGAACAATTGTGATGTAGTTCAGTCCTTTCAGATTACTGGGCGAGACCTGAGCAATTCTCCACAAGAGGGTGCACCAGGATAAGTAGTGGTGGCTGATGTGAACGGCTCTCTGTTCCGTTTTAAGTGAGCGCTTGGTAGTAGAGCTCACAGCCTGAATGAAGCCGTGTCCAGAATCACAAAACAACCCCTAACCCATTTTCCCTGGGCAGTACAGGCCCTCTTGGTCTGAAAGAATGGATAATGGTTGTCTCTCCACATAGCCCTCTGATTTTTATTTTATTAAACTAGGCAAGTCAGTTAAAAACAAATTCTTACTTACAATGACAGCCTAGGAACAGTGAGTTAACTGCCTTGTGCAGGGACAGAATGACAGATGTTTACCTTGTCAGCTCAGGGATTTGATCTAGCAACCTTGCAGTTACTGGCTCAATGCTCTAACCACTAGGCTACCTGCCACCCCAGACTAGTGGAATTGCTTACTTATATCCAATCCCAGATCTAAACAAATCCAGAGTGGTTATTTCTGATTTCTACATTAGCTGAATATAACCATAGGATGTCATAAGGTCAGTGATACTGGAGGAAACATCTGGCATCTTATAGTTTTTCTGTTTAGGAGTGTTTTATTAAAGAATGTGAAACAATGTTGTTTCTGGTTGCTCCTTTTCATTAAATCATGCATATCTGTTCTTTATTTGGCCTAAAATAAATCTGTTAATATGAGCAGAATATTATCTTACTGCATTTTCGTCAGATATGAAAATAAAACATTTAATGAGGAAGAAATGTATCTGGTAAATAGCAGACATTTGGTACGTTTCAATTTAAAAAAACTGTCACATGACTATAAAAATGGAAACATTGTGATTATAGAGACACAAAGTAACAATAGCCTACGTTTACGGACTCTCATCATCATCATCATCATCACCACCATCATCATCATCATCATCATCATCATCATCATCATCATCATCATCATCATCATCATCATCATCATCATCATCATTCACATAATTCCAATTCAATCAAGTCACAATTATCAGCTTTGGTATTGACATCAGTGAGGAGGCTTTCAGAGTGAGGAGAGACACATGGGTAGGCCTACCACCTGAAAATAAAAATAAAATTTATATTTTTTATGGTTTTTACTCATTTTAACAGTGTAATAAGTCCATATAGTACAACATCAAAAAATAATTTCATTTAGTCTCATTATGATTCGGAAAATGTTGGCTATTTTAAAAAAAACTGAATAAAATATGTTTAATTAACTCTATAAGCTATTATACTAAAGATCTATCCAATGTTCAACTTTTTAAAACTATTTTGATACTCACCTCATGTCTTTATAATATGAATGAGAATGTAGACATTCACAAGACTATAATGTTGTAAAGCTCTGCACAACCATGGCTGGCGAGACACAGGCGAAGCCATGGAATAATTTGAATTACAAGGAAATTACAATTTTAAGCTTTTGAACATCTTTAAAAAAATGCTATAGTTCTAAATTTTTACCCTATATAGTTTGAACTATCCTTTTCATAATTTATAAGACTTCAAAACATTCTAGAAAATCCTTATGTGCTATCACAACAGCTGTTCACTTTACTGTCATTTGGAAAATGAGCTTCTGAATTAGCTGATGATTGTTGAAACAGGCATCAATATCAAAGTCTACTTTCACAGGTAAATGCTTATTATATTGATAGGCAAACAACACTGTAAGGATCTAAAAGGGTTTTATTTCACACCATTTTTGACCTAAAATGTTATGTCTTACATTCCCATGACGCCCAAAAGATGGTTATAGTTTTATGAGGTCGTACTTAAATGTAAATAATAATAGGCACACAAACTAAAGAAAACTATTTTTGTATTTGATTAACTTATTAAGATTCTCACCAAGACAGACAGACAGTTGAGACAGACAAACAGTAGAGTAGGCTGTACATTGCACAATAAGAATATATGCTATTTTAAGAGATTTAACAGAATGAATGCAAATGTCCACTGTATGCTGCTAATGAACAAAAACTAGGCCTAATTGATTACCTTTGAAACTATCCTCTTTAAACTGCTGGATCTGAATAAATGAGTTGGATGGATGGCTTCGATAGTCCAGCTATCGAATGGCAAGTCGTTACTATGCTAATAACCAAAATATTCTTCTTAAAAAGATATTGCACTGCTACCCTCAGCATTCATTATTCTTAAAGGAGGTCAGAACAAACAATGCAACCTGAATTCATCTTCTCTGTGCTAGGAAAAAATATCCTGACGCATGAAGGCTACACCTACAGACGTGAACGATAGACCACAAATAAGTCATTCTGGAAGTACACTGAATATAATGCTTTCGAATGCAGAGGTCGTATAACCCTCACTGACGGGGTTATCTGGAGAACACAACCACAAGGAACAATTCTCGGATTCGGATCAGAAAGGTGATGGATGGCCTGAAGGAGGGAAGCCAGGAAGACCAAGTTGTGGACTGCCTGCGTCTATTTGGGGAGAAATGCCCTCTGAAGCATCCACATTAATGTAGAAGTGTTTAGAAAAATGTTATATTCTTATCTACGATAAAAGTGACTCCAAAATGACACAATACATTACTTACCATTCATTCCTATTGGGCACAAAATAATGAAACACAACCAAAACAAAGATAAATTGCATCCAGCAATGCTTGATGAAGTCATTGCATGCTCTGAATATGGGACCATATTCTTAACTTTTTACTACTTTAATACACATAAGTGAATCTGTCTCAATAGTTTTGGTCCCATAAAATGGTTAGGCTATGTAAAAAAACTGCTTTAGTCTCTAAACGGTTCACCCAATATGGATGAACCCTCAAATTAAAGCTGACTGACTGAACTTTAACATCAACGTCATTGTATCATTTAAAATCCAAAGTGTTGGAGTACAGAGCCAAAACAACAAAAAATGTGACACATTCCTCATTACTTTTGGACAGGGTTGCAACCTTGGTTTTTATAAGTGGTGGGGGCATAATAAAACACATTTACAGTAACAGTCAAAAGTTTGGACACACCTACTCATTCCAGGGTTTTTGTTCATTTTTACATTGTAGAATAATAGTGAAGACATCAAAACTATTAAAAAATACATATGGAATCATGTAGTAACCAAAAATGTGTTAAACAAATCCAAATATATTTTATATTTGAGATTATTCAAAGTAGCCACACTTTGCCTTGAAGACAGCTTTGCACACTGTTGGCATTCTCTCGACCAGCTTCATAAGGAATGCTTTTCCAACAGACTTGAAGGAGTTCCCACATATGCTGAGCACTTGTTGGCTGCTTTACCCTTACTATGCAGTCCAACTCATCCCAAACCATCTCAATTGGGTGATTGTGGAGGCCAGGTCATCTGATGCAGCACTCCATAATTTTCCTTCTTGGTAAAATAGGCCTTACACAGTGTGTTTTGGCTCATTGTCCTGTAGAAAAACAAATGATAGTCCCACTAAGCACAAACCAGATGGGATGGCGTATCGCTGCAGAATGCTGTGGTAGCCATGCTGGTTAAGTGTGCCTTGAATTCTAAATATATCGCTGACAGTGTCACCAATAAAGCACCCCCACACCATCACACCTCCTCATCCATGCTTCACGGTGTGAACCACACATGCAGAGATCAACCGTTCACCTACTCTGCGTCTCACAAAGACACGGCGGTTGGAAGCAAAAATCTCAAATTTGGACCAAAGGACAGATTTCTTGGCCAAAGCAATTATATTATTATTGGTGTCCTTTAGTAGTGGTTTCTTTGCAGCAATTCACCCATGAAGGCATTATTCACGCAGTCTCCTATGAACAGTTGATGTTGAGATGTGTCTGTTACTTGAACTCTGTGGAGCATTTATTTGAGCTGCAATTTCTGAGGCTGGTAACTCTAATGAATCCTCAGCAGCAGAGGTAACTCGATCTTCCTTTCCTGTGGCGGTCCTCATGAGAGCCAGTTTCATCATAGCGCTTGATTGTTTTTGCGACTGCATTTGAAGAAACTTTCAAAGTTTTAGAAATTTTCCGGATTGACTGACCATCATGTCTGAAGGTAATGATGGATTGTCATTTCTCTTTGCTTATTTGAGCTGTTCTTGCCATAATATGGACTTGGTATTTTACCAAATAGGGCTATCTTCAGTATACCACCCCTACAATTCCAGGTGACTACCTCATGTAACTGGTTAAGAGAATGCCAAGAGTGTGCAAAGCTGTCATCAAGGCGAAGGGTGGCTACTTTGAAGAATCTCAAATATAAAATATATTTTGATTTGTTTAACTATTTTTTGGTTACGACATGATTCCATGTGTCATTTCATAGTTTTGATGTCTTCACTATTATTCCACAATGTATAACATAGTACAAATATAGAAAAACCCTTGAATGAGTAGGTGTGTCCAAACTTTTGACTGGTACTGTATATACACGATCACCGGACAGTTTCCCTTCAGAACAGCCTGAAGGGAAACTGTTGGATGTTGGTCCATGGTCTGTTGGTCCATGCTGACGGGATGGTATCACGCAGTTGTTGCAAATACGAAGGCGGTACACCACAGTTGATACCAGACAGGATGGGTCCATGGAGTCATGCTGCTTACGCCAAATTCCTGATGCAACAGGAATTGGGATTCCTCGGAGCAGGTAATGTTTTTCCGCTCCTCAGTGTTGGTGATGACGTTCCCACTGGAGCCGCTCCTTCTTGTTTTTAGCTGATAGGAGTGGAACCCGGTGTGGTTGTCTGCTGAAATAAGGATTGACGAGTTGTTCCCTTCCGAGATGCCCTTCTGCACACCACTGCATCGTTATTTGTTTGTGGCTCGCCTGTTAGCTTGCACGATTCTTGCCATTCTCCTTCGACCTCTCTCATCAACGAGCTGTTCAACGTCCTACAGGACTGCCACTGACTGGATGATTCTTGTTTGTTCATTTTAAATATTGTCAGTTAATCATTCCACTTAAACTGTCTGGCTAGTTAGCTGACAAACAAACATACTGTGCAGATATATCTATTTTCTTTTTTTTTTATAAATCATGAGGCCGGAAAGTCTAGAAGGTCCTGACGGTTCCCCACTGGTAAACATTAAAGTGTTCAATGACTCTATAGGGCAGAAGTCTCTAAGGTGCAGAGTAGAGTACTGGGTGGTATTCGGCTTGTAACAGTGTCTACGGCTAGTGGTGACTGTTTAACAGTGATGGCCTGGAGATAGAAGCTGTTTATCAGTCTCTCGGTCACAGCTTTGATGCACTTGTACTGTCTCCGCCTTCTAGATAATAGTGGGTTGAACACGCCCAGCTTGGTGAGATATGATTGACTTTACCCTTCCACGCAGAGGACAGTCAAATGAATCATTATTGCCTTGCTCTCTTCATTATAGTGGGTTGAACTCTATCCAAGCTTTATTTTAATGTGGTTTGACTTGCATCATCTAAATTCACTGACCTTCTGAAACATGACATAGGGACTCTCCTCAACTGTGACCCCTGATGAACTTCCATTACAACATCAAACTCATTCCACATTCTCTCTGTTTTCTCTTTCTCCTTCACACCTCTTCTCATCCTATCCTCATCTCTCTCCCGTTTGCCAGGAGGTTTGTCTCTCTCCATATTCTCTTTGATCTCCCCTGTGTAACGGTCTTCCTCCTCTTCATCTGAAGAGGAGAGGCGAGAAGGACCAGAGGCGGACCAAAACGCAAGGTGGTTATTATTCATGGTTCTTTAATAAAGAAACTACACATGAATAGACTAACAAAACCAAGAAATGTGAAAAACCAAAACAGCCCTATCTGGTGCAAACACAGAGACAGGAACAATCACCCACAAACCCCAACACCAAACAGGCTACCTAAATATGGTTCCCAATCAGAGACAATGACTAACACCTGCCTCTAATTGAGAACCATATCAGGCCAAACACAGAAACAGACAAACTAGACACACAACATAGAATGCCCACTCAGATCACACCCTGACCAAACAAAACATAGAAATATACAAAGCAAACTATGGTCAGGGTGTGACACCCTGCCCTCCCTCCCTCCTGCCTTCCCTCCCTCCTTGCTCAGTTTCGGCGAATCAGGCCCCCCCACAAACTTTGTCCTCAACTACGGTCAAACCCAAGTAGCTGTAGCTAGCGCAAACTATAGGCAGGGACGTGTCCCTATGCATTACACATTTCTGTATCTCATCTATCTGTTCTGCAGCTTTTCCCCACAACCATACTGAGGGGGGTAGAGGCATACAACAAATAAACTCCCCCGCTCATTAATTGCAGGGTGCACTGCTGCAATCTCCTGTGTTTCCCCCTCCGTAGTTTCTGGCTGTTTAGAGCTACTTTGATCAGCAGATAGAGTGATGGGAGAGAGGCCCGCCCTGCAAGCTTGCCTGTTGACCCCCCGCTTCCTTGCACAAGAGAGAAAGTGAGAGATGAGTTTGGGGGCATTTTGCTTCACATGTGTGTGGCTCTGCAATTCCAAGTCAAACAGCTGTAGTTTCCTCCCTCATGCCATGCATCCTTTCAGATATTTACCCTCAAAGCAACCTTCCTATATGCCCCCGCAGGAGGCCTTTTGGAAGTCATTGTAAATAATAATTTGTTCTTAACTGACTTGCCTTGTTAAATAAAGGTAAAATAAATATGTGAGAGTGTGCTACTAAACATTACCAAGAACCTGATCACTTAAGCCTTGGCAGTATATCCCAGCTGCCTCTCAACAAACCATACTCTGGCCTTGTAATAACAGTCAATAGGCACTTCTGAAGAACAACGAGATTGTTCCATACCAGCATGGGAGAAAAACTCTAATTTCGATCAGTGCTCATGTAATACATCACACACCATTGCACAACCAATTGCATTCCAGAATTGAGCATGTGTATGTATAGAACCAGTGAAACGAATGGCCTGGCTGCTGTAAGGTTGGGGTATCCCTCTCAGGAGGGATACAGCCCGCAAGAACCCCCCTATCTCACTGGAGGATTTATAACCACTAAAACGCCACTTGCTTACGCTGTCGATAACTGTCGGTCCTGATTGTCTGGGGAGGGTATTAAAAGATAATAAAGGGTCTCATTTATGGACAAACATGTACCCTTAAGGATTTACTATGCAATCCATGGTGACGGTGTTTTGGCAGATATTAGCCGCCATGAATCAACTGTTGTTATTGACATGGGTTTTCAAAGCATAAACAAGCTTAATCAGCTGGCATTGTACATGAACAATGATTTGCGTGGGCTGGTATAATCATATTCACTTAGCCAATCCAGTACAATGTTGTTTTAGGCCAGACATGCTACTGGCAAGATTGTGTCGATGCTATCCGCCATCTCAGATGTGATGTAGTTATCTGATCTGTTCTCAAATCAAATCTTATTTGTCACATACACATGGTTAACAGATGTTAATGCGAGTGTAATGAAATGCTTGTGCTTCTAGTCCCGACAGTGCAGTAATGTCTAACAAGTAATCTAACAAATTCACAACGACTACCTTATACACACAAATCTAAAGGGGTGAATGAGAATATGTACATATAAGTATATGGATGAGCAAAGGCCTTTCAGCATAGGTGTTAATATAATTTAATTATGCCAATGTGCTTTCATCAATTGAAAGCCCTTCATCTATTTTATGAGAAATTGTAAGATTTCTTGTTGCATAAAATAGACGCAGACCAGTCTTTAAATAATAGGTAATAGAATTTATTATCGGAGCGCGCTCCCACTCAAAACAAAAGTATCAGTTTAAATACAGATCATGACGTCATTTCACTGTCTTAAACGAAACCCCCCTCTCGACAGGACAAAGTAAGGTGAAAAGTTCATTCTATCTTACTAACACACTCCCAGATAACTTTTGACCCCTCAACATTATCGATCATCACTGAACTGACAGGTTTAATTAACAGAAACCCTAGGAATGCACCCTCTGCCTAATCTAAAAACCCCAGAGCTAAGTTTCAGGTTGGGTCAACCATAGGCTAACGACCTTATGTGTTTACACAGTCCACAACCCATTTGTTCCTGCCCAGTAGAAATGGTGTTCATTAACATTCTATTCCTCCTTGTCCTGTCACACAATTTCTTCTTATGAACTCATATTGTTAATCAGATATAATATAACAGAGTATAAGTTTACTTACAGTTCCATTTAAAATGATTTGTTCAGTCATATTAATCATAATTTCCTAACAATAGGCAAGCTGCAATAGATGGTATAAAATACAGTATAAACATGTGATATGAGTAATGTAAGATATGTAAACATTATCAATCTGGAATTATTTAGAGTGCATTATATAAAGTGACTAGTTGTCCATTTATTAAAGTGTCCACTGATTGGGGCTCAATGTAGGCAGCAGCCTCTCTGAGTTAGTGATTGCCGTTTAGCAGTCTGATGGCCTTGAGATAGAAGTGGTTTTTCAGACTCGGTCCCAGCTTTGATGCTGGTGTGACCAGCGGTGTGAACAGGCAGTGGCTCGGGTGGTTGATGTCCTTGATCTTTTTGGCCTTCCTGTGACATTGTGTGCTGTAGGTGTCATGGAGAGCAGGTAGTTTGACCCCGGTGATGCGTTACAGGATGCTCTTGATTGTGCATCTGCAAAGGGTTGTCAGTGTTTTTGGTGACAAGCCACATTTCTTCAAGCTCCTGAGGTTGAAGCGGCGCTGTTACGCCTTCTTGACCACACTGGTTGTGTTGGTGGACCATTTCAATTTGTCTGTGGTGTGTACGCTGAGGAACTTAAAACTTTCCACCTTCTCCACGGCTGTCCCTTCAATGTGGATAGGGGGGTGCTCCCTCTGCTGTTTCCTGAAGTCCACGATCATCTCCTTTGTTTTGTTGATGCTGAGTAAGAGGTTGTTTTCCTGACATCACACTCCGAGTGCCCTCACCACCTCCCTCTAGGCTGTCTTGTCGTTGTTGGTAATCAAGCTACTGTTGTGTCGTCTGCAAACTTGATGATTGAGTTGGAGGCGTGCAAGGCCATGCAGTTGTGGGTGAACAGGGAGTACAGGAGGGGGCTGAGCGTGCACCCTTGTCGGGCCCCAGTGTTGAGGGTCAGTGACGTGGAGATGTTGTTTCCTACCTTCACCACCTGGGGGCGGCCCATCAGAAAGTCCAGGACCCAATTGCACAGGGCGGGGTTGAGACCCAGGGCCTCCAACTTGATGATGAGCTTGGAGGGTACTATGTGTTGAATGCTGAGCTGTAGTCAATGAACAGCATTCTTACATAGGTATTCCTTTTGTTCAGATGGGATAGGGCAGTGGGCAGTGTGATGGCCATTGCATTGTCTGTGGACCTGAATGGGGGCGATATGCAAACTGAAGTGGGTCTAGGGTGGCAGGTAAGGTGAGGGTGATGTGATTCTTGACTAGTCTCTCAAAGCACTTCATAATGACAGAAGTGAGTGCTACGGGTCGGTAGTCATTTAGTTCAGTTCTTTTGCCTTCTTGGGTACAGAAACAATGGTAGCCATCTTGAAGAATGTGGGGAAAACAGACTGGGACAGGGAGAGATTGAATATAAACACACCAGCACATGCTCTGAGGACGTGGCTAGGGATGCCGTCTGGGCTAGCAGCCTTGCGAGGGTTAACATGTTTAAATGTTTTACTCACGTCAGCCACTGAGAAGGAGAGGGGGGCGCAGTCTTTGTTAGCAATCCGCGACGTTGGCACTGTGTTATCCTCAAAGCGGGCAAAGAAGGTGTTTAATTTGTCTGGAAGCGTGACGTCGGTGTCCGTGACGTTGCTGGATTTCTTTTTGTAGACCGTGATTACCTGTAGACCCTGCAGGGGTCTCGTGTCTGAGCCGTTGATTTGCAACTCCACCTTGTCCCTGTGCTGGCATTTCGCTTGTTTGATTGCCTTGCGGAGGGAATAGCTACACTGTTTATATTCAGACATATTCCCCGACCTCTTTTTCCATGGTTAAATGCAGTGAATCGCGGTGAATCCATGGTTTCTGGCTAGGGTAGGTTTTAATAGTCACAGTGGGTACCACATCTTCAATGCTCTCCTTTATAAACTCACTCACCAAGTCAGCATATAGGTCGATGTTGTTCTCTGAGGCTGACCGGAACATATTCCATTCTGCATGAATCAAACAAAGCTTCTGATTCGTCGGATCAGCGTTGAATGGTTCTCGTCACTTGTACATCCTGTTTGAGTTTCTGCCTATAAGATGGAAGGAGCAAAATGGCGTTGTGGTCGGATTTGCCAAAGGGAAATGCATTCTTTCTATGCATTGGGGTCTATGGGGTCCTTCTGTAGCTCAGTTGGTAGAGCATGGCGCTTGTAACGCCAGGGTAGTGGGTTCGATTCCCGGGACCACCCATACGTAGAATGTATGCACACATGACTGTAAGTCGCTTTGGATAAAAGCGTCTGCTAAATGGCATATATTATTATTATATATTATGCTTCCTGTTCTTAAGTTTAGTTTTAGCGTATTTTACTTTCGGTTTTGTACACCAGCTTGGAAAACGGAAAATATATTTCACAGTGGTTTAGATGCTACAATGTTTCTCTACCGTATACTTGCTTGTTTTGTCACAAACTATCAGAATTTTAGCAAACAGGAAATGGCTGAACGATTTCTATGTCTTTAAAGATGCACTCTCAATCATTTGGATAACTTCAGCCAGAAGTTTGGAAAGTGGTGCTCACGAGCCAAAAGTGGTTCCTGTTTTTTTAGGTGTACTACGTCATCCATTTTCTGTGATATGCTGTGAATTTTGCAATTTGTGTGATATGTTACGAATACAATTCGTGCAATATGTTACAAATATGTTGTGCTTATGATCCCGGAGTGCGTCTTTAACCATGCAAACCATTTTTATCATCAGCTGCCACTCTTAACTATTTGTTTTCCAAATCATGATTAAATTGCGCCTAGTGGATAGATGCCAATGCAAGGTTTCATCTGTCAGGTCTACATTTTAAAGGGGTTGTGCATTCTTAATATTGATACACGCCTTCCAAGAAGAGGACTTTGGAGTTAAATAAGACATTGGTCCTCATCTGGTGGTTACAGTCCCCTGTCATGTCTCATGTATGGCATCAGTGCAGTTTATTTTGAATTTTATTCCATATGGAATGTTACAATATACACTACATGACCAAAAGTATGTGGACACCTGCTGGTCGAACATCTCATTCCAAAATCATGGGCATTCATATGGAGTTCCCCGTTCGCTGCAATAACAGCCTCCACTCTTCTGAGAAGGGTTTCCACTAGATGTTGGAAACTTGCTGTGGGGACTTGCTTCCATTCAGCCACAAGAGCATTAGTGAGGTCGGACACTGATGTTGGGCGATTAGGCCTGGCTTGCGTGTTCGATGGGGTTGAGGTCAGGGCTCTGTGCAGGCCAGTCAAGTTCTTCCACACCGATCTCGACAAACCATTTCTGTATGGAATTCGCTTTGTACACAGGGGCATGTTCATCCTGGAACAGGAAAGGGCCTTCCTTTGTTATTGTATGCTGTAGCGTTAAGAGTTCCCTCCACTGGAACTAAGGGGCCTAGCCCCAACCATTACAAATAGCCCCAGACCATTATTCCTCATCCACCAAACTTTACAGTTGGCACTATGCATTGGGGCAGGTAGCGTTCTCCTGGCATCCGCCAAACCCAGATTTGTCCGTCGGACTGCCAGATGGTGAAGAGTGATTCATCACCCCAGAGAACACGTTTCCACTCCTCCAGATTTCAATGGTGGCGAGCTTTACCATCACTTCAGCCGACGCTTGGCATTGTTCATGGTGATCTTACGCTTGTATGAGGCTGCTCATCCATGGAAACCCATTTCATGAGCAGTTCTTGTGAACACGGTAGTGAGACTTGCAACCGAGGATGCGCTTCAGCACTCGGCAGTTCCGTTCTATGTGCTTGTGTGTCTTGTTGCTCCTAGACATATTTATTTCACAATAGCAGCACTTACAGTTGACGGGGGCAGCTCTAGCAGGGCAGAAATTTGACAAGCTGACTTCTTGGAAAGGTGGCATCCTATGACAGTGCCACGTTGAAAGTCACTGACTTCTTCCAAGGAGTGGTCAATTTGATACAGTTGAAATGGCCAAATCCACTAATTTGAACAAGTGTCCACATACTTTTGTGTATATGGTAGGCATAGGGTCTACAGGCAAAGCAATCTGAATGGAAATAACAGACTGCCTCTCAAGCTCTTCAGTGTGATGATGGATACATGAAAAGAAGAATGTAGCCTTGCCCTTGCATGACAGCCTTGCCCTTGCATGAAGCATTTCCCCTATAGTCATAAACTTTGTGTCACATGAGTGAGCATTCATTAACCTGTGTAGAATTATTTCATTGGGCCATCACAGCGACATCATGTTCTCACTGACTCCTTTGCACATCAAAGTGTTGCTTACAGTGTGTGACAGCCTGGGTTAGAAGTGTGTCACTTGCATCACAATACTGTGTTAACCTGCTGAGCTAAAGCCTAAGCATTACTTCGGGGATCTTAACGCTAGTCTTCAGGTCTCAGGAAGGGTTATATTCATCACGCTAGCATGGTTCATGGAACCACCTGCATTACACATACTAGTAGTTCCCTGAACTAACCTCACCACCTAATATCTTCCTATTAAATTCATCAAAACTCCTCTGAGAGTGTGTTGCCTGTTTCCCATAGTCCTCCTCAGGGCAGAAAACAACAAGAAGTCACACAGCAGTTGTGACTCTTTTGGCTCTTTCCAAAGTATGACTCTTAGTATGATGTATGTACAGGCAACTAACAAAATAAAGGAAACACTTGAGTAAATGAGGGTTCTAGCGGCTCTGTTATGGTGTGAGGTGCTTTTCCCCGGCATGGTTTAGATCCACTCGGCCTCTTTGAGGGCAAGGTAAATGGCAATAAATACACAGCCATTCTGAGTGATCACCTTCAACCTATAGTAAATCATTTCAATTCTGATAGGAGTGGTCTCTTCCAGGATGACAACGCCCCCCTTCACAGGGCACGAGTCGTCACTGAATGGTTTGATGAGCATGAAATCGATGTAAACCATATGCCATGGCCATTTCAATCAACAGATCTTAACCGAATTGAACACTTACGGGATTTATCGTGGAAGAATGGTGTCATTCCCTCCAATAGATTTCCAGACACTATGCCAATTCACACTGAAGCAGTTCTGGTGGCTCATGGTGGCCCAACGTTCTATTAAGGCACTTTATGTTGGTGTTTCCTTTATTTTGCCAGTTATCTGTACATGTCTTTCAGCCATTGGTGTTCTCATTCTCTGTAGTTTATCTAGGTGAGCATTCATTGCAAGTGGATCAAAATCCATCTTTTGATCCGGTGTCTAATTAATTCCTTAAGTGCTTGTATTTATTGTGCAGAGCGTATGTGTGAAGGTGGTAGTGATGGGGGAAATCAGGCTTTGAAGTTTATGCTGTGCAGTCTCTAGAGACCCTCAGGCCTTGGGCTGGATGATGGCGCTTTTGAAGAGAATAAACCCTCGGCAACATTCCTCTCTCTTCTCCCAACCACTACCACCACCACCAACTAACCATCCATCCATCCTCCTACCCACTTCTCCCATCCCCTGCTGCAGTATCTGTAAACTCTGTTGGTTCACGTCATTAGTTACAGTATGTGTATTGGTGGTATCTTACAAGTGTGTGCTGTAAAGACAATATATTTTGGGGTATCATTTTTTATTTCACTCACTTTTCTGTTTCAGCTGGTATTTCATGAGACATTGTTATTAATTCAACACAATCTGCAACACAACTACTACAAAACGTTTGAATACATCCCAAAGAAACCCCAAAGTAATTATGCTAGAGTAATTATCAGTTAAGAACAAAATATTCACCAATTGTCAGTGTAAAGTTTGTAATACCAGATTAAAGAAGACTATGAAATAACTGTTAACAACATAGCTAACCATACATCTACTTGAAATCTGACAATGGTAAGTATAGAGGCTGTTAAATTGTAGTATTATCATGATTCCTTATATTTGCCTTGATATTATTAAAGCAATATTAGCTTAGTACACATCCAAAATTAAATCTAGAATTGGCTTCCTATATTGCAACAAAGCATCCTTCACTCATGCTGCCAAACATACCCTCGTAAAACTGACCAACCTACTGATCCTCGACTTCGGTGATGTCATCTATAAAATAGCCTCCAACACTCTACTCAACAAACTGCAGTCTATCACAGTGCCATCTGTTTTGTCACCAAAGCCCCATACACTACCCACCATTGGGACCTGTACACTCTCGTTGGTTGGCCCTCGCTTCATACTCGTCACCAAACCTACTGGCTACAGGTCATCTACAAGTCTCCTGCTAGGTAAAGCCCCGCCTTATCTCAGCTCACTGATCACCATAGCAGTACCCACTCGTAGCACGCGCTCCTTTGGACGTCTTTCCTTCCAGTTCTCTGCTGCCAATGACTGGAACGAACTGCAAAAATCTCTGAAGCTGAAAACACTTATCTCCCTCACTAGCTTTAAGCACCAGCTTTCAGAGTAGCTCACAGATTACTGCACCTGTACATAGCCCATCTATAATTTAGCCCAAACAACTACTGCTTCCCCTACTGTATTTATTTTGCTCCTTTGCACCCTATTATTTCTATTTCTACTTTGCATCTACCATTCCAGTGTTTTACTTGCTATATTGTATTTACTTTGCCACTATGGCCTTTTTTTTGCCTTTACCTCCCTTATCTCACCTCATTTGCTCACATTGTACGTATATAGACTTATTTTTCTACTGTATTATTGACTGTATGTTTTGTTTATTCCATGTGTAACTCTGTGTTGTTGTATGTGTCAAATTGCTATGCTTTATCTTGGCCAGGTCGCAGTTGCAAATGAGAACTTGTTCTCAACTAGCCTACCTGGTTAAATAAAGGTGAAATGAAGACATGTATATTTTTTAAATTCCAATATGTTTACCTGAAAAACATGCATTTTGTGGGATATAGTCCTAGTCGGCATGTCCAGTTAAATATGTTCATATTTTGAGTACAACCACAACCCGGAACCTGATTACTCCTACTCCTCCTGGACAAAAAAGCATGCTCAATTGATTATTTTTCTGGGTCTGAGAAACCGGACCAAGATTATTATATACTGAACAGAAATATAAACACAACATGTAAAGTGTTTTATAAACTGAAATAAAAGATCCCAGAAATGCTCAATATGCACAAAAGGCGTGTTTACATCCCTGTTAATAAGCATTTATTATTTTCCAAGATAATCCATCCACCTCACAGGTGTGGCATATCAATATGCTGATTAAACAGAAGGTGCACCTTGTGCTGGGAATTCACTCAGAAAATTTGAGTTTGCTATTCACAAGAAGCATTGCCTGATCTGAACCATGCCTCGAACAAAAGAGATCTCAGAAGACCTAAGATTAAGAAATGTTGCCTTGCATAAAGCTGGAAAGAGTTACAAAAGTATCCCTAAAAGAAAGTTCACGGTAAGAAAAATGATCTATAAATGGAAATTTCAGCACTGTTGCTACTCTCCCTAGGAGTGGCCATCCTGCAAAGATGACTGCAAGAGCATGTAGTATCTGTGATCTACATCTGTTTATATTAGTTACTATGCGGTTACTAAGCAGTAATGTATTACGGCAGTGTTACGTTACTACACCTAATAGGAAATGCACATGCACACTGGGGTGCCGCGAACTGTAGAGCACGAGGGTTTTTTGACTAAACGAAAACTAACTGTACTCCCGTCTCCTGCCTGGTCATTTCTCCACAACACAAATATTACAGTGGCGACCAGGTGATTAAACTACATAAACGGACATTGCTTGAAGGGAAGAATGTTGCGTGAGTAATGAAACTCAAAATAATTGTGTAATTCGTCAGTTATTTTTTATTTTCTTTCGCCAGTAGAGAAGGCTAAGCACTGCTAGCACTGCTAGTAGGTACAGTATTCAGGAGCTGCCAAGTAGCAAGACTATTGGGAGCCAGAATAGCGACACTGCCCTTTGCTGGTTAAATAAAAAAACTGTCATTGAACCCATTGAAATTAGGCGATCTCAGTGGAGAAATATTGTCAAGAAAAAAAAAGGAAGAAGGAACGTAACACGGTGTGTACATTATTACAAATGAGTGCAGTGAATGAAGTAATTGCAGAAACTTCTGAATTAGATGAAAATTCAGAAAAAAAGAAAAATACAAGGAATAAGGAAACTGAACAATTAAATGTGAAAATGGAAAAGACGAAAAGAAAGCAGACGTTATTTCTCAGTGTTTTGGGTCCAACTGAGTATGGATTGCTGAAAGGTCTCATTGAACCAATAAAAGCGGTGGAGTTGAACTATGCAGAACTGACTGAAACTCTTTCAAGGTATTTCAAGCCTAAGCCAATTCTCATTGCAGAACGTTGCAGATATTACCAACGTCACCAGGGTCAAGGGGAAACCGTGGCTGACTACATCCTTGCTTTAAAAAGGCTGGCAAGTACATGTGAGTTTGCACAATTTCTTGATGATGCTCTCAGAGACAAGTTTGTATGTGGTCTCACAGGTGAAGCATATCACAGAAGGCTTCTGTCAGAGAAGGACCTGACCTTTAAAAAAGCCTGTGATATAGCACTTGGACTCGAGCTTGCCCACAGGGATACTATTGAGCTATCGGGACATGCAGAACGTCAGAAAGGTGTTCACAAGGTCAGTGATGCACGTGGTGAAAAAGGCTCACAAAAGTCACACTTTTCTCAGACCCGTCCTCAAGGTTAAACAAGAACAAAGCAGCCCACATCTCAAAGGTCTAAGCCAAGTTGCTACAGATGTGGGGGAGATAATCATCAGCACAGTGAATGTCGATTCCAAAAGGAAAAGTGCCACAATTGTGGTTAGGTTGGACATTTACAGAGAGTGTGTAAAGTCTCGAAACGCACAGCAAGAGCGTACAAAGTGTCAGATGCAGCATAAGAAGAGGAAGAGAGGAAGGTACAACTGAAAGAGTAGTGGAACTGTTCACAGTGTACACAGCTCAACAACTAAAATATGGAATCTATCTCAACATGGAGTTAGCGGGAAAACCAGTAAAAATGCAGCTGGACACCGGAGCGTCTGTATCTCTGGTTCCAGAGAGACTGTACAATGAAAAACTGAAAGAGTGCCCTCTTCAGCCCGCATCCATCCGCCTTTCTTCATACACTGGTGACACTATTCCTGTGTTAGGGCAGATCCAGGTACCAGTCCGGTATGAGGGGAAGGAGTGGACGCCACCGCTTGTCATTGTTAAAGGAGAAAATCAGCCTTGCTAGGCAGAAACTGGCTACAAAAGATCAAGTTGAACTGGGGAGAAATCTTCAGTCTGAGAAATGACAAACCAGTGAGTCAGGCTACACTCACTAACATGCTGGAGACGCACAAATAACTTTTCAAAGGATGGCTACGGTGAAATACAAGACTTCACAGCAAAAGTCAGAGTGCAAGAAGGAACCAAGCCTATCTTTCACAAACCACGTCCAGTTCCCTATGCTCTTAAGGAAGCAGTAGAGAAGGAACTGGACCGCCTACAGAAGAATAACATAATCACGAAAGTAGCGAGGAGCGACTAGGCCGCTCCGATTGTTGTAGTCCCAAAGAAAGAAAAGACCGTCAGAATATGCGGTGACTACAAGGTAAATCGCTGCATACTACCAGAGTAATCCCAAAAAACAAATGCTGAAGATCTGTTTGCCACTCTAGCTTGTGGGAAGGTTTTCAGTAAGCTGGACCTGGCATTCGCTTATCAGCAACTGAAGCTGGATCCGGAGTCAGAACAGTATCTGACCATCAATACACACAAGGGGCTATTGAGATTCAATCGCTTGGCCTATGGAATCTCGACAGCTCCAGCGATATTCCAACACACAATGGATCAGATCTTGGACGGTATAGACAATGTTGTGTGCCTCATGGACGACATCCTCGTGTCAGCACCAACCATTGGAGAGCACCTTGTAGTGCTGGACAAAGTGATGTCAAGACTGGAGAAATACGGAGTGAGAATGAAACGCTGCAAGTGTGAGTTCCTCCAGGACTCAGTGGAGTATCTCGGATACAAGATTGATGCACAAGGCCTTCACCCAACCAACAGCATGGTGGAAGCAATCGTAAATGCACCAGCACCCACAAATATCTCAGAGCTGAGGTCATTTTTGGGGCTCCTGAAATATTATGGAAAGTTTGTGGCAAACTTGTCCACATTGTTGCATCCGCTTCACCAACTGCTGCAGGCCGATACAAAGTGGAATTGGTCCCCACAATGCGAAGAAGCATTCAAGACTTGCAAACAGCGTCTGCTAAAGAGCAAGTGGCTTGCCCACTACAACACAGAGATGAAGCTGAGACTCGCGTGTGATGCATCTCCATACGGAGAAGGAGCCGTCATCTCACATGCTCTACCGTCAGGTGAAGAACACCCTATTGCATTTGCATCACGGACTCTGTCACCAAGTGAGGAAAATTATGCTTAAATTGAGAAGGAAGCCCTGAGCATAGTATTTGGAGTGAAGAAGTTTCACAAATACCTCTTACGGAAGGATGTTCCAACTGCTGACAGATCACAATTCTCTGTTGGCCATCCTTGGACCAAAATCAGCTATACCAACCCTTGCTGCACTTCGAATGCAACGTTGGGCTCTGATATTGTTAGCCTACGACTACGAGATTGAGTACAGACGATCCAGTAATCACGCAAACGCCAATGCACTATCAAGACTACATACAATAGTGATTCCGACAGTGAAGATGACAGAGCAGTTTTCCAGATCTCTCTCATTGACGAACTGCCCATATCTGCTTCAGACATAGCAGAGGAAACAAGGAAAGACCCAGTGCTTTCCAAAGTCTTGGACTTAACATTAGGCGGTTGGCCAACCTTCGTAAATGACGATAACCTTCGTCCATTCATCGACAAGAAAGACCGGTTGTCCACTGATCAAGGATGTGTTCTGTGGGGATCAAGGGTGGTGGTACCTCACAAATTCCAGAGTAGACTGCTATCTGACCTGCATGAGGGACATCCAGGGATCACTCGAATGAAAGCACTTCCCATTAGTTAATTGTGGTGGCCTGGACTGGATCAGGACATTCAACAGCATGTAGGCCACTGCTCACCTTGTGTAGCTGTTCGCAATAAGCCTGCTGCTGCACCTCTTTCAATGGTCCTGGGCTGCTACACCTTGGGAACGCATCCATGTGGATTACGCCGAGATTGACAAGCAACATTTCCTTGTTGTCGTCGATGTCCATTCCAAGTGGATGGACGTGTTCCCTACTCAACTGACCACAGCTGAGAAGACCATCAATCTTCTCAGACACCTGTTTGCATCCTTTGGACTAGCCAAGGAGCTCGTATCGGACAATGGCCCTCCTTTCACGTCAAACGATTTTGAAATGTTTCTCAAGAACAACAGAGAAAGGCACATCCTGTCACCACCTTACCATCCGGCATCAAACAGAGCAGCGGAGAGAACCATGCAAACCTTTAAGAAGGCCTGGACTAGACTCGAGGTTCAGTCTGTGCCCACCCACCAAAGGCTTCCCTGGTTCCTGTTTACATACCGTAACACACCACACACAGTAATGGAATGTACACCAGCTGAACTGTTTCTGAAACGCCAACCACGTACCCGCCTGACATTGTTGAAACCAGACTTGTCAAGCACTGTGGCAAAGCACCAGCTACAGCAGAAGAGGGCTCATGACAGACACTCAAAGACTTTCAGAGAATTCAAAGAGGGAGAGAGGGTGATGGTACGTGATTTCAGACACCCCAAGCGCCTGTGGAACTCAGGTGTGATCTTGCAACGCAGAGGACCTTTGACTTACCAAGTCCAAATTGGTCATCGCCAGGTCAACGTTCATGTGGATCATCTGCTACGGTCCAACGCCCCAGCAGAGACATGCCGAGAGAACAAGAACAATAACGACCCACAGGACTATTCTCCTGACTGTGGACGTACGGGAGAGACAGAGCCTGGCCTTCCACCTGAACCTGGCCCACCACCGGAAGCCCAGGAGGAGAGGAGATATCCTATTCGACAGCGAAGGGCACCACAAAAGCTTGACCTGTGAGTTGAGCTGGTTAAGGAGGTAATGGACAATAAAACAAACAAACACTTTAATATGTCCTAGATAAAAGGAAAGAAAAAGGACATTACCTGGGTTACTTATTAGGACACAAAATCCATCTTCGGGGCAGAATAATCCCCTGGATTTGTGCTGGGCTCTGAAAAGTCTGCTTCAACCCAGTAGTTGAAAAATGTTTAAGAATGCATTGTTCAGATATTGCATTAGTAGTTACCTAACATTGTTCTCTGGGAGTTAAACACTACGGGGGAGGAGTGTAGTATCTGGGATCTACATCTGTTTATATTAGTTACTATGCTGTTACTAAGCAGTAATGTATTACGGCAGTGTTACGTTACTACACCTAATAGGAAATGCACATGCGCACTGGGGTGCCGTGAACTGTAGAGCACGAGGGTTTTTTGACTAAACGAAAACTAACTGTACTCTCGTCTCCTGCCTGGTCATTTCTCCACAACACAAATATTACAGAGCACAGCACAGAATGCTCAATGAGGTTAAGAATAATCCTAAAGTGTCAGCTAAAGATTTACAGAAGTCTCAGGAAGATGCTAACATCTCTGTTGATGAGTCTACAATACGTAAAACACTAAACAAGAATGGTGTTCATGGGAGGACACCATGGAAGAAGCCACTGCTGTCCAACTCAAAAGACAGAAGGAAATCAACAACAGAATGGCTTGAACAGGGCTTGAACAGAAGAAAATATGCCTTCTGGAGTGGCCCAGTCAGTCCTGACCTCAACCCAATTGAGATGCTGTGGCATGATCTTGAGAGTGGTTCACACCAGACATACCAAGAATATTGTGGAACTGAACAAGCTTTTTCTAAAGAGTAATGTTGAAAGGTAACATGTTTTCAATTGAAGATGTAAGATCCTAATTTGAGCCAGTTTGCTACAGCAGGAAAATAACATTAAACATGAATTCTTATGTGGATTTTAATTAATGGACATTTGTTTTAGGAGTTTATTAATTTTTTTCGGTGGGAGAAATCAAGTTTGAAATTTCAAAGTAGAAATTACTAACTTTAGAAGCCTTTTTAAAACTCAAAGAGCCCCTCCCCTATAGATTCAGGTTTTGCGGCCGGAGTCCGCACCTTTGTTTTTCTATGTTGGTTTTTGAGTTCGGTTGTTTCGGTTTTGTAAATTCACGTATTTGTTTATTGTTTTGATTCAGTGTTCAGTGCTTTCTTTAATTAAAATCATCATGAACACTTACCACTCTGCGGTTTGGTCCGATCCTTACTCCTCCTCAGACGAAGAGGACGATATCTGTTACAGAAGAGATTCGTCCAACCCATAGCGTATCTCACTACAAAACATACAAAACCTTGCAGAGAGCATATCCGACTGACAATCTCTTGAAAAATCTCTTAAAAAATTAACTATTGAAATAAAGAATGAAAAATAACTGATGGAGGGAATGTAGTGTATATTCTAAAGTGAGTGTTAGACCTACACATAATTTCTTTCAAATATGTCAGGTCTTTTCTGACTTTGTTGGACAGACAGAGAGAGGATGACAGTGTCTGTTGATATCCCACAGTGAGAAAGATAGTTTGTCTCAAAGGGCAGTAGGCCGGATTTAAATCTATGCTGACACTGTCGAAGTGTGTGCTGGAGGTTAATGCAATACCGCTAGACCAGACAGGCCACCTACACACCTTTTTTCGTGGAATTTCCAATGGAAGGAGCAGACATGACAGAATGTGCATTGCATTGGGGCTCCCGAGTGGCACAGCGGTCTAAGGCACTACATCTCAGTGTTGGAGGCGTCACTACAGACACCCTAGTTTGAATACAGTCTGTATCACAACCGGCTGTAAATGGGAGTCTCAAAGGGCGGTGCACAATTGGCCCAGCGTTGTTCGGGTTTGGCCAGTGTGGGCCGTCATTGTAAATAAGAATTTTTCTAAACTGACTTGCCAAGTTAAATAGGTTAAACTCATTAGCATACCCCTTGTGGCATGGGTTCAAACCCTGCCTGCGTTCAGCTTCAAATCTGTATTCTTCTACCTATCTGTCTCCCCCTCACATCTGTCCGGGGGTATCGTCGTGTCCCCTGAACCCCCCGTCACAGCCTCCAGTATCTTTGCTGCAATAGTGTATGTGCCGGGAGGCTAGGGTCAGTCTGTCCTATCTGGTGTAATTATCCTATCTTATCTAGTGTCTTGTGTTAACTTAAGTATGTTCCCTCTAATTCTCCCTTCCCTCTCTCCTCCCAGAGGACCTGAGCCCTAAGACCATGCCTTAGGACTACCTGGCCTGATGACTCCTGGCTGTTTCTTCTTATGTTCCTGCCTTTCTAGGGAGTTATTCCCAATGACCGTGCTTGTACATGTGCATTGCTTGCTGTTTGGGGTTTTAGGCTAGGTTTTCGTATAAGCACTTTGTGACATCTGCTAATGTAAAAAGGGCTTTCTTGTTTGATGTGGTTATGTCCAACTGAGTTCCCTTCTATTTTACCCAGTTATCAGTCACATTATTGTGGCAAGAGAATATTATTTTGTCTTCTTTACCTGAATAGCATTCTAGATGTTTTGTCACTCTGCTATGATTTGAGTTTGGACAAATTGCCAATGGTTGTGCATATGCTATCAAATAAGCGAGATAATATCAGTGTACTACTTATACGACCTAAAGAAGATAGTAAAATATTAATAGCAAACAGTTAAAATATAGAAGACATTGGCAATATTGAATGGCTGACTCCATTTTCATCATCGGAGAAAAACTATTTGACTTGAGGTGGTGTCAAGAGAACGTCAAACAATATAAATTCATATTTAACTTTTTGTTATTAATTCCTGTGAAACAGCTAATTTAGACGACCAAGAAAATTTGGTTTTATATTCACATATTCAGACATTCGCCAAAATCCATTTAAAATGGTAAAAATCAATAACTAATTAATTGATTGTCAAAGACACATAAAAATAGATATGGTTTATTCTATAAATGTCTAGCATAGTTTTACAACCTTTGTTTTGATTTAAAAAAATCCAGTTTTGATTTGATGGAAAAAAAATAAAGCTGTGTAAATCAATGACTAATTCACCATTTGTCACAGAATCATCAAACTAGATATGATTGATTCTATAAATGTCTTGTATACTTTTACAACTTTGTTTTGAATAACAAATTCCAGTTTTGACTGGATAGAAATATATAAAATCTATGAAATGTAATTTAAAACTGTGTAAATCAATAACTAATTCACCGCTTGTCACATAAACATAAAACTAGGTATGATTTATTCTAAAACTTTCTAGCATGGTTTTACAACCTTTGATTTGAGGAAAAAAATCCAGTTTTGATTTTATAGAAATACACAAAATATATTAAATGCCATTTAAAGTGGTATAAATCAATAGCTAATTCACCATTTGTCACAGACACATCAAACTATGTATGATTTATTCTATAAATGTCTAGCATACTTTTACAACCAAATCAAATCCAGTTTTGATTTGATGGAAATACATAAAATCTCAAATATTGCATTTAGAGATGAAGAAAACAATAACTAATTCAGTGATTGCAGTTACTTGCAATAGCTTTGCAATAGCTTTAGCTTTAAATAACTTTTCATTTAAAGTGCAATTTGTTCTATATAAAGTTAGATAATGTTTACATAAAGTTGTACAATGTTTACAATCTTAAATTGTATGCCAAATCAATGTTTGCATTTTTAGTGCAACAGTTCCACATTTTAAAGTAGTTACAAGGCACAACAGTAATTTATTTATATGTCTCTCTCAGCCAAGAGGCCCATTCCAATAATTTTCTATTTTGGCTTTGTTGAAATCCTTCTTTGTCATTCCCAGACAAGCTGAATGGTACCATCTCTGGCACACAGAGCATTCGATCTGCAGTATTAAAAACATAAAACAGGGTTATAAATTGTAAATTACAATTCTGGAATACCCAAATTATGTTACATGCTTTTGCAATTAGAAACATTTTGAAATTGAATTGGATTTTTGTTCAATTGCTATATTGACTTTAAATTACATGCATTTGACCACAACCCTGACAGAAGCACACATAACTGAGGTGTTAATCATCGTTGAGTATTCAGGCATTAAAAAAATAATATTGTAATAAAGGCATACATTTGCAAAAAACGTATGCGTTGATAAAAAAGGTATCACACATCAATGTTGTAATATCAAACATTACAATAATAGCAGTCTTTGTGATCCAAATCAGTTTACTCGTCACTTGTGACAGATACAACGTGTGTACCTATTACAGCGAATTGCTGTCATAGTATGTATCTAGTATCTCTCATAGTAGAATAATAAAATAGAGTCATGAAAATAGAACATTAGTGCAATAATACAAGGATAACCCTGATAAAAAAGTTGTGCCCTCTAAACGGACTACATGCCCTCTATCAAATCAAAACTGAAATGTTCCTCAAAACAAAGGTTGTAAAAGTATGCTAGACATTTATAGAATAAATCATACCTAGTTTGATGTTTCTGTGACAATCACTGAATTAGTTATTGATTTATACCGCTTTAAATGGCATGTTATAGATTTTATGTATTTCCATCAAGCTAAAACTGGAATTTCTACTCAAAACAAATGTTGTAAAAGTATGCTAGACATTTATAGAATAAATCATACCTAGTTCGATGATTCTGTGACAAACGGTGAATTAGTTATTGATTTTTACATTTTTAAATGGCGTTTGGCGAATGTCTGTTGAATGTCCGAATGTGTGAATATAAAACCAACACTTTACCTCGGTATTTAGACGCGCGTGTATATCACCAAGGTTTCGATATTCACCGGCATTATTTTCTGCTTTGGGTCTGCCTTCACTCCAGCTGACCGGCCACGAACACCCGGTGTGGCCCGTCGGACTTTCCGCGGCCGTTAATTATAAATTATAAATTAAAAACGGTATGGTTGACAGCGGCCGTTCGTGTCGGGAAAGCACTCCATCCATGTTCGTTGACATTTTCATCCGGATATTTTTTATTTTATTTTTTACTGTGGATGTTATTTCTTTAGTTCGTGTCTTGGAATCTCTCTACGGTACCATAACTAGGCCGCAACCCAATCCCCGGTGTCACATACGTGCATTTAACGTTAACTAGTCATCGACTGACAACCATGGGGGACACAGGCAGTGAACGAAGCAAGCCGCCACCACGCTGTTCCTGTGGATTTTGGGGGTAAGAGTTAACTTAGCTAGTTATGAATAATAAATATAGCTATGTAGTTAACTCTAACTTGGTACAGCTAATGAAATGTACAATAGCCCCCGGTCTTTCATAGCTTGATGCCTGTCGCTAGCTAACGTTAGCTAGGTACAGAGGGACAGAAGCAGAATGTGGGGGATGTGTTTCAACTAGCTAAAGTTAACATCTAACTAGCTGCTAAATTTGATAACTGGCTAATTTCATGGAAATTGTCATTTTGTTTTTCAATATTAATGTATGCCGTACATTAGTAACTACTAACTCAATGTAATGCTATTAAGCTAGCTAACCGACTGTTTAGCTAATGTTAGCATCAGCTTGACAGCTAATGTAAAAGCTAACTGGAGCGATCTAACAAACATATCAATATCTGCTTTGGTGCTGCTGCTGTGACGTTACTTTGACAGCTAAGCCAATGTGAAATTATGTATAATTACATGCCAGATTCAATCCAAACAATAGCTACGTTTCGAGAGAATGTCAGCGTTATGTTGTAAGCTTGTTTAATATGAAGTTAAGTTAGCTAGTAGACCTAATTTATATATGTATGGGTCATATTTCCGAGGTCACACCAAATATTCACAATACACTTCGATAGGGGGACTGATGTATATGCTAACTGTTCGTGTTCTACTACCGAATTCTCTTGAGGGTTATTGTTTTATTAACCTTGAGAGCTCAATCTTTATCCAAAATGTCGACCAGAGTAGACCTATAGTTAGTATGAGACAATGTTTTTATGAACTCTGATGTATAACTGTTGGTGACCATTGTATCTACCTCATTTTCAAAAGCTTTTGAAACAGAAGCCAAACTGGAAAACCTATGGATGCAACTTCCTCCACACCACTAGAAATCCCTGCATTAACATCTTTATGTTAGCCTATACATCCTGACAAAATGCACCATATTAATGGCCTGCTAATGTGCCTGGACCCTGTAGGGCTAAACTACAGAGAAAAGACTCATAACTGATCCAAATGGTTGCCTAATCAGGCATGCTAGAAAATTAAGCATTCAAAACGCCAGGCGATTATTGAAATGACAATGGCTATTCACTGCAGTTTACAGCCTAGGCTATAGTTTTGTACCCACTTGAAAACAATAAGATTATTCATTACGTTGTGTTGTGGCCTAGACAGGATACATTTGTTGTCCCTAAAAAACGGAATCAATAGGGTAGCTTTTCGAGCTTGATCACTGCTAGACACTCTTTCGACACAGGTATAAGGCCCTCTCCCATCTTCCTTTCGGTAAATCTGACCACACCTCCATTTTGCTTCTCCCTCCTACTAACAGACCCAGGGAAGTTCCAGTGGTCAACTCTGTACAGCCTTGGTCCGACCAATCAGAATCCATGCTCCAAGAATGTTTTGATCACTTGAACGGGAATATGTTCCGGGTAGCCTCTGGGGATAAAATCAATGAATATATGCCGACTCAGTCCCTGGATTCATAAAACCATGCATAGATGTGATTCTGAGTCTTTCAAAACTTATCTGACTCAAAAAATGTGTCTTGATGGCAGCCTATAAGGCAAACTGAAGGAGAAAGATGCTGCTTATTAACCTCTTGCTCCTACCTGGCACGCAGGCGTCCCATCTAGAGCTCTGGAAATGCAAATGCGCTACGCTAAATGCTAATAGTATTAGTTAAAACTCAAACGTTCATTAAAATACACATGCAGGGTATTGAATTAAAGCTACACTCGTTGTGAATCCAGGCAACAAGTCAGATTTTAAAATGCTTTTCGGCGAAAGCATGAGAAGCTATTATCTGATAGCATGTAACACCCCAAAAGACCCGCAGGGGATGTAAACAAAATAATTAGCATATTCGGCGCTACACAAACCACACAATAAAATATAAAACATTCATTACCTTTGACCATCTTTGTCTTATGTCCCATAATCACTATTGGGTCTTTTTTTCAGATTAAATCGGTCCATATATAGCCTAGATATCGATCTATGAAGACTGTGTGATAAACGGAAAAAAATAGCGTTTCATAACGTAACGTAATTTTTTAAAATTCAAAAAGTCGACGATAAACTTTCACAAAACACTTCGAAATACTTTTGTAATGCAACTTTAGGTATTAGTACACGTCAATAAGCGATAAAATTCATCAGGAGGCTATGTAAATTCTATAGGTGTCCGTCTCGAAAAAATGACTGGAGAGAGCTCGACCAAAACATCCGGTCGGAGACCGGAGGGAATCGGTTCCCTTGATTCGGTTTGACCAAGAATCAAAGCCGAATCAAATGACAAGACTCTAGACATCGTGTGGAAGCTGTAGGCACTGCAACCTCGGCCTCATTTAATTCGGTTCACTTTGAACAATTCCTGGAAGTAGCGCAAGGATAGTTATTTCCATTTTCAGTGATCAGATTTTCCTGCACTTTTCGATGAAACGCACGTTCTGTTATAGTCACAGCCGTGATTTAACCAGTTTTATAAACGTCTGAGTGTTTTCTATCCACACATACTAATCATATGCATATACTATATTCCTGGCCTGAGTAGCAGGGCGCTGAAATGTTGCGCGATTTTTAACAGAATGTTTGAAAAAGTAGAGGGTCGACTTAACAGGTTAACACGCTAAAGTGACTGGGGACAATGTTATGGTTAAATAGTACAAATGCGAACTATGCAGATCGCTCGATATGGTGAAATGCATATATAGGCAGAAAGTGGATTAGCAATTCTGCAGGTCAGACACAAGGCATATTTGGCAGGGGCTCCTAACGATCACAGATTACAAAAGGAAAGCTAGCCACGTCGCTGACACCAATGCAGCCCTATCGGAGGAGCTGAACACCTTCTCTCACGCTTCAAGCACAACGACGACTTTGAGAGGTCGAGGAGAGCCCTTGAGAAGAACGAGGGCTATGTGCTTATGGTCTCCACAGAGGTAAGTCATTCAAATATGTTAGCCCTTTGAAGGCTGCGGCCCAGAAGGCATCCTGCCCTGGGACTGAACTTCTCTCTATGCAACTTGGTCCTGGACTTCCTGACGAGCTGCCCCCAGGTGGTGAATTTAGACATTACCTCTGATTCACAACATTGGGGCACCTCAAGGGTGCATCCTCATTCCCCTCCTGTACTTCCATGACTGTTGCCTCACACAGTTCCAAGTTTGCTGATGACACAACTGTAGTAGGCCAGATAACCAACAACGATGAGACGGCCTACAGGGAGGAGGTAGGCATTCTGACGGCGTACACATCTCTGAGGAGATGAAATGGTCAAACCACACGGACACCATTGTGAAGAAGGCACGACAGCTACTCTTCAACCGCAGGATGTGAGGGCCCTCCCAGTGTTCTACAGGCGCACCATCGAAAGCATACTGTTGGCTTGCATCGCGTCCTGGTACGGCAACAACACCGCCTCTGACCAAAATGCGCTACAGAGGGTGGTACGCTCAGCCTGCCCCCCAGGACACCTACAACACCAGGTGTTGCAGAAGGCCAAAAATATAAACAGGGACCCCAGTCACTTGAGCCATGGCCTGTTCTCCCCTTTTCCATCAGCTGGACGCAGGCAGTATAGAAGCATCATTGGAAAGTTGTCAGATTAGCCAATAGCTTCTACCCCCAGACCATCAGGCTGTTGAATAGCCACCACTAGTCAGATGAACTGCTACCCCTATGGACATTGTACATGTGACTATAAAAAAAACACCTTTTATTTATATATATATATATTTATATTTTTATATATATTTATATATATTTATAATTTTATATTTTTATATATATTTATATATATTTATATTTTTATATATATTTATATTTTTATATAAATATATATATTTATATATATTTATATTTTTATATAAATATATATATTTATATAAATATATATATTTATATAAAAATATAAATATATATATATATAAAAAGAAAAAAAGCTGTTCTCGTGCGCAATAGGCTATACACAAGCCTCTCAGCAATAGACCATTCCTCTACTCGTGATATCCCAGGAAAAGCTATAGGCTGCAAAAGATATAGGACATTTTATTTAGATTTAAAAAAAATACTAGGCTTAATAGCCTAGTAGGCCAAATTAACTGATGAAAGTTGAGTGGTGTTTTGAACACTTTTGTCTAGTTCTGATAAAATTGGTGCACTGAAGCATTGCAAATGGTTGCACAGGACAGCCGAGTGAGATGAGCATGGTGAAAAAGAAGACCCAAAGGAATTGACAACAATTAGAAAAATGGAAATCACTTGCAAACCTCTTGAACAGTGAGGCACTGTTGACATGCTGTAACAGATGGGCAGGCTAAATTACATTTATTGAATTGCTACTTTTTAATGCAAGTTACTATGTAATTGTTCACCAGGCCTACATGTAAATCGAAGTAGCCTTTTTTGTTGTTGCCGTTTTCACTGAAAAACCCTTAAATCACTGAATGGGGTTGTTACCATCTTACTAATAGACTGCAGTAGGTTACTTTGTTACGTTCTCAATGGTCTCTTGCTGGGTGACTGATGCAAGAGGCGAGGTGTTGCAGAATAGCTTGTTCAGATTTGACATTTTATTTAACCTTTATTTAAACGGGGTCACATTGAGATTCCAATTATTTTACTTGAGCCCTGTATACATTACAATAAAAACATAATAAAACATATACATGTGTATAAAACAATATAATTCAGCACACGATAACAAAAACACATTAAATAAAAGCAATCACATTCAACTACATAGAGGTCCGTAATCATATTTTTAACTGCCTGAGTGGCACCAGCACATGTAACTGCAGTGAACTCTGTATATTGTTCCACAAATTGGGGGCAAAAATTCTAAATGCAGATTTTCCCAAATCTGTGGAGACTGAAGGGATCTCTAGTGTGTTTGTGAAAATAGATTAACATTAGGCTAGCCTACTCATTAGGATACTGTTTGTAAATATTGACATGAGCTTGTGTAAGAGTAGAGCTTTCGTCCGTCCCCTCTCTCCGTCCCGGGCTCGAACCAGGGACCCTCTGCGCACACACAGACAACTGACACCCACGAAGCATCTTTACCCATCGCGCCACAAAATCCATGGCCCTTGCAAAGTAAGGGGAACACCTACTTCAAGGCCTCGGAGCGAGTGACGTCGTCAATCGAAACGCTATTAGCGCGCACCACTGCTGAACTAGCTAGCCATTTCACATCGGTTACACTTGCCAACCACAAGGCCTTTTTTTCAGCTAAATTTAGCCTAGTCTGGAACATCAGTCATTTTTATTGGTTAAGTGGGTTGTATAGGCTAGGCCTACTCCGTAAAAAAAAAAAAGTATTGATACATTCCTTTCTCTTTTTCTCTGCATGACCGCTATTGACAATTGCAGTGTCGAAACAATAATTATTTTACATTTCAAGCAGTTTGACATCTGTGTTGCTGTTGTGCAGAACAAGGAACAGCCCTACATTGGCTATCCTTTTTGCCTTATGAAGGTCAATAAACCCTTGCATTTTGAGTTGAGAACCTGTTTCAGCAAGGCTTACAGACTTTGTTTGTCACGCAGACTGTCATTGATTTCAAAAGCATTATTATTATTATTATTATTATTATTATTATTATTATTATTATTATAAAAGCAGATGGCTCAGAATTTCCCAACACAAGCATGTGAAGCGAAGTGATATTGGGTAAATCCATACATGTTTGCACCTGGAAGAAGTAGTCAAAGTGACTTTGCAAACTGTTTATCCTGTTTTACACACAATTCACACACAGACAATTCAATGGGTAAGTTAAAGGCACAGTGCAGTTAAACATGTTTGGCACAGCACACTTCAAGGTAGGAAGCTAGCTACACTTACACTAGCCAGTGGATTTGCCGCTTTCATCCCCCTCCAAGGCTCTTTCCCATACATCTTTCATCCGGCAGCGGCAGGTGGCAGCCAGCAGCAACCTTTTCAAGAAGTAAGTCTAAATAGTTATTCTTCTAGCTAGATATCATTTATTAAAAGTTAAGCAGGGCATGACTTAATTTTCTTTGGACAAGTAGGGATCATGTTTTTCTAGTTGTCCATAAGTAAAAAATGGTCTGTAACACCATTTTTACAGCATTGTATGACACAAGGAACCACTTTACAAAATAATTTGCATTACTATCTGTTAATGTAGTTAGACAAAAATGTAGGCTACATATTCAAGCCTGTCTCAAAATAAAGCACTGCCCCTTTAACCCAATGAGTCCCACCATATCACCGGCGTGTTTTGGACTTCTAATGTGTGTTAGAGCTACAGACTCCTGTGTTATACCAGTGGATTAGTTTATTTCTTCTGCATCTGTAGATACCAAACATTCATTCGTCAGTGATTAACAGGGGCTGAGGTACAGCAGTGTTTGTGAGACAATGGGCCTGTTTTTTTCCCCTCCAAAAACGTCTGTAGAGTCTGATTTGAGCTATAAACCATCTATTTTTACATATTTTATTTCACCTTTTATTTAACCAGGTAGGCTTGTTGAGAACAAGTTCTCATTTACAACTGCGACCTGGCCAAGATAAAACATAGCAGTGTGAACAGACGACAACAGAGTTACACATGGAGTAAACAATAAACAAGTCAATAACACAGTAGAAAAAAAGTCTATGTACATTTTGTGCAAAAGGCATGAGGTAGGCAAATAATTACAATTTAGCAGATTAACACTGGAGTGATACATGACCAGATGGTCATGTGCAGGTAGAGATACTGGTGTGCAAAAGAGCAGAAAAGTAAATAAATAAAAACAGTATGGGGATAAGGTAGATCAATTGGGTGGGCTATTTACAATTGGGTGCGCTATTTACCAATGGACTATGTACAGCTGCAGCAATCGGTTAGCTGCTTAGATAGCAGATGTTTGAAGTTTGCGAGGGAGATAAAAGTCTCCAACTTCAGCTATTATTATTATTTATTATTATTATTATTATTTTTTTTTGCAATTCGTTCCAGTCACAGGCAGCAGAGAACTGGAAGGAAAGGCGGCCAAATGAGGTGTTGGCTTTAGGGATGATCAGTGAGATACACCTGCTGGAGCGCGTGCTACGGGTGGGTGTTGCCATCGTGACCAGTGAACTGAGATAAGCGGAGCTTTACCTAGCATGGACTTGTAGATGACCTGGAGCCAGTGGGTCTGGCGAAGAAATGTAGCGAGGGCCAGCCGACTAGAGCATATAGGTCGCAGTGGTGGGTGGTATAAGGTGCTTTAGTAACAAAACGGATGGCACTGTGATAAACTGCATCCAGTTTGCTGAGTAGAGTTTTGGAAGCTATTTTGTAGATGACATCACCGAAGTCGAAGATCGGTAGGGTTGTCAGTTTCACTAGGGTAAGTTTGGCGGCATGAGGGGAAGGAGGCTTTGTTGCAGAATAGAAAGCCGACTCTAGGTTTGATTTTTGATTGGAGATATTTGATGTGAGTCTGGAAGGAGAGTTTAGTCTAGCCAGACACCTAGGTACTTATAGATGTCCACATATTCTAGGTCGGAACCATCCAGGGTGGTGATGCTAATCGGGCTTGCGGGTGCAGGCAGCGAACGGTTGAAAAGCATGCATTTGGTTTTACTAGCATTTAAGAGCAGTTGGAGGCCACGGAAGGAGTGTTGTATGGCATTGAAGCTCGTTTGGAGGTCAGATAGCGCAGTGTCCAAGGAAGTGCCAGAAGTATACAGAATGGTGTCGTCTGCGTAGAGGTGGATCAGGGACTCGCCCGCAGCAAGAGCAACATCATTGATATATACAGAGAAAAGAGTGGCACCCCCATAGAGACTGCCAGAGGACCGGACAACATGCCCTCCGATTTGACACACTGAACTCTGTCTGCAAAGTAGTTGGTGAACCAGGCAAGGCAGTCAAAACCAAGGCTATTGAGTCTGCCGAAAAATAATGTGGTGATTGACAGAGTCGAGAAGCCTTGGCCAGGTCGATGAAGACGGCTGCACAGTACTGTCTTTTATCGATCACCTGCAGAACCACTCCTTTTTGGGGGTGTCTTGCTAATTGCCTATTTCCACCTGTTGTCAATTTCATTTGCACAACAGCATGTGAAATTTATTGTCAATCAGTGTTGCTTCCTAAGTGGCCAGTTTGATTTCACAGAAGTGTGATTGGAGATTCATTGTGTTTTTCAACTGTTCCCTTTATTTTTTTGAGCAGTGTGTGTATATGTATATATATATCTCAGGATTTTGCTATGGTGGACCTAATTTTTTGGAGGTTGTGTACATACTGGTTGTCCTGAAAAGAAATACTTTAATGCTAAATTTAAGTTCTGGACATGTAGATCTTTCTGAGATCTCGGTACTGATAGGGTTAAGGCTTTTCTGGGGAATGGTTGGCTACCCTTAAAATATTATAATTACAACCAAATACTTTTGTATATGTTCGGTGCGTCTAGGGCGAAAGATCCAAAATTCATACAACCACTGCATAATTTTCTTTTAAAAAGCTATAAGGCTGATGCAACAGATCAGACCGTTTTAGCTTAAAATGTTGAAGTTTGATATTGTAAGCTCAAACATGTGAAAGTGGCTGTCGGCTATTCGAGAATGTCCCAAAATGCATTTAGCGGGGAAACACCGTTCTCAGAAACTCAGGTTTCATGTGACCGAGATGAATATAATTTTAGAAGTTAGAAAGAGGGGAGATCTAAAGATGCATCAACGAGCATGTGTTACTAATATGACTAGGATTATGCCTTTGGCTGCTGGTCAATAAAGACCGTTGATTTGAATACCAGTAGAACATGAGAAAATGCTGGTTTCAATTGCATATTTAAGTGTTAATAAAATAATTCCCTCAACATTTCTATGGTTGTATTTTTGTCTAGGCTTCTGGGGCGGCAGGGTAGCCTAGTGGTTAGAGCGTTGGACTAGTAACCGGAAGGTTGCAAGTTCAAACCCCTGAGCTGACAAGGTACAAATCTGTCGTTCTGCCCCTGAACAGGGCTCAATGAAGCCCTCGATCACTCGACAATTAGCCATTGAGATTGAGTGGTCAAAGTGTTTGGTTTAAGATTCAGCCCTAGCATGTTTTATTGGGTTTGCTTTCCTTTTATAAACATCTGCACTTTTTTTTTATCTAGCTGGATAGTTGATGGTAGACTAAGGTACAGTATCAGCCTCTAAAGCTAGGATACATCAATTCCATAAAACAAAACACACAGCCGCTGTCACACCCTCTCAACAATCCCTACCTTTCTAGCCTAGCGGTCAATGTTGATTAATTTCCCTCAATGTGGCATGTGGTCCAATGTATAGGCCTGCCAGTCAAGCAAGGTCTTCCTCACCGCAGCAGGCTTTTCATGAGCCAACACAGAGCAACAATGTCTTGGGTACCATGTTCAAGAACCTTAGCCTAGGTAAGGTGCATTTTAGTAAATTGCTCATGGAAGAGAAACATTGCGCTCAATCGCCAACAGGTCAATGGCTAAGGTGAGCAGAGATAATACTTTGCTCTGCATGTAAAAACTATGGTCAATTGGGCTGTTTATCATTTGCGCTGTTGCAGTTGGACAATAAATAAGCTATGGGACCCGATTCAATGTAGGTTAAACCATAGTCCCTCCAGTAATTAAATAAGATCTCTGTGAAACCCTCGTTCCAGAATGGGGTAAAAGTTTCATCAATATTGGTCAGGAAGTAATCCAAACTATTCTACACTGACCAACAATATAAACACAAGATGCAACTACTTTTCAGACAGGCAAAACTAACACACTGCTTACTTAACCCGAAGCCAGCCGCACCAATGTGTCGGAGGAAACACCATTCAGCTGACAACCGAAGTCAATTTTTAGGTGCCCGGCCCATCACAAAGAGTCGCTAGAGCACGATGAGCCAAAGAAAGCGCCCCGATCAAACCCTCCCTTAACCCAGACGGCGCTGGGCCAATTGTGCACCGCCCTATGGGGCACCCGGTCACTGCTGGCAGTGACACATCCCGGGATCGAACCCCAGGCTTTAGTGGCACCTCAGCTGCTCCACTCGGGAGGCCCATGAGTAAGACCTATTAAACAGCTTAACATTCGCAAGACTACAGGGCCAGACCGAATAGCAGGACATATACTCAGAGAATGCACTGACCAGCTGGCAAGTGTCTTCAACCTATCCCTGACCCCATCTGTAATACCAACTTGTTTCAAGCAGACTGCCATAGTCCCTGTGCCCAAGAACGCCAAGGTAACCTGCCTAAGTGATTATTGTCTCACATCATGAAATGCTTTTAATGGCTGGTCATGGCTCACATCAACACCACGGGGCGGCAGGGTAGCCTAGTGGTTAGAGTGTTGGACTAGTAACCTGAAGGTTGCAAGTTCAAATCCCCAAGCTGACAAGGTACAAATCTGTCGCTCTGCCCATGAACAGGCAGTTAACCCACTGTTCCTAGGCCATCATTGAAAATAAGAATCTGTTCTTAACTGACTTGCCTGGTTAAATAAAGGTAAAATAAAAAATGTAAAACCAGATAAGACATGCATCATGAAATGCTTTCAACATTTACTTTTATATTTTCAAAATGCTGACCACCTCCGCTCAGTTTCAAGGTTGATGTGCAGTGCCCAACAGCCACTGACCTTCACTCTATGTATGGTCTTGTTACAATTTGGTCTGAACCAACTGTGCCTCCAGTGTGTAGACAGAATCAAGCCTTTTGAGGTTAATGTTAATTATCTGTCATTGTACTTGTCAAACATGACTGGCGTTTAGCCTATATTTATGTAAATACGTTTTTGGCTACGTTATCAGGTTCTTCCCTCGTGTCATCTTCGGCTTGGGCATAAAGATGTAGCCAATATTCATATCACCTACACTTTAGTCTCTTTAAAAAAAAATGGATGTATATGGAAAAATATTTAAATTATTCCAATGTTGGCCTCTGATTTTGATCGGAGTAATTATTTGATTTTGTGTGTTTTTAGACAATTATAACAAAACAGGGATATTAATCTATTTTCCGACATGTATTTATTTATCCAGGACAAGTGTTAACGTCGAGCCCTGTAAAGGTCATGATGATGTGGTGCTGCTAGCTAACTACAAACCTCGACCGCAACCAGCATAGCTAGCTAGCTAGCGTTGGCTACTGAGCTGATTATTATAGTTCCATAGCTAGGTACTTGTAGCTAGCTAATGTTACTACAAAAGTAACGGCAGAATCATAAAGGGGTAATGCTGGCCTGGGCAGACGTTTCCTCCCACAATGTTCTACGCTTCCCCCTATGTTTACATTACATTACATTTAGCCAGCTCCAGACGACTTACAAATTTCTCCCTATGTAGGACGCAATTGCATCTAAATCCTTTATCCTATAGGTAGGACGCATGTTGCCTGGTGATCTTATCGCTTCCCAATACCTTTTTATGAATCGTTTCACTTCAAAACATACTTCCTTAAGATTGAAATACAAGCTCACCATGACTTGTGAAGCAGGCACGACAGAACCTAATTCCCCCTCAGGAGACTGAAAAGATTTACCATGAGTCCACAGATCCTCAAAAGATTCTACAGCTGCACCATTGAGAGCATCCTGACTGGTTGCATCACTGCCTGGTATGGCAACTGCTCGGCCTCTGACCACAAGGCTCTACAGAGGGTAGCGCGAACGGCCCAGTACGTCACTGGGGCCAAGCTTCCTGTCATCCAGGACCAGGCGGTGTCAGAGGAAGGCCCTAAAAATTGTCAAAGACCCCAGCCACCCTAGTTATAGACTGTTCTCTCTGCTACTGCACGGCAAGTGGTGCCAGAGCGCCAAGTCTAGGACCAAGCGACTTCTAGACAGCTTTTAACCCCAAGCCATAAGACTCCTGAACAGCTAGTCAAATGGCTACCCCCCCCTTCCCTCTCCACCCCACTGCCACTCTCTGTTGTCATCTGTGCACAGTCACTTTAATTAACTCAACCTACATGTACAGACGACCTCAACTAACCGGTGCCCCCACACATTGACTCTGTACTGTCACCCCCCCTGTATATATTGTTATTACTTGTTACTTTTATCACTTATTCTTATCCGTATTTTTGGGAACTGTACTGTTAGGGGGTCGTAAGTAAGCATTTCACTGTTGTATTCGGCGCCTGTGACTAATAAAATGTTATTTGACTGATATGTAATGATAGTAAGTCATAGCCCGACTAAAGTATACTTTGGCTGTTGATTGTGTTAAATCAATAGTTATTGCTAAGTGTTATGTGGTGACATAAAAAAAAGGTAAGGTGTGAGTAAAGTATGGCTATGAAAGTGTTTGAGATGTATTACAGCTCATGGTTTGTTTCTGTCCATTTCTTTCTGCAGACAAGCTCCCAAAGCCATCCAGCATGGTTCTCTTGGCATCCTGGAACTCCCGGTGGATGTAAAGGACTACGCAGGCTGCAGCACTACTCTGTTCCTATGGCACAGCTGGACCTAGCACCAACTTACACAGCTCCTATAGGCCAGATAACTGTAATTAATACCATGTCTTCTATTGGTCATACAGCCAATCACAAATAGACCCTGTCCATTGACAATTCCCACTAAGTGTCAAACGCATTGTTTAGCCATTACATGTACTGAAAAATAGTCATTTTTTTTATACACCCTAGATATTTCTGCTATGGGGACAAAAAGTGATATTACTTTTTTCAGTGTAGTGGATGAACCAAGAACATTTACCGGAGAATATATCTCCAGGAAGGTTGGTGACGACTCCCCCTACACAAAGTCATACATTCGATCACAGATGTCAATGGGTTGGTGCTATCTGTGATCGAATGTATGACTTTTTGTAGAGGGAGTTGTCACCAACCTTCCTGGAGATATATTCTCCGGTAAAGTTTCTTCCCAGCCATCACAACAGATTCTGTCAAGCAAGTTCTTGTTGAGAAGCTATGTGCAATACTAACTCTTCCACCTTTCCTGTCATGGGATGAGATTATAGTTGTGTTTAGTGATGTTGGTGTTTGAGAAAGCGGGCGATGACAATGTAAATAAAAACACAACTTTTTGTACTTTAACCAACCAATGACTATTCTGTTGCTGCTCGACTCCTGCTAATTGATTTGTTGAGCCACAACCTCTTTACTTTCACCATGATTTGTTTTCCTCACACTTGATCCACTTCCAGAGCTTGAGCACATGTGAACTATTAACTTGAAAAGACACTATATATTATTTTTTACACACACAAAAGTGTATGTGGACACCCCTTCAAATGAGTGTATTTTGGCTATTTCAGCCATACCTGTTGCTGACAGGGTTATCAAATCGAGGTCACAGCCATGCAATCGCCATAGAGAAATATTTGCAGTAGAATGGCCTTTACTGAAGAACTCAGTGACTTTCAACTTGGCAGCCCTGCTAGAGCTGCCCAAGTCAATTGTAAGTGCTGTTATTGTGAAGTGGAACCGTCTAGGAGCAACAACGGCGCGGCAGTGAAGTAGTAGGCTACAGAAGGGGACCGCCGAGTGCTGTAGCGTGTAAAAATAGTCTCCTCTGTTGCAACACCCACGACTGAGTTCCAAACTGCCCCTGGAGCCAACGTCAGCACAATAACTGTTTGTTCAGAGCTTCATGAAATGGGTTTCCGTGGCCGAGCAGCTGCACGCAGATCACCATGAGCAATGCCGAGCGTCGGCTGGAGTGGTGTAAAGCTAGCTGCCATTAAACTCTGCGGCAGTGGAAACTCATTCTCTGGATTGATGAATTGCACTTCACCATCTGGCAGTCCGATGGACGACCAGGCGAACACTACCTGCCCGAAGAACTTGACTGGCCTTTTCAGAGCCCTGACCTCAACTCCATCGAACACATTTTGGTTGCCCGACGTCACTAATACTTTTGTGGCTGAATGGAAGAAAGTCCCCGCAGCAATGTTCCTACATCTAGTGGAAAGCCTTCCCTGGATAGTGTAGGCTGTTTATAGCAGCAAAAGGGAACCAAGTCTGTATTAATGCCCATGATTTTGGAAGGAGATGTTCAACAAGCAGGTGTCCATGTACTTTTGGTCATGTAGTTAACTTGCATGCCATGATTTACACTTTCATTATAACCTATTTTTTTGTTACCAAAAATATATGAAGAATGACAACCTTTCATTGCAGTCTGTCTTCTTTTTAAAACTTTCTACAACAAAACATTTCAAAATGTGTCATTTAAATAAGTTCTCCATTATCACTGCCAATTTTGTAATTTAAATTTTTTTTTCTGATATTGAAGATTATACCATATAGTCTGCCCTATAGATAATCATGGCATTCTGCAATGAATAGAGGGGTACAGGCCAGGATGGTCCACTGTGGAAAAAGGCTGTTGTACCTGCGTCTTCTGGTGATCTGCATCTACTGCTGACCTTTTGAAAGCGCTACACCAATGATATTGCAAATAAGGATGAATTATGTATGACTTTTTGTTTTGTTGACAAAACAAACTAGCCTACACACCTGTAGAAGTTTGCTCACTTCAGTGTCCAGCTCAAACTGACCGGTTGAGTACCATGTGCCTTTGTTTGTTTTTTATGTTAAGGGAGTGGGCTCCAGACGATTCTGTAAATGTATTCAAATTGTATTTCAGCGGCCCAAGGAAGCACAGGAAATAAATTGTAAAAAATATATTTGGGTTTTATTTTATATATGAAAGCGATTTATTAGACCGCATGGGTCTTTAAATATATCTACGGTTCAAACGAGAGTAAAACGGTCACCCCACAAACAGCCGAGGGATGGGGTGGAGCAATGGAACCACTATCACATTCATAGACCAAGTTTAACTTAGTTTTGAGGTCACTTAATATATTGTTTTTATACAAGTACATCGTTTTAAAAACAATGGGGTCAGGACAGGCATACTGTAAACTTAAACTCAGTGTCTCATAGCCTGTCCCTTTTTTTAATAGCCAGGCAATGGCACACATTTCAGTAAACGCCTTTTTCCAAATAAATGCCGGGTCTAAAGGAATTGTTTACGAGTTTTAATGTTTGATTTGTTACATTAAATAATTCACTAATGACTTGAAAAAATGCCAATTGTCTGTTTTTATCTCCAGTAAGAAACTGCTAACCATTGGCTGCTAACAGCTGTGAGCTGCTAGCTAACTGGCAACCACATTAAGATCAGGTAACTTTATTGGTCAATTGCACACAAGGTCCAACTGAAATTTGACTTCTGCTTTTAGCCCAACCCCTCCAAAAGATAAGACACACACACAGGTTTTGAGAGGTGCCATCCTGGGTGCCAGAGGAGCTGTCAACAACTTTGAGTACAGACCCTTAGAAATAGGCCGATCGCTCTCTAGTGAGGAAATTCTGGAATTAAACAATTAACTTATATTAGATGTGAGATGTGGTGTTCTCTGAAATTAGAAAAAAAATGTATTCAGTACACGTGGGAACTCTAAAGTGTTTTGAGACTTGGGCTGCATACCGGTCTTACTTTTAACAGTCCACACGCAGATAGCATTCTTATTTCAAAAATAAAATCTGTATTTTGTGGCTGACTTTGAACTTGGTGATGTGCCATTGATTCTGGGAGAGTGTGGCTTGTGGTTATCTTATGGGCTTGTTTCAACTGGCTTGCCCCTGCGGTGCCCAAGATCTACCGTAAAAATGCAATTAATAGCCCCGACATTTATTTGCTTAAATCACTCTACACAACGGGCGCTAAGAGACAAGACAGGCTTCTATTTGAGCCATTTCCTTAATGATTTTGCTCATTTGCATAGATGGGGAAACCACCATTTTCCAGATCTGGAGTATTAGCCGTCTAGCTGAATTCGTGGCATAGGCAACAGTGTCCAACCTGAATTATTGACTATATATACAGTATCAGTCAAAAGTTTGACACCTACTCATTCATGGATTTCTTCTTTATTTGGACCATTTTCTACATTGTCGAATAACATATCAAAACTATGAAAAAACACATGGATTCATGTAGTAACCAAAAAAGTACTAAACAAATATATTTTTAGATTCTTCAAAGTAGCCACCCATTGCCTTGATGACTGCTTTGCACACTCTTGGTATTCTTTCAACTTGCTTAACCTGGAATGTTTTTCCAAAAGACTTGGAGTTCTCACAAATGCTGAGCACTTGTTGGCTGCTTTTCTTTCACTCTGCAGTCCAACTCATCCCAAGCCATCTCAAATGGGTTGAGGTTGGATGATTGTGGAGGCCAGGTCATCTGATGCAGCTCTCCTTCTTGGTCAAATAGCCCTTACACAGCCAGGAGGTGTGTTGGGTCATTGTCCTGTTGAAAAACAAATGATAATCACACTAAGCCCAAACCAGATGGATGGCGTATCACTGCAGAATGCTGTGATATCCCTACTGGTTAAGTGTGCCTTGAATTCTAAATAAATCACTGAGTGTCACCAGCAAAGCACCATCACACCACCTTCAAGCTTCACGGTGGGGACCACACCTGCGGAGCTCACCCGTTCACCTACTCGTCAGTTGGAACCAAAAATCTCAAATTTGGATTCATCAGACCAAAGGACAGATTTACGCCGGTGTAATGTGCATTTTTGTGTTTCTTGGCCCAAGCAAGTTTCTTCTTATTATTGGTGTCCTTTAGTAGTGGTTTCTTTGCAGCAACAGTTGATGTTAATATGTCTGTTACTTGAACTCTGAAGCATTTATTTGGGCTGCAATTTCTGAGGCTGGTAACTCTAATGAACGTATCCTCTGCAGCAGAGGTAACTCTGGGCTTCCTTTCCTTTGGCAGTCCTCATGAGAACCAGTTTCATCATAGCGCTTGATTGTTTTTGCAGTGGCACTTGAAGAAACTTTAAAAGTTCTTGAAATGTTCCGGATTGACTGACCTTCATGTCTTAAAGTAATGGACTGTCGTTTCTCTTCGCTTATTTGATATGTTCTTGCCATAATATGGACTTGATATTTTACCAAATAGGGCTATCTTCTGTATACCACCCCTACCTTGTCACAACACAACTGATTGGCTCAAATGCATTAAGAAATTCCACAAATTAACTTTTAGCAAGGCACACCTGTTAATTGAAATGCATTCCAGGTGACTACCTCATGAAGCATATTCTATTCCTATACTATGGACAGTATAGGAATAGAATATGGCTTTGTACATAGGGCAGTCGAAGGTACACGGTAGAGTACCGGGTGGTAGCCAGCTAGTTAGTAACAGTGACTAAGTTCAGGACAGGGTACTGGGCGGAGGCCTGGAGATGGAAGATGTTTTCCATTCTCTCGGTCGCAGCTTTGACACGTGTACTGTCTCAGCCTTCTAGATGGTAGTGGGGTGAACAGGCCGTGGCTTGGGTGGCAGAGGTCCTTGATGATCTTTTTGGCCTTCCTGTGACAATGGGTGCTGTAGATGTCCTGGAGGGCAGGCACTGTGCCCCTGGTGATGTGTTGGGCTGACTGCACCACCCTCTAGAGAGCCCTGCGGTTGTGGATGGTGAAATTGCCATACCAGGTGGTGATATAGACGACAGGATGCGCTCAAAACAAATTTTATTGGTCACATAGACATGGTTAGCAGATGTTAATGCGAGTGTAGCGAAGTGCTTGTGCTTCTAGTTCCGACCGTGCACTATATCTAACAAATTCACAACTACCTTATATTCAAAAGTGTAAAGGAATGATTAAGAATATGTACATATAAATATATGGATAAGCGATGGCCGAACAGCAGAGGCAAGATGCAGTAGATGGTATAGAGTACAGTATATACATATGAGTAATGTAGGGTATGTAAACATATAAAGTGGCATTGTTTAAAGTGACTAGTGACACATGTTTTTCAGTTTCTCGGTCCCAGCTTTGATGCACCTGTACTGACCTTGCCTTCTGGATGATAGCGGGGTGAACAGGCAGTGGCTCAGGTGGTTGTTGTCCTTGATGATCTTTTTGGCCTTCCTGTGAAATCGGGTGGTGTGTAGGTGTCCTGGAGAGCCTTGCGGGTATGGGCGGAGCAGTTGCCGTACCAGGCGGTGATAGGATTCTGAAAGGATGCTTTTGATTGTGCATCTGTAAAAGTTTGAGTGTTTTTGGTGACAAGCCAAATTTCTTCAGCCTCCTGATGTTGAAGAGGCGCTGTTGTGTTCTTCACCCCGATGTCTGTGTGGATGGACCATTTCAAGTTGTCATTGATGTGCACACAGATTGTCCTTGAAGCTTTTCACCCACTCCATTTAGCTTGTCTGGTAGGCTCGCGTTGCTTGGCAGCTTGCGGCTGGGTTTCCCTTTAAGCCTTTGAGTGTGCTGAACCACACAGCCCACCTACTTTTCATCATTGAGTTTTTTGCTCTCATGCTTTGCTTTTGGATTGTGTAGCCTACCCGACACTACCTAAATCTAAGATACTCCTTTTTGTTTGTTCTACTAGACCTCACCTGGTAGAGTTGACCTTGTGTCATACTTTAGAATTGGGAGGGGGGGAGAAACAAATAGGCTACGTCACTGGGTTGGGTGACAATTTGCTGGGATAACCGTTCTCCGCTCGTCACCGTCAAGCGCTCTCCACTCCAGGCATACTAGCTAGGTGTGATGATCGACAGACTCATATCAGACTCTCACCCTAATTATTTTGGGTGCCTCCGCGACCTTGTCCCCATTTTATAAATGAGGGGGTCCATAACCAACTGAGTGAACCGATATAGGTGCTGTTTTGGAAGGGGCGCACAGGTAACAACAATCACTGAGTTGACGGCAACCCGTGATTTGGCAATCACGGGTAATCGTCATAATCATAGGCCAATCAGGAAGGACGGATGGTGTGTGTCCGTGCATGCGTGTGTAGAAGGGGGTTAAGGAATAATGCTTATTAAGACATTAGGGAAACAGGAAGAGAGGACACCCTGAGGGTTTTAAGTAGGCAGCGAGGGCTAATGGCAAGCCTGGTGAACGAGAGACAGAGCTCTCTGATTGGGGTAGACTGGCAGGCCGGGCTCTGTCGCTATGGGGGTGAGACTTGAGTGACATGGGAGAGAGCAAAGGGTGGTGGTGAAGGAGGGATGCAAAACGGAGGAGGATGAGAGGTGGAGATGTATAAAGAGGACAAAGTGGTGAGTAAAGAGGAAGCTTTATTGAGAGATTGTGACAGACTAGGCATTGTTCGCAGTAGGGCTGACCCCATGTAGTTGACTGCTTGTTTGGTCATTAGGCTGTTGGTCCAGCAGTGGCAAAGGTATAAAGAAAATGTTTTGGCACACGAGACACCTGTCTGATTCACACCTGTCTTGAGTGGCCTAATCCATTGCAGAGGCCGCAGGGATGGCACATCAGTATTACATTTACTGTTAAATACCATCATTTCTAATCTGTAATGTTTGTTTGGTTACAGTAATATCTGTATATCTGCATTCAATTTATTATTGTTATTATTACAGAGCGCATAACCAAGACTACACTTGTGAGAAAGTTTGGGTAAATTTAATTATATTTATTATTTGTCTTTTGTGATACCTGGCCTGCATGGAAATACAGGCTTATAAATGTGCCCATTTGGGGATCTGATTCTATTTCTGATTGTCTTAACTCACGAGCACTGTGGAGCTTCTGTGATTTTTTTTTCTTTGCGTCAAAGAGCAAATAAACTGTCTGTTTTTGCATCCATTGAAAATGACAGTAGTTCCTCAATGTAGCCTATTTGAAAAATATTTCTAGCTCTCTCCCTTTTAATAACCACTCAGCATGAAAGGTGGAAAAAAATGCTCTAATCAGGTGGAAGCGTCATAAAAAAGGCTTACCTGATTATCCTTTGCGCAAATAGACTACAGCTGTGTCTGTCTGTCTGGAACTCACTGGCATGGGAAACTGAGGGCCCAGAACATTTTATTCAATGTTTCAAGTTTGTTAGCACCGCTTCAGGCAGGACCAAGTTAAATAGTTGATACACAGTTTCAAGTTTCTTGCAGACAGGCCATGCGATTTCTAGCATATTTATTTTTATCTGAGTATTTTCTTCCTGTGGGCTGCAATTTTTTAATTTGTTGGCATTATGTTTGCTATTTTTACATATTGGCAATGGCAATAGAAATTACTTTTAGATTTGTATAATTTTTATTAATCATGTGAAATTGATTTTGAGATATGCATTCTTTATTATAAATGAAACTTCCAAAAAAATGTGCATATGAAAATCATACTGTCATGTGGAGCAGTAGAAATGGTAGGATAACTTGGCATTCCAAATGGAAAAGGTTGTCGATCGGGAACTTCAGGAGCTAAGGCCAGCAGCAGCGGGAAGAGGGTTGGCTACAGTTTTTTTTCTTCTGGTTAGGCTATATTGATCTCTGGCTTTCTCGTTATTATTTTGTGTGTCCATTTTTAATCACAGTGCTTAAAGCATTAGACAAGCTCAGTAACCTACGTGTAGTTGATTTGATTCATATCTATATAATATGGAAAACACACAACTTAATTATTTTTTTTGTCAGGGACAGCCCTAGTTCTTAGAGATATTGACCGTGTTCAAGAGAATCAAATCTGTGATTCAATGTGGGTAAATTGTGACTGACTGATCTACAAATAATATTGTAGTTATTTACGATGCAAGGTGATTCTTAGATATGTCAGTTGCTACAATGTCAAACAAGCTCATTGTTGATAGTGGGGTATTGCTGACCAGGAACTGCTGACACCATTTTGATGTAGTTGGTTCTAGGAAAATAGTAAGGAAATGGCTGTTACAATGTTTTTTTTTTTTCATTTATCATTTGCAGAGCCTTAAAAGACATGAGTAGGAGCTATAGGCATTTGCCAGATAGCACCAGCTACACTGGCTCGGTTTCCATCCAGTTTGTAACAGATTTCCATGCCAATATTCAACAATCTGTATATTTTCACACCAGATATGTTTCTATCTGACTTTTTGTGGATAAACGGCTGTGCGGGTTGACGTAATGCACATAACTTTTTACCGTTAAATTCCCATGTACTGAATGAAAATTATAAGTTAAATGGGTTTCCATCGCATTTTCAACTATACATATGGTTTTGTCACAAAAACTGTTATACAGCAATTGGTCTTGGCGCATGTGCTCTAGCCAACGGCTCGTAGATACAGTGTAGGTAGGCTACCTACATGAGATTATTCTGAATTAAAGTGATATTATTTGTTTTTGTCACTGCAGCCAAGCATCGATCATCATGTCACCAGAATAAGACCCTCTGTTTATTGAAAAGGAGCATCAAGCTCATCACCTTACAAATTCACCACCCTGTGAAGTTCATCGTAACTTATTTCATCTGTCACCTAATAAACTGCATGCTTTCCCAAGTCGTAGTGTGTGGACCAAACAACATATCATCGCGTGACTCCAAGTTTACTTCGATGTGATGGTTATTATATCAATATTTGTGGCTTTTCCACCGCATAATCAATTTTACAGACTCAAAAAGATACATCCATGTCGAACAAACAAATTGTCTGTCAGCTTTTTATAACCTGGTCCGACATTTCATGTTTCCATCATCCCGGTCATGTCTTTTTTCCTGCATCAGGTAATTAATCTTCATGAAATGGTTGGATGGAAACGTGGTTACTGAGGAAGCTTAATGACCCACACATATATCAAACATACACATTCTCTCTCACTAATCTAACACACACAAACACATGCACTAATCTAACACAGATAACCACCTGTACACACTCTCATTAATCTAACACACACACACACACTAATTTACTAACCTAACACAAACAAGCATGGGATGCCAGTGATGCATTCAACCCACACCTGTAGGTGTATGAAAATATTATTTGATGAGAACATCATTAGCAAGCCTCTCAAAGGGCTATCGAGTGCACAGACTGAACTCATGTTTTCAATGCCACAACATCAGGTTGAATGTGTGTGATGCCTTTTACAGCCATTGACAGTTTCTTAGTTAAAGAGACACTCGTGTACTTTTTAGTCAGTAGTTCTGAAAGTAACTCTCACAAGCCAAAAGTGGTCCCCTTTTTTTATGTAAGAAGTCAGCCAATGTGTAGGCCTACTACGTAATCCATTTTGTGTGACACATTACACATTTTGCAGTGTATGATATCATACACATTTTTCATTGTGTGATATATTTTGAAATTGGTATGATATTCGATTTTTGAAATGTGTGTAATATGTTACCAATCCATTTTGTGCAATATGTTGTGCTTAAGATCCCGGAGTGCATATTTAACTAAGCATAAAGGCCCATGCATGGATTCCCTGAAAAGAGTGTTAGGCTCACCCATGGCAAAGGAAGATCCTTAAGCTAGGGTTGAATGGATTTTCAGGGGTCAAATAGCCTTAGCCTAGGCTAGTCAACAAATGCTTTGGACCAGACCAGAGTTTGGGCATTTGATTGAGCCTGCCTGGAGTGCAGGTTTAGCTTTTTTTTAGGACTGAGCTATTGCCTTGACTCTATTGCTAGCCCAATCAAGCACAGCTTAAGTATTTGAACGTATTTGATAGATCGTGCCTATTTTAATCCAGGAATGGTTTGTGGTTAAAAACATTTCCTGACCACAGCAACACCTCTGAGCCGGACTTTGAATTTGAGAGAAAAAAGAGAGAAGGAAGAAAAGAAGGCTCTTGCTCCCTTCCCCCTGTCTTTCTTACTTCCACCCTCATTTTAACCCATCACTCAATGCCAATCAAGCCGGCAGCACTCCGGGGGTATAACAAGGCAGGAGACTGGGATTCATTTGACATCTCCTGTTAAATGTCATCCGCAATTAAGGCTTATGAGGGCTGGCGTCAGCAAAGAGCGCCAATCAAGATTCCACCAGCCGGGCGGCCCACGTTAGTTAACCTTCTTCAGGCAAATCAAAGATGGGCGGTGGAAGAATAAAGTGTGTGTGTGTGCATGCCAAAGTAGCCTATTGGTGCAGAGTATAGTCTCCAATGGCAACTCCAACAGGTAGTTTTTCCACTACCGTTACTCAGGCTGGTCACCCCACTCTGTTTCCCCCAGGTGTAAAAACATTTGACCTCTTGGTTTCAATTCAATTTCATTCTTTGGTGGTTTTTGTTTTGCAGCCCTGAATGGTGCTTTGGTGGCCTGTGTATGCCCCACTAAGGGGTGAAATGTACTGTAGGGAAAACACACTAAATAAGTGTTAAATGAGGTGCTTAAATTGATTTGAGTTGTTTTGGAGCCTGGAGTTGCTGAATCTCAAACTGAACACTTGGCCGATGAGCCCTTTATTGAGTGGCCACTTTCTGATCTGTATTTATAGTGATCACTCGAGTCTGCTACCATTTCAGGCCAAAAGAGAATTGAGACGATGCGCACTTCCATCCTAACTGCCACTTTGTCAATATTCCAATATTCTAAACCCATTCTCAAGCATAGTCTACCACAACCTATTTTGTAGCATAATTCACTATGAAGATTCATGGGGAGCACTTGCTGCTAAGGGCTGCGAGTTGACACAGGATGCCCACTCGGTAGAGAGGCTGCCTGAAGGGCTCAATGAAGCCCTCGACAATTAGCCATTGAGATTGACTCGTGAACACGCATATCGCATGATCGAGTGGTCAAAGTGTTCGGTTTAAGATTCAGCCCTAGCATGTTTTATTGGGTTTGCTTTCCTTTTATAAACGTCTGCACTTTTTTTTATCTAGCTGGATAGGTTGATGGTAGACTAAGGTACAGTATCAGCCTCTAAAGCTAGGATACATCAATTCCATAAAACAAAACACACAGCCGCTGTCACACCCTCTCAACAATCCCTACCTTTCTAGCCTAGCGGTCAATGTTGATTAATTTCCCTCAATGTGGCATCTGGTCCAATGTATAGGCCTGCCAGTCAAGCAAGGTCTTCCTCACCGCAGCAGGCTTTTCATGAGCCAACACAGAGCAACAATGCCTTGGGTACCATGTTCAAGAACCTTAGCCTAGGTAAGGTGCATTTTAGTAAATTGCTCATGGAAGAGAAACATTGCGCTCAATCGTCAACAGGTCAATGGCTAAGGTGAGCAGAGAGAATACTTTGCTCTGCATGTAAAAACTATGGTCAATTGGGCTGTTTATCATTTGCGCTGTTGCAGTTGGACAATAAATAAGCTATGGGACCCGATTCAATGTAGGTTAAACCATAGTCCCTCTAGTAATTAAATAAGATCTCTGTGATAAACCCTCGTTCCAGAATGGGGTAAAAGTTTCATCAATATTGGTCAGGAAGTAATCCAAACTATTCTACACTGACCAACAATATAAACACAAGATGCAACTACTTTTCAGACAGGCAAACTACTGCTTCTTAACACACTGCTTACTTAACCCGGAAGCCAGCCGCACCAATGTGTCGGTGGAAACACCATTCAGCTGACAACCGAAGTCAATTTTTAGGTGCCCGGCCCATCACAAAGAGTCGCTAGAGCACGATGAGCCAAAGAAAGCGCCCCGATCAAACCCTCCCTTAACCCAGACGGCGCTGGGCCAATTGTGCACCGCCCTATGGGGCACCCGGTCACTGCTGGCAGTGACACATCCCGGGATCGAACCCCAGGCTTTAGTGGCACCTCAGCTGCTCCACTCGGGAGGCCCATGAGTAAGACCTATTAAACAGCTTAACATTCGCAAGACTACAGGGCCAGACCGAATAGCAGGACATATACTCAGAGAATGCACTGACCAGCTGGCAAGTGTCTTCAACCTATCCCTGACCCCATCTGTAATACCAACTTGTTTCAAGCAGACTGCCATAGTCCCTGTGCCCAAGAACGCCAAGGTAACCTGCCTAAGTGATTATTGTCTCACATCATGAAATGCTTTTAATGGCTGGTCATGGCTCACATCAACACCACGGGACGGCAGGGTAGCCTAGTGGTTAGAGTGTTGGACTAGTAACCGGAAGGTTGCAAGTTCAAATCCCCAAGCTGACAAGGTACAAATCTGTCGTTCTGCCCCTGAACAGGCAGTTAACCCACTGTTCCTAGGCCGTCATTGAAAATAAGAATTTGTTCTTAACTGACTTGCCTAGTTAAATATATATATATTTTTTTATCCTAGACCCACTCCAATTCACATACCGCCCCACAGGTGACGCAATCTCTATTGCAATCCACACAGCCGTCACCCACCTGGATGAAAGGAATACCTATGTAAGAATTCTGTTCATTGACGACAGCTCAGCACTCAACACCCATTGTCCCTTCCAAGCTCATGACTCTGGGACGGAAGCCATTCCTTTGCAACCGGATTCTGGAATTCCGACGGGCCACCCCCAGGTGGAGAAGGTAGGCGGCAAAACATCTGCCATGCTGACCATCAACATGCGGGCCCCTCAGAAGTGTGTGCTTAGTCCCCTCCTGTACTCCCTGTTTGCCCACAACTGTGTGGCATGACTGCATGGCTGACGCCACGACAATGATAAGACTGATCACCAAAGACGATGAGGTAGCTTATAGGGAGGTGGTCAGAGAGCTGGCAGTGTGGTGCCAAGATAACAACCTCTCCCACAATGCCAGCAAGATAAAGGAGCTGATCATGGACTACAGGACACCACATCGATAGGGATGTAATGGAGCAGATCAAGACCAAGTGTCCACATCACTAAGAATTTAACATGGTCCACACAAACCCAAACAATTGTGAAAAGGGTACGACAGCACGTCTGAGGAGAAAGAAGGCTGAAAATATGTGGCATGGGCCCTCAGATCTTCAAAGTTCTACAGCTGCACCATTGAGTACGTTTACATCCACAGTAATAATTTGATTTTAAATTCATTATGGCAGTAGGCAGATTATGCAATAGTGATGTAAACTCCTTACTCTGCTTATCTTAATCGGCGTGAGGTCAAATTTGAAGTAAGCAAATGCTGATTAAAACACCTGGTTTTCTGAGCAATCATTCAAGTTCAGGATATATAAATGCTTTAATCTGCATTCCAGCGGTGTATTTGATCTATACATGTGCTAGCACCAGCCGAGCTAGCCTCCCTCTTTAGCTGGCGAAGTGTCGTAGATTAAAGTTAGGAAGTTGGCAGAGGTAAGGGACAAACAGGTCCACTGTGAAGGATGATGGATTGGATACAATGAAGGAATTTACTTATATTATTTAGGCTATTTGTCACATGTTGTTTTAGGGTGTCCATTTTTATATACCAAATGTGGCACGATTTATTTGGTCTCATCTAGCCAATTGTTTTGGCATTGGTTAGGTGGTCGTGTTACATGTGGACAAATAAATTGATTAGAACTGAAGACATTTACATTTTTAAACTGCAGATAAAGGAAACCGCACTGCCCAATGTTAAAACTGGCCCACAAGCTGTCGCTCTTGTGGATATTTTCATTGTAGGCAATATTGATGCAAAATTACAGCCTGGTTAACCAGCCTGATTGCTGCGTTCACCATTCTGTTTCACTTCACGTATAAGTCCAATACCGGTCCAATCAGCATCCTCTCAGGTGGGTTTAGGGCAAAATCCTATGCGGCTAAACACTTTGCTTTGAATTAGGCCATCATCTGGTTGGTTCAAGGCCACCCAATCCCAGACAAGTTAGTTTTAAAGAATTCTCTTTGTTCTAGACATCGTATCAAACTGTTTCTATAAAGAGAATTGCCAGACTGATGAAGTAAAATAAAATATTGAACGCAGCGATCAGGCTTGCTGAAGTACACCTGTCCTATGAATAATAATGTGATGGGCTGGCCTCCTTTTCTAACCTGTCATTGTCTCTTCTCTTTAGGTCCAGCAAAACCACGAACCTTTGTTCCAAATGTTTTACGGGTAGGTCCACTCAACTCCCTTCACACACCCTTTCCCCTCGCTTTAAGGGAGTTTAAAGTGGACGGCTTTGAGTCATGCAGCAATACCAAAGATTTGTGTGTGTTGGGGAGAGGGTGTGCGTGCGTGGGAGAGACCGTGTGAATTGCAGTGTGTGTGTTAGCATAGGTGAGTATGCAAATGTGTAGTGTGTGTGTGAGCATGGGCGTCTGAGTGCATGTAAGAGGGTATAGTGCCTGAGTGAGTGTGCGTGTATGCGTGCCTGTACCCCACGTATGTGTGCCAGTGCCATCATGACTGAACGTATATCTGTTTGTTCACGTCCCTGCTGCTGTGTTGTCACAAGCTGGTGTCCCGCTCTGCTGCTGTGGCCGGCATGGAGTGGCTTTAGTGACGCTGTGTAAACAGGGGGATTGTGTGAAGATGAGGTGGGGAGAGGGACGAGAAACCCTCTCTCCTCCACCATTACGCTCCACAGACCTACTGCTGGATATTGGATCCATACTGTCCTGCAGTGTGTGGCTAAGCGCGACTTCTCGACTACTCTCTCAAACGCATGCACAACAAGCAGACGCACACACACACACGTGGGGAGATGCACATAGGCATACATTGCATTCGGAAAAAGTATTCAGACCCCTTGGCTTTTTCCACGTTTTGATACGTTACAGCCTTATACTAAAATGGATCAAATAAAACATCCTTATCTACACACAATACTCCATAATGTCAAAGTGAATACAGGTCTTTAGAAATGTTTGCAAACCTGAAATACAAACACTTTGCTATGAGACTCGAAATTGTGTTCAGGTGGATCCTGATGTTAATACAACTTGATTGGAGTCCGCCTATGGTAAATTCAATTGATTGGACATGATTTGGAAAGGCACACACTTGTCTATATAAGGTCCCACAGTTGACAGTGCATGTCAGAGCTAAAACCAAGCCATGAGGTCGAAGGAATTGTCCGTGAGCGCTCCGAGATAGGATTGTGTAGAGGCAAATATCTAGGGAATGGTACCAAATAAATTCTGCAGCGTTGAAGGTCCCTAAGAACACAGTGGCCTCCATGATTCCTAAATGGAAGAAGTTTGAACCACCAAGACTCTTCCTAGAGCTGGCCGCCCGGCCAAACTGAGCAATCGGGGTAGAAGGGCCTTGGTCAGGCCTTGGTCAAGAAACCCGATGGTCACTCTGACAGAGCTCCAGAGTTCCTCTGTGGAGATGGAAGAACCTTCCAATCGGACAACTACCTCTCAGACCATGACAAACAAGGTTCTCTGGTCTGACGAAAACAAGATTGAACTCTTTGGCCTGAATGCCAAGTGTCATGTTTAGAGGAAGCATGGTGGTGGCAGCATCATGCAGTGGGGATGTTTTTCAGCTTCAGGGACTGGGAGACTAGTCAGGATCGAAGATGAACAGAGCAAAGTACAGAGAGATCCTTGATGAAAACCTGCTCCTGAGCACTCAGGACCTCAGACTGGGGCGAAGATTCACATTCCAACGGGACAATTAACTAAGCAACAAATGGCTGTGCAGCGACGCTCCCCGTCCAACCTGACAGAGCTTGAGAGGATCTGCAGAAAAGAATGGGGAGAAACTCCCCAAATACAGGTGTGTCAAGCTTGTGTCGTGTCATACCCAAGAAGACTCTAGGCTGTAGTCACTGCCAAAGATGCTTCAACAAAGTACTGAGTAAAGGGTCTGAATACCTATGTAAATGTGATATTACAATGTTTAAATGTATTAATTTGCAAACATAAAAAAAGTGTTTTTGCCTTGTCATTATGGGTGTATTGCATGTAGATTGATGGGGAGGAAATAATTAAAATAAATTTAGAATAAGGCTGTAACATTTTTTTTTGGGGGGGGGGGATTAAAGGGGGTCTGAATACTTTCCTGAATGCACTGTATGTATATACAACATGCTTAAGTAAGCATATACAGTACGCACACACATACTCTCTCACATACACGCACACACACTTCAATCTCCCCCTTCACAATGAAATGTCTAGAGGGTAGGAGTTATTTTGGAATCCAGCATCTCTCACACATACAAGCACACACCCACGCTAGTCACTCTCTTGTATAACCGCAGACATTGAGAAGAAGCAGCCAGGCGAGGACTGTGCCCCAGAGCCTGCCCCCAGCTCATGCAGCTCAAGCATCAGCCAGTCAGTCATCTTCTATAGCGAATCAAGCAGCAGCAGTAGCCAATCCCTTTCGACAGCGCCAGTCAGCTCAGAGAACCCGTTGCCCAGAGACACAAAAGCCACGCCTCTACCTGAACAAGATGGTAAGGACAGGAGCCTATGTCCTGCAGTTTGGAATGTTGATTTTTTTTTCTATACATGTGTGATCGACCGACTCGATTCGGTCTTATGTGCATTTTATTTATTTTTTATTTATTTTTTTACATTCGATAAAAGTAGAGACTCCAAGCTAGAAAATGGTATATCATACACTGCAGTTGAGGAACAATGGGGAAGTAATTCTGATTTGGAAATTGATAAACTTTTGAGAAAATGACTCTTGAATGTTTTGGTACACCTACTGGAGGTTTCTTTGTATACCCATTCAGCATCATTCACACCCTCTTATATGGAACGCCTTTTGGGTCTTTGCGTGTCAAAAAAGATACACGTCAAATAACGCGTTGGCGCGTTAAATAAGCTTTTAATTTGGCATGTAAAATAACAGTTTAATTGTAGAATGTTGTGTTAGGCCGCAACTTCTGGTATTAGCTAGGTAGCTACTTGTTGTTAGCCTATTGAAATTTAACTTCTGGTCATGAAAAGAAATAGCTGGATCAGGTTATGTGTTGTGAAGCTAGCCACAATAAGGATTTGTCACAATTTTGGAATTTGGTGTTTGCTTTCAAAATAAAAGTACCTATTTAAAAGTGATGCAAAAGGTTACAATTGGTGGAATCAGGCCATATGTAGACTAGATAATGTTAAACAAGGTTGGAATGTCACGCAATGAAATGGGGTATCAGTCTACTCGGTGACACCCACAGAACACAACTGTGAAGAGCTTACGCAAATATTAGCTTTGTACCTCTTATCGCAGGACTGTGAATGAAATTCCCTCCCCAGTCAGTCTATTGTGTGTATTGACATTCATATTGCACTGTACGCTTTACCTAAGGATTGGGGACCAAGCATTGGGGACCAATGAAATGGGGTATCAGTCTCAGTTATCATAATCAAAAACATCCGCAGTGTTGTTTTTCCTTTGGAATAGTGTTCAATCCACATAGGTTGACAGTAAATGTGTCTCAATTCATAGTTCTTTCAGAGTCCCACAATAAGAGCTACAACGCTAATGTTCTCTGGGTGTCAATGAGTAGACTGATACATTTACATTTACATTTAAGTCATTTAGCAGACGCTCTTATCCAGAGCGACTTACAAATTGGTGCATTCACCTTATGACATCCAGTGGAACAGCCACTTTACAATAGTGCATCTAAATCTTTTAAGGGGGGTGAGAAGGATTACTTTATCCTATCCTAGGTATTCCTTAAAGAGGTGGGGTTTCAGGTGTCTCCGGAAGGTGGTGATTGACTCCGCTGTCCTGGCGTCGTGAGGGAGTGTGTTCCACCATTGGGGAGCCAGAGCAGCGAACAGTTTTGACTGGGCTGAGCGGGAACTGTACTTCCTCAGTGGTAGGGAGGCGAGCAGGCCAGAGGTGGATGAACGCAGTGCCCTTGTTTGGGTGTAGGGCCTGATCAGAGCCTGGAGGTACTGAGGTGCCGTTCCCCTCACAGCTCCGTAGGCAAGCACCATGGTCTTGAAGCGGATGCGAGCTTCAACTGGAAGCCAGTGGAGAGAGCGGAGGAGCGGGGTGACGTGAGAGAACTTGGGAAGGTTGAACACCAGACGGGCTGCGGCGTTCTGGATGAGTTGTAGGGGTTTAATGGCACAGGCAGGGAGCCCAGCCAACAGCGAGTTGCAGTAATCCAGACGGGAGATGACAAGTGCCTGGATTAGGACCTGCGCCGCTTCCTGTGTGAGGCAGGGTCGTACTCTGCGGATGTTGTAGAGCATGAACCTACAGGAACGGGCCACCGCCTTGATGTTAGTTGAGAACGACAGGGTGTTGTCCAGGATCACGCCAAGGTTCTTAGCGCTCTGGGAGGAGGACACAATGGAGTTGTCAACCGTGATACCCCATGTCATTGATCCACAATCCATAGATAAGGCTGTACAGTGAAATAAGTATGCCCCTAATGCAATTTTAAAGTAATATAATAATATATGCCATTTAGCAGACGCTTTTATCCAAAGCGACTTACAGTCATGTGTGCATACATTCTACGTATGGGTGGTCCCGGGAATCGAACCCACTACCCTGGCGTTACAAGCGCCATGCTCTACCAACTGAGCTACAGAAGGATCAAAGTCTAATACATCCAGTGAGATTTCAGCAGATCTCTGTCAAATTAGGGTTATTTTAGATGACACCTAGGTAACTATAGCTACTGAAACAGATTGTCGTTTTGCTATGTTTTTGGGGAAGAACATTGTATGCATCATGAGCTAGCTAGCTTTTAAAAAAATGACCAGCACTGTAGGTGCGCGTTTACCAGCATAATAGCATACATATCGATGAATCGTTGTGACATATGAGTGAAAGTGTAATCAATGAGTAATAACTACGTAGAAAATGTATCACCGCGTCAGATTATTACATGACATGCAGTCATATTCAGGTCCTGATTGGTCAACAAGCCCATTTGAGACGTCACACTTATCTTTTTTTACAGGCAAAGACCCAAATGGCATTCCGTACTCTTAAGCTTTACATTTACATTTACATTTAAATAGAGCAGTCACTTTAGAATAGTGCATCTAAATCTTAAAGGGGGGGGGGGGGTGAGAAGGATTACTTAGCCCCATCCATATCTTTAAGGAGTCACATGTGAGGCTATGTGGCAAACACACCCTATATCAAATAGAATTGAAGATTATTTGTCACATGCACAGGATACAGAAGGTGTAAACGATACAGTGAAGTGGTTACTTGCATAGTAGCAATATCAAAAACAGAGTGTCCAGATAAAAATATTTACTCGACACACTTGTCTAAGTTGATGGGTAATGTGAAGGAAATGCTGTAACCAACCCCCAGCCAAATCTAGATAAGTGGATGGGTCACTATTGTAAAGACGTGTACACATGTTCATGAAATGGCCGTAATCACCCAGACACACTTGGCTAATTTGATGGGTCATGTAATAATCCGGCCGAAGTGTTTAGAGTCTTGTTTAGACATGTAGCTAGCTAGCTAAACAATGAACCCAACTCGTACTACTACCAATAAAAACATTGTCATAGCTGTAGTATGAATATGCAGGTAGCTAAAGCTAACAAACCTTAGGAATCAATTTACATGGTTAGTTATAGCCTGATTCGTATCATATTACTTCACAGATCATACACTTAACGTTAGCTAGCGAGCCAGCAACGTTTGCTAGTTATCTAACAGTATGCTTTAAATTACAAAATTAGAAACTTATCTGCAAATGTAGCTAGATTCCTACCCGTATACATGGATGAACGCTTTTGTGGCAGATTGGAACCATTTAACTCCATTTTTGTTTGTAGCTGTTTGACCAGCGTTGTGTCAAGTCACTCCGGTTCACACTGACCGTGTGCAGAAATTAGCCCAGCACTTTTTCCAACTGATCTGTCGATAGCACCTGCTGAATTCAGGGCATCAATTTGGTTTAGAAAAGTAGCAAAACTTGTGTAGTTCTTGATGGATAATGTTATATCTTTCAAAAACTGTGCGATAGAAAGGACTGTCAAGACGTGCTGAACAGCTTATGTTATAGACAGAAGCATGCTACATGGCAGACCAATCCAAACTCATCTCCCAACATGTCCAGCCCACCCATTATCTCAGCCAATCATGGCTAGCGGGAAGGTTCCTGACTTTTTCTGTGGCTAAACCAACTAGGCTGGTAATTGACCAATTGTATTCGTATTTATGGATGGAATACAAGTTTGTTATTAAAGCACATGAGAGTTAACGTTCCAGAGGGCATTTCAGTCCAAAGAAACGCATTTTGATAAAATATAAATGTTTATGTTCAAATGCCGCTACTGTGAAGTAGTGAAGTGCGATTTACACTTAGTTTCCTGAAACGAGTCATATACATAGTATTTTAAAAAACATAACCGGGAATGCACAATAAAGTCAGAGACGTTGTGGTACCTAGACCACCAGTTAATACAGATTTTTCGTGTCTTTTTGTGTGTTTCCATGAGACGGACACAGTCTGCTTTCTTTAATAAACACACACACTTACTCCTTTAGTCCAGGAGCCTGCTATTGCCAAGGACACATCTGCTATTTTCTGCAACAACGGTGGAGCTGCCCAGTCCAGGCTATATCTGTCCTGGCATACATAGGAGAGAGAGGTGGGAGAAAGGAAGGCAGTTGGAGTACTGGGCAGATCTTCCACTATCTGGAAGAGCTGCCCAGGTTATGTATACAAAGAGGTGGTTACAGTCCACTTTACGTTAGCGATCTGTCATGACTGGGACCCATTTAAATGAACGGGAAAATGCATTTCTGTAGCGATTTAGTGTAATATACTTGACTTGTCAGTCACATATCGACTCTTGGATTTTCAACCTCAATTCGACCTCTGTAAGACCAAGACATGTCAGACACAGATTAGATATCATAGGTAGCTAGGGCCTCCCGAGTGGCGCAGTGGTCTAATACACTAGAGATCCTGGTTCAAGTCCAGGCTCTGTCGCAGCTGGCCGCGACCGGGAGACCCATGGGGCGGCACACAATTGGCCCAGCGTCGTCTGGGTTAGCGGGGGGTTTGGTCTGCAGGGATGGTCTTGTTCCATTGCACTCTTGCGACTGCTGTGGTGGGCCGGGCTGACACGGTTGCCAGGTGTACAGTGTTTCCTCCGACACATTGGTGTGGCTGGCTTCCGGGTTAAGCGGTCATTGTGTCAAGAAGCAATGAGGCTTGGTTGGGTCGTGTTTCGAGGACGCGTGGCTCTTGACCTTCGCCTCTCTCGACCTTCGCCTCTCCCGAGTCCATACAGGACTTGCAGCGATGAGACAAGACTGTAACTACCAATTGGATACCACAAAATTGGGGAGAAAAAAGTGCTAATGAAATAAATCATAAGTAGCTAAGTAAGCCAAATGTAAAGATAATTTGGATCCCATTCATTGGATACCATTTATATGTCACGAAAAGGATTAATGCTGCCAAGTTGCTCTTCCAGCAAGTCTAGAAAAGTTTGAGTAAGTCAGATTCAGCATTGGCTGCCTTACCCCTATATAATTATCTACAATTCTACCAATTGAACTGTAAAACTGCGTTGTTTCACTTCTAAATAGGTGACTCTATCCAAACTTAAAATGTCTAGATGTAAAGATGGACATTTTAGGGCCACAAAACAACATTAGTCTATTAAATGCCTCCATGGAAAAATACATGGGGGTGGGGGAATAAATAATAATAAATCTATACAGTGGGGAGAACAAGTATTTGATACACTGCCGATTTTGCAGGTTTTCCCACTTACAAAGCATGTAGAGGTCTGTAATTTCTATCATAGGTACACTTCAACTGTGAGAGACGGAATATAAAACAAAAATCCAGAAAATCACATTGTATAATTTTTAAGTATTTCATTTCCATTTTAATGCATAACATAAGTATTTGATACATCAGAAAAGCAGAACTTATTATTTGGTACAGTAACCTTTGTTTGCAATTACAGAGATCATATGTTTCCTGTAGTTCTTGACCAGGTTTGCACACACTGCAGCAGGGATTTTGGCCCAGTCCTCCATACAGACCTTCTCCAGATCCTTCAGGTTTCAGGGCTGTCGCTGGGCAATACGGACTTTCAGCTCCCTCCAAAGATGTTCTATTGGGTTCAGGTCTGGAGACTGGCTAGGCCACTCCTACTGAGGGAAGGAGGTTGTTGGCCAAGATCTCGCGATACATGGCCCCATCCATCCTCCCCTCAATACGGTGCAGTCGTCCTGTCCCCTTTGCAGAAAAGCATCCCCAAAGAATGATGTTTCCACCTTCATGCTTCACAGTTGGGATGGTGTTCTTGGGGTTGTACTCATCCTTCTTCTTCCTCCAAACACGGCGAGTGGAGTTTTAGACCACAAAGCTCTATTTTTGTCTCATCAGACCACATGACCTTCTCCCATTCCTCCTCTGGATCATCCAGATGGTCATTGGCAAACTTCAGACAGGCCTGGACATGCGCTGGTTTGAGCAGGGGGACCTTGCGTGCGCTGTAGGATTTTAATCCATGATGGCGTAGTGTGTTCCTAATGGTTTTCTTTGAGACTGTGGACCCAGCTCTCTTCAGGTCATTGTCCAGGTCCTGCTGTGTAGTTCTGGGCTGAGCCCTCACCTTCCTCATGATCATTGATGCCCCACGAGGTGAGATCTTACATGGAGCCCCAGACCGAGGGTGATTGACCGTCATCTTGAACTTCTTCCATTTTCGAATAATTGCGCCAACAGTTGTTGCCTTCTCACCAAGCTGCTTGCCTACTGTCCTGTAGCCCATCCCAGCCTTGTGCAGGTCTACAATTTTATCCCTGATGTCCTTACACAGCTCTCTGGTCTTGGCCATTGTGGAGAGGTTGGAGTCTGTTTGATTGAGTGTGTGGACAGGTGTCTTTAATACAGGTAACGAGTTCAAACAGGTTCAGTTAGTACAGGTAATGAGTGGGGAACAGGAGGGCCTCTTAAAGAAAGACTAACAGGTCTGTGAGAGCTGGAATTCTTACTGGTTGGTAGGTGATTAAATACTTATGTCATGCAATAAAATGCAAATTAATTACTTGAAAATCATACAATGTGATTTTCTGGATTTTTGTTTTAGATTCCGCCTCTCACAGTTGAAGTGTACCTATGATACAAATCATACATGCCTTGTAAGTAGGAAACACTGCCGATTTTGCAGGTTATCAAATAATTGTTCTCCCCACTGTGTGTGTGTGTGTGTGTGTGTGTGTGTATATATACACACACAGTCAGAAAATAACTAGGTTGCATCATACCTTGACCCTCCATGTCTGTCTGTCTGCTCTTTGTAGTTGATGGATTGCACCAACCACAAGGCTCTCTTTTCTTTCTTTTTTCCCCTTTCTCTTCCAGAAGTCTCCAGCACAGACACAGCCCACGGCATACTGGTATCCACCCCCACAAAACGGCCCTGCAACTCAGGTAGCTACGCCTCGACGGACATAACACTAGGTTTCCGTGTCAGGTGCCGTGTTCCCACTACGGGCCTGTCGACTCGACTTAACGGAGCCGGAATGGAGTGAGACTGGTGTCGGAGGGAATTGGAATCAACCACTGTTAATTGATCCAAAATGGCAGAGTTAATTGACCCGATAGGTAGACTGTAAATTGAAAGCAATAAGGGGAGATATGGGGAAAGTAGACTACCTCACATTTGTTAGGTAGTTTTCATTAAGTATATTCCCCATGCAATTGAAACTGCACCCGCATTTCAGTGAGCAAGTAAGTGAAGTGACCATAGTATTATGTAATATGGCTGCAATATATGGCCTTTCTATCTTATTAAGGTTGACATTAAGGAGTAGACACACATGCACGCACACACACATTTGTCAGCGAGACTTAAACGACTAAGGAACTCCTCTTCCTCTGCTGGAGATCACATGTTTCTATCCTCCATTGAGGGCCCTCGTTGCTAAAAAGAAGTCCCATTAAAAAGGCAGAAAGACTGGAGATACCAAAGGGACTTCTACATTCCAAATTGCACGCTATTCCTTACATGGTGCACCCAGAGAGATTCCATAGGATAATGGGTGCGAAGGAATCGATCGGGAATGCCAAAGATTCGCCGGTCAACTTGGCCTAGTTCTCAGAAATGTATCGAGCAAAGATCTTTGTCCCACAGCCGAACCAGTGAGGAAAGAAACGTCTCTGGGATGGAGGAGAAAAATCCTGACCTAAAACTGACTTCTGGGCAGATGCTTGACTAATTTTGTCAAAGGCAACCATTTTAACTAAAGTACTGTATATGGGTATCATTGTTGTCTGTTATTTTGTTGTAGAATGTGATGGGGGACTTGCTTTAATTAGCCCAATGCAGCATTTCTCAAACATCTCCTTGGGGACCCTCAGCCGTTCCTTGCATTTGATGTATTACAGAGGTAGTACACCTGATTCAACTTATCATCAAGCACCTGGCTGAATTTCAAACTCATAAAAGACATCCTCTTCCACTTACCCTCGTCTTATGCCCTTGGGGGAATCCCCGTCACTGTCTTGGAAGTTGATCCAAATGATTAGCAAAACAAGGGAAGTTCTTAACGTAAGCTCCTCAGCCCTTGTTTTTGATCGAGTTTGCAAGTGTACAGTGATGTTCACTTTGGGGCCTGAAACACCCCATAATTCAATTTGCGATGATTGTATATCCGCAAAGAAAAGTTTGCCGAAACTTAAAACGTCAATATGGGAAAGTCAACATAAGTAAAAACGAATGTCAAAAGGTTCGAAATTGTGCTACTAATGCACATGATGGCACAAACATGTCTCAAATCAAATTTGATCTATCACACACACCGAATACAACATGAGTAGGTGTTTCTCCTTACAGTGAAATGCTTACTTACAAGCCCTTAACCAACAATGCAGTTTTAAGAAAATCCCTAAAAAAGTAAGAGATAAGAATAACAAATAATTAAAGAGCAGCAATAAATAACAATAGCAGGGCTATATACAGGGGGTACCAGTACAGAGTCAATGTGCGGGGGGCACCGGTGTCGAGGTAATTGAGGTAATTATGTACATGAGGTTAGAGTTATTAAAGTGGCTATGCATAGGTAACAGAGAGTAGCTGCAGCGTAGGATGGGACAATGCAAATAGTCTGGGTAGCCATTTGATTAGCTGTTCAGGAGTCTTATGGCTTGGGGGTAGAAGCTGTTTAGAAGCCTCTTAGACCTAGAGAACAATATACGACTGGAGTCTTTGACAATTTGTAGGGCCTTTCTCTGACGCCGCCTGGTATAGAGGTCCTGGATGGCAGGAAGCTTGGCCCCGGTGATGTACTGGGCCGTATGTACTACCCTCTAGTGCCTTGTGGTCGGAGGCCAAGCGGTTGTCATACCAGGCAGTAATGCAACACGTCAGGATGCTCTCGATGGTGCAGCTGTAAAACCTTTTGAGGATCTGAGTACCTATGCCAAATATGTTCATTCTCCTGAGGGGGAATAGGTTTTGTCGTGCCCTCTTTACGACTGTCTTGGTGTGCTTGGACCATGTTAGTTTGTTGGTGATGTGGACACCAAGGATCTTGAACCTCTCAACCTGCTCCACTACAGCCCGTCGATGAGAATGGGGGTGTGCTCAGTCCTCCTTTTCCTGTAGTCCACGATCATCTCCTTTTGTCTTGATCACTGTACAGCACTTTGAGATATCAGCTGATGTACGAAGGGCTATATAAATAAAATTTGATTGATCACATTGAGGGAGAGGTTGTTGTCCTTGCACCACACGGTCAGGTTTCTGACCTCCTTATAGACTGTCTCATCATTGTCAGTGATCAGGCCTACCATTGTTGTCATCAGCAAACTTAATGATGGTGTTGGAATCATGCCTGGCCATGCGGTCATGCGAACAGGAAGTACAGGAGGGGACTGAGCACGCACCCCTGAAGGGCCCCCGTGTTGAGGATAAGTGTGGCGGGTGTCTTGTTACCTACTCTTACCACCTGGGGGCGGCCCGTCTTGAAGTACAGAATCCAGAATCCAGTGTTTAGTCCCAGGGTCCTTAGCTTAGTGATGAGCTTTGAGGGCACTGTGGTGTTGAATGCTGAGCTGTAGTCAATGAACAGCATTCTCACATAGGTGTTCATTTTGTCCAGTTGGGAAAGGGAAGTGTGGAGTGCAACAGAGATTGCATCATCTGTGGATCTGTTGGTGCGGTATACAATTTTAAGTGAGTCTAGGATTTCTGGGATAATGGTGTTGATGTGAGCCATGACCAGCCTTTTTTAAAGTATTTCATGGCTACAGACGTGAGTGCTACGGGTCGGTAGTCATTTAGGCAGGTTACGTAGTGTTCTTGGGCACAGGGACTATGGTGGTCTGCTTGAAACATGTTGGCATTACAGACAGGGAGATGTTAAATGTCAGTGAAGACCCTTGCCAGGTGGTCAGCGCATGCTCAGAGTACACATCCTGGTAATCCGTTTGACCCTGCAGCTTTTTGAATGTCGACCAGTTTAAAGGTCTTACTCACGTCGGATGTGGAGGGCGTGATCACACAGTTGTCCGGAACAGCTGATGCTCTCATGCATGTTTGTGTTACTTGCCTCAATGCGAGCATAGAAGTTATTTGTCTCGTCTGGTAGGCTAGTGCCACTGGGCAGCTCTCAGCTGTGCTTCCCTTTTTTAGTCTGTAATAGTTGGCAAGCCCTGCCACATCTAACGAACGTCGGGCAGGTGTCGTACGTTTCGATCTTAGTCCTGTATTGACGCTTTGCCTGTTTGATGGTTTGTCGGAGGGCATAGCGGGATTTCTTATAAACATCCGGGTTAGAGTCCCGCTCCTTGAAAGTGGCAGCTCTACCCTTTAGCTAAGTGCAAATGTTGCCTGTAATCCATAGCTTCTTGTTGGGGTATGTACAGTTGAAGTCGGAAGTTTACATACACTTAGGTTGGAGTCATTAAAACTAGTTTTTCAACCACTGATTCCAAGTGTTATTTCATAGATTTGATGTATTCACTATTATTCTACCATACAGAAATGATTCTACCATACACAAAATGAAGAAAAACCCATATATATATATATATATGGGTTTTTCTTCATTTTCTGTATGGTAGAATAGTGAATACATCAAATCTATGAAATAACACTTGGATTCATGTTCATTTCACTGGACTATAATAAAGGTGAAATTCAGTATTTTATTGCTAATAGTCATTCTATGGATCATTTAGCTATCTTAAAAAAATTACATATGTCAGCTTAGAACCCACCGAAGGCTTAGACTAATTATTTTGTAAGTTATCTGCTGCAAAACTTTGTTTTGACCTCAATAAGCAGTAGTGGCAGTATGCAAATCAGCGAGCCAAATGAACATCTCTTTCATCGATGTGTTTAGGTTCCTAACGTTCACCATGAAGATTTGTTCAAAAAGAGCCGTTTGTTCGCGTACGACCCTTCACTAAAAAACACTCTTAATGGATCTGTGTGGCCTTGTTGTGTGTGTTTTCTTTTTGTGTTCGAGCAGCCTCTGAGTCAGAGAGTGACGCATCCCCAGAGAAGAGCGCACGGGTGGGCTCCGGGTCTAAGGAGTCGTCATCTACCAATGGGGGTCCCAAGCAGAAGGGAAGCCGGCGCTGCCACCGATGCCATACCAAACTGGAGCTGGTACAGCAAGAGCTCGGCTCCTGCCGCTGTGGTCAGTACACACGCACTCATAAAAACATAAACAGACATAGGCCTACATGTCTCCTGAGTGGCTCAGTGGTCTAAGGCCTCTTGCATTGAGATGCAGTGCGTCACTACAGTCCCTGGTTAGAATCCAGGCTGTATAACATCCGGACAATTTTGAGAGTCCCATACGGCTTCTCACAATCGGCCCAGTGTCGTCCGGGGTAGGCCGTCATTGTAAATAAGAATTTGTTCTTAACTGACTTGCCTAGTTAAATAAAGGTTACACAAACATATGGGACACTTTTACACATGCAAGCAAACACAGAGGCTTATACATACTTACACTCACACACACACACACGTTCTCATACAAATGCAGGTATGCTAACATTCCTCTGTTGACACGCAGTGCAGTGCATTCGGAAAGTATTCAGACCCCTTGACTTTTTACACATTTTGATAGGCTACAGCCTTATTCTAAAATGGATTAAATAAAGCATGTTTCTCATCAATCTACACACAATACCCCATAATGACAATGCAAAAACATGTTTTTAGAAATGTTTGCAAATGTATTTAAAAAAATTATACAGTATATACTTATTTACCTAAGTATTCAGACCCTTTGCTTGTACAACTCAAATTTGAGCTCGGGCATTCTGTTTCCATTGATCATCCTTGAGATGTTTCTACAACTTGGAGTCCACCTGTGGTAAATTCAATTGATTGGACATGATTTAGAAAGGCACACCACTATATAAGATCCCACAGTTGACAGTGCATGTCGGAGCACAAACCAAGCCATGAGGTTGAAGGAATTGTCCGTAGAGCTCCGAGACAGGATTGTGTCGAGGCACAAAAACATTTCAGCAGCATTGAAGGTTCCCAAGAACACAGTGGTGTCTTTCTTAAATGGAAGAAGTTTGTAACCAACAAGACTCTTCCTAGAGCTGGCTGCTCGGCCAAACTGAGAAATCAGAGTAGAAGGGCCTTGGTCAGGGAGGTGACCAAGAACCCAATGGTCACTCTGACAGTGCTCCAGAGTTCCTCTGTGGAGAGGGGATAACCGTCCAGAAGGACAACCATCTCTGCAGCACTCCTCTGGAAAAGCCACATGACATCCCGCTTGGAGTTTGCCAAAAGGCACCTAAAGACTCTCAGACCATGAGAAACAAGATTCTCTGGTTTGATAAATCAAAGATTGAACTCTTTGAACTGAATGCCAAGCATCATGTCTGGATGAAATCTGGCACCATCCCTATGGTGAAACATGGTGGTGGCAGCATCATGCTCTGGGGATGTTTTTCAGCAGCAGGTACTGGGAGATCGAGGGAAAGATGAACAGAGCAATGTACAGAGATTATTGATGAAAACCTGCTTTGGAGCGCTCAGGACCTCAGACTGGAGTGAAGGTTCACCTTCCAACAGGACAATGACCCTAAGCACACAGCCGAGGCAACACAAGAGTGGCTTCAGGCCAAGTCTCTGAAGGTCCTTGAGTGGCCCAGCCAGAGCCCAGACTTGAACCTGATCGAACATCTCTGGAGAGATGGGAAAATAGCTGTGAAGCGACGCTCCCCATCCAACCTGACAGAGCTTGAGAGGATCTGCAAAGAAGAATGAGAGAAACTCGCCAAATACAGGTGTGCCTAGCTTGCAGCGTCATACCCAAGGAGACTCAAGGCTATAATCGCTGCCAAAGTATTGAGGAAAAGGTCAGAATCCCTATGTAAATGTGATATTTCTTTGTTTTTGTTTTTAATAAATTCTGAACCTGTTTCTGCTTTGTCATTATGGAGTGTGTGTAGATTGAGGAAAAGCAACTATTTAATCAATTTCAGTATGAGGCTGTAACATAACACATTTTGGAAAAAGGCAAGGAGTCTGAATTATTTCCAAATGCACTGTATATACTCAAACTTGACAAAAATACTGTACTGATATTTCTCAGTGGTAATACAAATCTAACAGCACATTTCTGCTTTTGTTTAGGCCTCATTCCGGGACAGAAAGCGATTCCCTTTCTTTACTTTCCTCTGGAGCATTAGAACTGGACTGAGATTTTGTACTTGACACACAAAACTGTAATACTGTTTTAAGAAACCTACTTTGAGCTAATGAACTTGTTTTTCATAAAAATGAAACTTCATACATAGACTCAACTCATCAGAGTTAAGAACTGACGCATAAGATGCTTTACCCTCGTCTTCTAGAACTGCAGACCTGGAGGCATAGATTTAGGCCTCACTCAAAGAAATAGGCCACAATGTTGGGGTAAATTCCATTTTATTGCAGTGAATTCTTGAAGTTAACTGAAATTCCAATATTCTTAACTGTTTAAAAAATGTATATATATTAAGAAAAGGTTAAATGGAATTTCAGGTCACGTCCTGAATTGACTGAATTAAAAGGGAAGTGACCCCAACTCTGATTGGCCTAAGCTTAGAGACAACTAGACGGATACAGATAATCAGCTAAACTAACTTGGTGTTACTTTACTAATATTTAGCACTAGCATAGTTGACTACCCCTATTTTCATGTTGTCAACAGCAAGTACAAATCAATAGTATAAATCACTTTGAATGAGCTACCTCTAAGGCTTAGCTATATATATATATATATATATATATATATACTGTATCTGATAACAATCATATCATGTTAGTAAGCCTATCATTTCAGCCACAAAGCAGTAGTTGTAGGCTACTTAATGTGTCATTACTGAAGCCAATGCCCGTGCTTTATTAGCACTGCTATTTATTATGACAACAAGTCATTCTAATGATGGCTTAATGATACGTCTCGCTGTTAGTGACTGAATGCTTTGCCGCCAAATTGATGGCGCGTTTAAAGCTAGCAGCATTTTCACAGCGAAGTTAACTATCACTCGAGAAAGCACTTTCCCTGCTGTTTGTCAGTAGAAGTACCTCACTTGATCCGTTTATCTATTGGCTGTGCTTTGTTTTTGGCTGTGATCGTTTTTCAGTGCAATAGCTTTGTACCTTTATCTTATATTAACCATGCTCTGTTTGAAGTTGTGTGTTAACTGTTAACACAAGTAGGTACATCTGTTAGCATTTTACATGTCAGAGGGTGTGTGTGTGTGTGTACGGTGCATGTGTCCATAAGTACACAACAGTCACACACACACCACTTCAGGGACACACACCAGTTACTTTAGTCACCAAACCTCTTTCTCCTCATACTCCCACCAAGCCACACTCTCCCCTGTCCCACTCCCCTTTTGCGTCCATCAGCCACTCCCTCTTCCACCATTACCTTCGGCTCCATGCTAGCCCTGCTGTAGCACCACACCACCCCACACACTACCACATCTTTCTTTATTCATTCCTGTGCATGGCTTAATAATTGCCTCTGCCACTCTTCAATTAAAGGGCGCTTCGGTCGCTGTCGCTCTGAGACTTTAATCAGTGTTCGTTGCTGTCAGGAACATTATGCATATTAACGAATACATTAAGACTCCCAATGTAACTAACGAGTCGTTCTCTCTCTCTGTATTATTGAGACTCCTTTCAGCTACCAGGGCTTTGTGGAGGACTGACACAATGGAGACTCAATGGGGAGGATCGCTGGTGGTAGTGTCTTCACTGGCAATGATACTCAGGCAGCTTAGCTCCTAAGGGCTGATTTGAGATCAGGGATCTTTGACTGACAATGATACTCAGGCTGGAGTGTATTGAAGAAGGTGGGTGTTGTACCTCCTAATGACTGACTCGAGGTCAGTCCTAGCTCCTAAGAATTGGTTTGTGATTACATGTTTCAGGCGTAGAGTATTGAAGACAGGTGTTGTTGCTTCTTAGGACTGATTTGAGATTCGGTGTTTGATGTACTCATTGGTGTTCTCGTGAACACAGAACTGAGAATAGAGTATAATAGCATTAGAATACTTTAGTCTCTATACTCTGTTCTCAGTCCTTAGGAGCTAAGCTGCCTGAGTATCATTGCCAGTGAAGCCACTACCACCAGCGATCCTCCCCATTGAGTCTCCATTGTGTCGGCCCTCCACAAAACCCTGGTAGCTGCATTAGCTGCAATTGCATTAGCTGGGGTTGAAGCTTTACAACGTGGAGATGCATTTGCTTGTCTCTGTTCTATTGAATTGGATCTGGATGTATTGACGTATTAGAGAAAATGTTGCCACTATACTATAGCTAGGGGATCATGGTCTGTGCCCAATTTAACTTTTGAAAGAATTTGAAAAAGTGCACCCTTACTCCCCTTCTCCATCTCCTCTCTTAATCTCCTCTCTATCTATTCACATCTTCATTTAATCTTTTTTGTCCCCCTTTCCTGCCCGTCACCATCAAAATATGTAGCCTAACAACAAGGGTGCTCCCAAAGAGGACAAAATGATGCCTAAAAAAACTGGGGGAGGGCCAGAAAAGTAAGGGAGTTTAACTATTGGTGCAACGACACATCTGTAAACCATTTGAAAAAGGAGAACAACGTTTCTCCTGCCTCATTTTCTCCCCACTCCACAACTCCCCTATGTTGAAGAATGCATTACATGTATTTAGGTTTGGAAATGTCCACAAGGCGTATGCTTCCCAGCTGAAACAGTTTGGTAGAGTTTGTACATCTATGACAACATTCTGTGATGTTTTTGTTAGTTTTGGACTTTGGTGAGGGTTTTTACGGCTGTTCAGGCACACATTATTTTTTGGAGGCAAGCCGAAGTTTGGAGCCGAAGTCTACGCCCCTTCATCGGTGATTGGTCAACAGTATGGATTCTTCAATAGTCTTTTAATGAGACGACTCATTTTCATGCACATTTTTCATTGAGAAATACTTCACCAAACATCTTACTTAGATGTAAAATTGTACGACTAAGATCTATTCGGCAAACCGTCAGAATGAATGACAGACTTCTTGTTAGATTAATTCGGACTATTTTGAGAGAGTGTGTACTGGCTACAGCTTCTCAAAATGGACAAACATTACTATTGATAATGCGTTTTCCTAGTTTTTCAAGCAAAGGTCTTTTAAGGGAGTATACGATCACACTCGTTCCGTTCGGCAAAGAGCATAGTCAGCACCACTTCAACATTTTTGGGTGTGTCAACTCATGCTATATATAAAAAGTAAAAAAACATATCACCTTCTCACCAACAGGCTATGTGTTCTGCATGCTCCACCGGCTTCCCGAGCAGCACGACTGCCTCTTCGACCACCTGGGGCGCGGGCGTGAAGAAGCCGCCCTCAAGATGGTCAAGCTGGATCGCAAGGTGGGCCGCTCATGCCAGCGCATCGGTGAGGAGTGCACCTGAACCCCCCCCCCATCCCCAACCCCGACGATGAGAGCGAGGAAGAGGAAAGAGGCTGCGTCCTAAATCATTCATCTTTGTCCAGAAATGTGCACTTGTACAGACCCCGTCATGGATTTCTTAAAAGTATAGGATTGGTGTAAGGCATTGGTTGCGTTGTTAAATCAATGTGAGAAAGTGTGTCAGTGGAGACTTCGGGGAAAGGGTGGCAAATGGGGACGGAGACAAATGCTCACTTTATACTCACTCTTGTCCCCACTGCCACTTTTTGTTGTGACAATGCTCTCACCTCAAATAAGCAGACAAAGCACTTCTAGTTTTCGTGCCCTGACAAGGGACTGCTAAAGCCACCTATCTGTCACTTCCCTGTCTACCAACCTCAAGACCAGAGCCCCCTCATGTCATCACTATCACAGAGTGGGATGAAGTTACACCCTAAACACTGAACTAAGGTCAGTTTTTAGTTCAGGTCAACCCACTGATTAAGGGTATGATGCAAGGGAGGTTAAGCTGATCTTAGATCTGTACATAAGGAGCACCTACCACCCCAAGACATCCCTCGAATCCCTCTCCCTCCACTGTTTTGTGATTTTGACCTATGACTTTTGAGCGTGTCACACCCACCACTGCTTCTCAGCCTTAACCCCTCCCATCTCCAGATCAGGGACATCCCTGTTCAGAAAAAACTAAAGCCATCTGCTGCTTATTGCAACTGTCCCTATCATCATCACCACCACCTCAGGTTGTGGGAGAATCCAATGAGAGGGGTTTACAGGGGGAGAGGCAGGGGGGTTGGACTATTGCAACTCCCTTCCCCTCCCTTTCTGACCTGCCTGCTGCTGTTGACACAGCAGCCATTTTCTGTATCTTGGGAGAGAGAACTTCCTTTCTAGACAACAGACACCGATCGCCCCCTAGTTAGTGGGGTTGGAATAAAAATGGAACAGTCTGTCTGTCAGGGATTTAATCCATGTCCCCGAGTGAGTTTCAGTCGCTATGGAGACGGATAACACACCCCTTGAGATTTCCTTTGGCCATGATGTTCATGCTACTACGGGTGCTGGCCAAGGATAAACTACTAAGATGGACACAAAAGCAAAGAGCTGTCACGAGACCTCTATATGTGCCTCTATCGGAATCTGGTTCTCCCTGCGCACAAACATACACAAACACTCTTACATACAGTTCAGCCCACATGCGCAGAGCACAAGGACAGCTAAGAAAAATCAAGTGGTACACATTGGACTGTGCTGAATTTGTGGATAACCTTTTGACAAAGTTCTTCAGTGGGACGCTCATGGTTGTTCAGGTTTTGCTCGATATAACCCATAATATCTTAGCCATGGACTTAATTTCCCATTAGCCCCCACTGTTTGAAATGTTTCTGCGACGCCTCTGTCTCTCGATGCCATCCCCGACCCCTCGGTGGGATTCTAACTCCCTCTTTCTTTCACAGATTCTCTTCTTCCTGCCCTTGCCCGTCGCACACCACTGTCTTTCTCCTTTCACTCTCTCCATTCCATTTCCAGACAGCATGTCTTGCTCTCACCCACCTTACTCTCCATTAATCCTTCCCTCTTTCATTCTCATTTCTCCACAGTATTGATTTTCTCACTTGCTTGCTCTCTCTCTCTCACACACACACACACACACACACACACACACACACACACACACACACACACACACACACACACACACACACACACACACACACACACACCTCTTCTTGCCAAAGAGCAAACACTGAGTGAGAGGTTGGGGCCTGGCCATAGGTGGGGCTGTGGGGCTACAAGCAGAGCGGGGAGGAAAAATGTAATAGAAATTGAATTGTCGTAAAATAATATTGTGTATCTGAAAGAAAAACCCTTATTTAACCCTATTTGTTTTTTGAAATGTTATTTTACTTACACATTAGCATAGTGCTGCATTTTTTGTTTGACATTTTAAGAAAAAATGGATAAGAGAATTCTGTAGCCTTCGTTTTCTTTTGTTCCCTTTTGTTGCTAAAAAATAAAGTAATAAACTGGATGAGAGGAGGTGTAGTGTGGTCAATGTCTCATGTCTCATGGAGAGATGGATGGAGGGAGGAGCATGAACAAACACTGGGCCGTGTTCAGCAGGGCACAATGTTTCGGTAGAAATATGCAACTCAGAACAAACATGCCTATGTTGTCAGCTCTTGTATGAATGTGCGTACATCCTATTTCAACGGCACGTGTGCATGGTGTCTGTGTGCAGTCTACACACATTCACACATTTAACAGGTAGTTTGCTACTTAGTGTTTGCTGGCACTGTGCATGCTGTTGGCTCTGTGCCATGATGGCTGTAGCAGAGTTTTATGGTGATGTAAATAGCTGTTTATTGGCGACAGTATACCCACTTGCAGCTGCTCTGAATTACAAAAATAATTTGTTAAGTGTGTGTGTGTGCGCATTTACGTGTGCTTGCGTGTGTGGTGCCCATGTGCTTTTGTGTATGGAGATTTTTACAAACACGCAAGGTGGGTATTTGATGCCATCCTCATATCCACTAATTAGTGTTTTCGATAAAAGATAAACCTATGTATGATCAAAAGGTGGCTTCAAACGAACGCTAACATTGGCCAGCAGCCAACATCACATGGGCAGAATTTGTAGTACTCCACTATCCCCAATTTGGATAAGAGATGCTTAGCCCACCAATATGCTCAGTTGTCTGCACACAGCCCAGTTACCTTTCTGCCCTATTCCCTATCTCGTTTTAAGCTTGGCATCCGTTCTATTTTAAAAACGAGCGGTTCAAGAAATCTAAAATCCAGATAATTCATTTGATCTTATCCATTATCGTCAGAGCTGATTTTCTGTTCATTCTTACATCTTAGCACTGTTATTACCACTGTGTGGGTGTGGGTGTGTGAGAGAGAGTAGCCTGTGAGTTTGTGTGTTGGTTATTAGGAAATGGGATCTGTAGCTGCCAGTGGCTCAATAGTGGTAAAGGGGGATTTGAAGATGAAATGCTGTTAAGGGTAAAAGACATCCATTTGCAGCACAGCAAACAAGGAGTCCTGTCATTTAGCTGGTTCTTGGCTGGCCATACAAATGTAATCCATACACACAATTTAACCTCCAATTTTGTTTAATAGAAGGTCATTGAACACAAATGTTTTTGGAATGTGCAATTTAAGGCAGTGAATCTACAAAATTGTAGAGTTTGAAAGTGAGTGTGTGTATGTACACACAGGCTGCTTTAGCTATGTTTCATAGGTTTTAAATTACACTGACTGTTTAATGTAAAATATATGTTATTCATACATTTTACATTGTGTGACATTGTGTGACAGCTTCATAGAAATTAAACACTTATATGAACAAGGTATTTTTAATTGTCAGATAATAATCATAGCAGATAATTTACGGGGGATAATTTCGGTTAGGGGGGCATTTTAAAAACAGGCCCCATATCGCTAGGTCTGCCCAGGCGTACACGAAAGTGTTCTCTTAAGACTCGAGGTGGACACATTAGTTGGAGTCTGATTCATTTACTAATGCAATAGAAAGGCTGATGTCAGGGCAGCGAGTGAAACCCATGTATATTAGACTTATATTAGATTCCAGAAAAATTATCACAAAAGCATGGGTTCAGTTACATCTTAAACACATTATTACCAACTGAGCCCATTTCAGAATGAATAATGTCTGTGATAACCAGTCAATCAGCAAAGTGTATGATTAGTCAGCTATTGTTATATTAATCTTTTATGGCAATTTCAGGGTGGTTTCCTGGACACAGATTCAACCTAATCCTGGACTAAGAAGCATTTTCAATGGAGATTCTCCATTGATTTGACATTTTCTTCCACTACTTGGCTTAATCTGTGCCAGGAAACTTCCCCTTTAAGTACAGTGCGGGTGAATACAGTTTGTCTGATCCATGCGGGAATTGAAAGCACAATCTTGGCATTGCTAGCGCAACGCTCTCAGGACTATTATTAAAATCTGTGTAAACTATAGCCAACCTGTTTTAGTTTCATTAGATGCTTTTGGCTTCTATTTCATTCTGTGAGGATGGCGACGATACCAGACGAGCATTGATATCTGAGACGGCATTAAAAGGCCCCTTAGCAGTGCACTAAGTATTGAAAGTGTGTGTCCCAAATGGCACCCCATTGCCTACATAGTACACTACTTTTGACCATAAGGCACTGGTCAAAATAAGTGCACAATGTAGGGAATAGGGTGCCATTGGGACACAGACAGCAAGTGTTTAATGGATGGAGCATTTTGTGACATTGTATGTAATGCATCTTGTAGGCCAGTTTTTCCAGACACAGATTTTTAAAAATCAGTTCTTGGTCCAGAATTGGTCATATTAATCCAGGAAACTGGTTCTAGTATGGATACCAATATCCCATCTTTGGCACAGTAGCCTATAAACAGACATTTTCAAACACACATAAATGTCTATACACCAAAATGACGATCATACAATTTCACAGATAGGAAATATCTGCTATTCCAGTCAAAGCCCAAAACCTCCAAATTTACTTGAACTATTTTCCTCCCACACAGGTTCCAAAGAAGCCGCTCTCTCACCTGTAGACCCGTTGATATTTAGTCACATTTAAGAGAAAATCGATGGCGACGGCAGAAGAATCCCAGTGCACCTATTAATATCAGTTTTTCTTGTGACCTTTCCATGCCGCTGACAGTACAGTTTCTGGACTGCCCTCAATAAACCACTAAAATGTATGAATCTTTAATGAAGCATTAGCGATGAATACAGGATTGGGTTCCTGCAGAGTCTGGGAAACAGGCAGGCATGGGCGACAGAGGTGGTAAGGTTTCAGCCCGTCGTGACTGGAAAGTGTAGGCCTGTCACTGGGCAAAGACGGGTGGAATCTACATGGTTTCCATGTTATTTCAACCAACATTTTCAGTGTGATTTCATTGTTTCAACAAAAGACTATTTCGATTTTCGAAAAAGTAATTGAAGTTCAAATATTTTGACCTTGTTTCAACCCAACTGTTAATCAAATCAAATGATTGGTCACATACACATGGTTAGCAGATGTTAATGCGAGTGTAGCGAAATGCTTGTGCTTCTAGTTCCGACATTGCAGTAATATCTAACAAGTAATCTAACAATTTCACAACTACTACCTAATACACAGAAATGTAAAAGAATGGAATAAGAATAAGTACATATAAAAATATGGATGAACGATTGCCGAGCGGCATAGGCAAGATGCAATAGATGGTATAAAATACATAACTCATCTCATATATACATACTGTAAGATATGTAAACATTACATAACCAGTGATCCATTAAAGTGGCTAATGATTTGAGTCTGTATGTAGGCAGCATCTTCTCTGTGTTCGTGATGGCTGTTCAACCGTCTTTGAGATATAAGCTATTTCTCAGACTCTCGGTCCCAGCTTTGATGCACATATACTGTCCTCGCCTGCTGGATGGTAGCGGGATGAACAGACAGTGGCTCGGGTGGTTGTTGTCCTTGATCTTTGTGGCCTTCCTGTGACATCGGGTGCTGTAGGTGTCCTGGAGGGCAGGTAGTTTGCCCCAGGTGATGCGTTGTGCAGACCGCACTACCCTCTGGAGAGCCTTGCGGTTGAGGCTGGTGCAGTTGTCTTACTAGGCGGTGATGGAGCCCGACAGGATGCTCTCAATTGTGCATCTGTAAAGTTTGTGAGGGTTTTAGATGACAAGCCAAATTTCTTCAGCCTCCTGAAGTTCTTCACCAAACTGTCTGTGTTGGTGGACCATTTCAGTTTGTCTGTGATGTGTACGCCGAGGACTTTCCACCTTCTCCACTACTGTCCCGTCGATGTGGACAGGGGGGTGCTCCCTCTGCTGTTTCCTGAAGTCCACGATCCCTGTCGGCTCTCGTCGTTGTTGGTAATCAAGCCCACTACTGTTATGTCGTCTGCAAACTTGATGATTGAGTTGGAGGAGTGCATTGCCACGCAGTCATGAGTGAACAGGGAGTACAGGACGGGGCTGAGAACGCACCCTTGTGGGGCCCCAGTGTTGAGGATCAGTGAAGTGGAGATGTTGTTTCCTACCTTCACCAGCTGAGAGTGGCCAGTCAGAAAGTCCAGGACCCAATTGCACAATTGGAGGTTACTATGGTGTTGAATGCTGAGTTGTAGTCAATGAATAGCATTCTTACATAGATATTCCTCTTGTCAAGATGGGATTGTGCAGTGTGATGGAGGTTGCATCGTCTGTGGACCTGTTGGGGTAATATGCAAACTGAAGTGGGTCTAAGGTGGCAGGTAAGTTGGAGGTGATATGATTCTTGACTAGTCTCAAAGCACTTCATGATGACAGAAGTGAGTGCTATGGGGTGGTAGTCATTTAGTTCAGTTATCTTTGCTTTCTTGGGTACAGGAATAATGGTGGCCATCTTGAAGCATGTGGGTACAGCAGACTGGGATTGAATATGTCCGTAAACACACCAGCCAGCTAGCTGGTCTGCACATGCTCTGAGGATGCGGCTAGGGATGTCATCTGGGCCAGCAGCCTTGCGAGGGTTACATTTTTTTATTATCTTACATTGGCCCTGGAGAAGTCCTTGGTAGCGGGCCGTGTCGGTAGCACTGTATTGTCCTCAAAGCGGGTAAAGAAAGTGTTTCTGGTTAGGGTATGTTTTAATTGTCACAGTGGGTACAACATCTCCGATGCACTTCCTTATAAACTCACTCACCGAATCAGCGTATACATTTCCCAGTCTGCGTGATCAAAACAATCTTGAAGCGTGGATTCCGATTGGTCAGACCAGTGTTGAATGGTTCTAGTCATCCCGTTTGAGTTTCTGTCTATAGGACGTAGGAGCAAAATGGAGTCGTGGTCGGATTTGCCGAAGAGAGGGCGGGGGAGGGCCTTGTATGCATCGCGGAAGTTAGAGTAGCAGTGGTCCTTAGTATTGCCCGCGCGAGTGCTACAGTCAATGATGACTACACCATGAGTCATTAGTCATGAAGCATACACCCTCGCCCTTCTTCCCAGAGAGATGTTTATTTTTCTGTCTGCACCCAGAATGAAGAAACCCGGTGCCTGTAACTACTCCAACAACATATTCAGAGAGAGCTATGTTTCTGTAAAACAGAGAATGTTACAATCTCTGATGTCTCTCTGGAAGGCAACCCTTACCCTAATTTTGTCCACCTTGTTGTCTAGACTGGACATTGGCGAATAATATACTCAGAAGTGGTGGGTGGTGTGTATGCCTTGGAAGTCTGACCAGGAGGCTGCTCGGTCTACCTCTTCTGCGGCAACTTTGTTTTGGTTCGGTCTCTGGGATTAGATCCAATGTCCTGGGTGGTGGTCCGAACAAAGGATCCGTTTCGGGAAAGTCGTATTCCTGGTCGTAATGTTGGTAAGTTGACATCGCTCTTATATCCAATTTTCTGGGCAAACAATGTAAGAAATAATGCATAAAAAACTAAATACTGCATAGTTTCGTAAGGACTCGACGCAAGGCAACCATCTCTGTCGGCCCCATCTGGCTGTGACATGTCTGAACGTTTTATTTATTTCACATTGAATTCTGGTTAGTTAACAATATCTTGTGTCCTAGCACAAACTTCAGTCTCCACTGCTTTTTATAAAAGTGACAAAAATAGAAATGCCGTGGACATGGACCATGTATAGGGAGGTGCCTCTATTAGCATCATTATGGTAATCATGAGATTTTGAACTGTAAGCTTGCTATTGGTCTGTTTGTGTTAATTGATTGCAGGTGTGATTGTGATGAGCACATCCAACTGGTATCTTAAAGAATGACTGTCCCTAAAAAAAAAAGAATCCTTTGTAAGCAGCTTATTTCACATCAATATTAGTCAAGAACATTAATTCTAGTGTCAAAATTGAAAACAAAGTGTAAATAAGATAATTTTGGTCATAAAGTCAGTCTCATCTTGAACGGCATTTGGAACCCGAGTGTGTCACAACGAGTAAATTAAGGTTGGGTTTGGATTAAAAAATGTCAACAATTCCTGTCCCCTTATACCTATTAACACATTTAACATTACATTTAAGTCATTTAGCAGACGCTCTTATCCAGAGCGACTTACAAATTGGTGCATTCACCTTATGACACCCAGTGGAACAGCCACTTTACAATAGTGCATCTAAATCTTTTAAGGGGGGTGAGAAGGATTACTTTATCCTATCCTAGGTATTCCTTAAAGAGGTGGGGTTTCAGGTGTCTCCGGAAGGTGGTGATTGACTCCGCTGTCCTGGTGTCGTGAGGGAGTGTGTTCCACCATTGGGGAGCCAGAGCAGCGAACAGTTTTGACTGGGCTGAGCGGGAACTGTACTTCCTCAGTGGTAGGGAGGCGAGCAGGCCAGAGGTGGATGAACGCAGTGCCATTGTTTGGGTGTAGGGCCTGATCAGAGCCTGGAGGTACTGAGGTGCCGTTCCCCTCACAGCTCCGTAGGCAAGCACCATGGTCTTGTAGCGGATGCGAGCTTCAACTGGAAGCCAGTGGAGAGAGCGGAGGAGCGGGGTGACGTGAGAGAACTTGGGAAGGTTGAACACCAGACGGGCTGCGGCGTTCTGGATGAGTTGTAGGGGTTTAATGGCACAGGCAGGGAGCCCAGCCAACAGCGAGTTGCAGTAATCCAGACGGGAGATGACAAGTGCCTGGATTAGGACCTGCGCCGCTTCCTGTGTGAGGCAGGGTCGTACTCTGCGGATGTTGTAGAGCATGAACCTACAGGAACGGGCCACCGCCTTGATGTTAGTTGAGAACGACAGGGTGTTGTCCAGGATCACGCCAAGGTTCTTAGCGCTCTGGGAGGAGGACACAATGGAGTTGTCAACCGTGATGGCGAGATCATGGAACGGGCAGTCCTTCCCCGGGAGGAAGAGCAGCTCCGTCTTGCCGAGGTTCAGCTTGAGGTGGTGATCCGTCATCCACACTGATATGTCTGCCAGACATGCAGAGATGCGATTCGCCACCTGGTCATCAGAAGGGGGAAAGGAGAAGATTAATTGTGTGTCATCTGCATAGCAATGATAGGAGAGACCATGTGAGAACACCTAGTGGCACCATGTTTTCTGGCAAAAGACTGGGTGAGTTCTTTTTGCATTTCCCGTTGCCCCGGGCAGGCAGAGACCTCTCTTTTGGTCAAAAACTAGTAAACCCAACCACCCGGGGCACAGGTTCACGCAAAACAAACTCACCCACTGGAATGTCTTCCCCAGACAGTGGTTAGTACTTGCCCTTGCTCATGAAATAGATACTCTAGTGAAAATGGACTTCCATAAAGTTATTCAACAATCCTGGGCAGATGCCAGAGGGGTATAAAAAAAATGAGGATGAATGAGTTGGCTTGAAATGGGCATGGACTAATTGACTCAAAAAACACATAAGTTTAGCTTTCTTAATGAACCGGAAAATCAATAGTTCAGTTTTTTATCAAAGTTTGCTGCCTAACTCATTGATCCCGCTTTGTAGTAAACCCCTCAGAATATGGATTACATCCGAATAGCTTCTACTTGGGCTATCAACCGTTAAACCTGCGACTGGTGTGTTGTTGGTAAGTAGCTACATTTTGTTTATAGCTAGCTAGTTATATGTCATTATTTGATAGGCTATGCCGCTATGATAACTAGCTAGATGCATAGCCTCTACCTAACGTGTAACGTGAGAGGGACATTAACATCGCTGTCATTGCACCTGAAGATGTGTTTGATCCTTGCTAGCTAACATAATCAATCAAACCTGATGACATGTTTGTTGCTTGTTATAAGCTACTGTAGCTATCAATAAACTTGAACTGGATAGCTACTGCCCTTGTTTGTTGTGAATGGCAAAGACACACCCAAGAAACACCCACATCCACCCCAAGACAACTCTTGTTGGCCCTCTGTCATGGCCGCAAGCATTTCTAAATGAGCATTGATTAAAAACCAGGCCAAATCAGGAAGTGCAGTTGACCTTTAAAATGGCTGCATTTCCTGGAGCCAGGAAAGGACAGAGACAGAACTGCTGCTGTCTCAAAGTCCCTGCATCAACCATAGTCAAAGAATTTCTAGTTTGCATTTGACAATCCTATTTCAGTCTGTGCATTTGAAAGCGTTCATTGTGAGTATTCTGAGTACAGCTTGTCTTGTGGTTGTGTGGGGGACTTGAAGACAGTCACAAAAAGTATTTATTGTGTTTTACTGTATATATGTATAAAGTAGGGCCGGGATGATGCCAGAATTGCGATACAGGAAAACACACAGAGGATGGAACTTCTTCAGGAAACAGCAGTAATGTTAGAAACAAACAATATTATGTTGTCATCCAGAGTCACATTTATTTACTTTCCAAGCTATAGCACACTTTTTTTTACATACAGCAGGTTTTTAAAGGACCAAAGAGTTTGGTCTGCTTTGTGTTTAAATTTTTGCCATGTGATACTAGACCTGGACCTAGTACAAAGAAAGGCCTTATTTATTGTGTGAGCACTTTAGTCTATGAGACTTGATATTCATCCCTATCTGTAGAATTGTGTGTGAAGTTTTCCGTGCCTACTTAAGATTTGCTGTGCCTTTTGATACATTGATTATTTGAGAACTGAAAATTGCATGTGAACACATTTTTGTATAGAGGACCTGAGAGTCAATGTGCTTTTTAAAAATCTTTAAAAGCCCACCACTACAACCCTGTTGTGCTATTTTAATCGTAATTCTCTGAAATATATATATACAGTAACAGTCAAAAGTTTGGACACACCTACTCATACAAGGGTTTTTCTTTATTTGTACTATTTTCTACATTGTAGGATAATAGTAAAGACATGAAAACTATGAAATAACACATGGAATCATGTAGTAACCAAAAAAGTATTAAACAAATCAAAATATATTTGAGATTCTTCAAAGTGGTCACCCTTTGCCTTGATGACAGCTTTGAACACTCTTGGCATTCTCTCAACCAGCTTCATGAGGTAGTCACCTGGAATGCATTTCAATTAACAGGTGTGCCTTGTTAAAAGTTAATTTGTGTCATTTCTTTCCTCTTAATGTGTTTGAGCTAATCCGGTGTGTTGTGATAAGATAGGGGTTGCAAACAGAAGATAGCCCTATTTGGTAAAAGACCAAGTCCATATTGCAAGAACAGTTCAAGTAAGCAAAGAGAAATGACAGTCCATGTGGTAAATTTCAAGAACTTTGACAGTTTCTTCAAGTGCAGTCGCAAAAACAATCAAGCACTATGATGAAACTGGCTCCCATGAGGACTGCCACAAGAAAGGAAGACCCAGAGTTACCTCTGCTGCAGAGGATACGTTCATTAGAGTTACCAGCCTCAGAAATTGCAGCCCAAATAAATGCTTCACAGAGTTCAAGTAACAGACACATCTCAACATCAACTGTTCAGAGGAGACGACATGAATCAGGCCTTCATGGTCGAATTGCTGCAAAGAAACCAATACTAAAGGACACCAATAATAAGAAGAGACTTGCTTTGACCAAGGAACACGAGCAATGGACATTAGACCGTTGAAAATCTGTCCTTTGGTCTGAAATTCATTAAAAATCCTACAATGTGATTTTCTGGATTTCTTTTCTCATTTTGTCTGTCATAGTGTACCTAGTGTACCTATGATGAAAATTACAGGCCTCTCTCATCTTTTTAAGTGGGAGAACTTGCACAATTGGTGGCTGACTAAATACTTTTTTGCCCCACTGTATATAAACTTCCGACTTCAACTGTATATACTGTATTTTATACCATCTATTGCCTTGCCTATGTCGCTCGGTCATCGCTCATTCATATATTATTTTTCTTAATCCCTTTAGATTTGTGTGTATAAGGTAGTTGTTGTGGAATTGTTACATCACTTGTTAGATAATACTGCACTGTCGGAACTAGAAGCACAAGTATTTCACTATTCTAGCCTTAAATTCTGTTAACCATGTGTATTTTACTAAGAAAATTTGATTTGATTTGACCCAACACCTCCAGGCTGTGTAAGGACTATTTGGCCAAGATGGAGAGGGATGGAGCGCTGCATCAGATGACCTGGCCTCAACAATTACCTGACCTCAACCCAATTGAGATGGTTTGGGATGAGTTGGACCGCAGTGTGAAGTAAAAACAGCCAACAAGTGCTCAGCATATGTGGGTACTCCTTAAAGACTGCTGGAAAAGCATTCCAGGTGAAGCTAGTTGAGAGACTGCCAAGAGTGTGCAACGCTGTCATTAAGGCAAAGGGTGGCTACTTTAAAGAATCTCAAATATAAAATGTATTTTGATTTGTTTAGAACTTTTTTGGTTACTACACGATTCCATATGTGTTATTTCATAATTTTGATGTCTTCACTATTTATTCTACATTTTAGAAAATAGTAAAAATAAAGACAAACCCTTGAATTAGTAGGTGTGTCCACATTTATGACTGATTCTGTGTATAATATCTCTGTGTTGCGTGCATTCCACTTTGTTACCCAGTTCAGGTCTCCATTGACCCTATCCTAGAAAATGTAAAGACAAATGTGATGCTTTAGTGTCGCATTATCTTACCTCTTTTGTTAGACACGACAAGATAAGCCTGTATACATGAAATACAGCTTCCATCCATTGACAAGCCTAGGAGAAAGCCTTAATGATACGTATCTATTCTCACTTTGAAAGGGAAACTTGTGTCTCCTATATATCTGTAAGCTACAGTACATGTGGATTCACAATTCTCTATGGGTATACAAATTCTGGTAGGAACCAAAATGAAAGAAACTCTGTGTATGTCATCCCCAATACACCCGCCCGCCCTGCTTCTTTTTCCCATGTCTTTCAGCTCCACGTTTGTCGACTGCACCACAACCACTGCAGGGGTAATATTTCTCTAAACAACATTTACTTATTAATTTGTAGTTCTTGCAGGCGACGCACTGCTGTAAGGCCTCCTTTATTTTGCTGTCTGGGTGGCTGCCATTATTGATTTTCCTGTCTCTCAGTCTCTTTGCATGAGCCAAAGCAGTTTGTTTGCTTTGCAGCGGTTCTCGCCTCTCTCCTTCTTTTTCTCTTGATGGCGGATGTTAGGTCATCTGGATGGGTGACCAGAGCTCTGAGGGTCTGGTTGAATAGAACAGTTTGGAGCGAGAGCAGGACAGGAAGAGAATGTCATGCAGGCTGAGTAGCCAGTCCCAGCAAGCTTCAGAAGATAGTTAATCCAAATTACTCTTTGAAAAAAATGTCTCTATGGGACAAAAGAGACTGCTTTGGGACACATTGTAATGAATGGAGTTAATGGAACGGAGTCGAACATGTGATTTCCATATGTTTAATACCATTCAATATATTCCGATCCAGCCTTTACAAGGAGCCTGTCCAGTTGTAGCTCTGCCCACCAGCCTCTAATAAAGTACTGTGCTAATGCCGATACAAAAAAAAGAGTTAAAGAGAACGTACAATACGGCAAACTTAGAAAACGAGGCATTTTTGGTAAGTAAATGGGGGCAACCATTTAATAATTAAAAAAAATATATATAAATATATATTTTTTATTTATTTATTTTTTTTACAGCTTTTCTGCTATGCATACATACATTTTGCATTCACATTTTACATACACATTTGACATACATGGTACTTTTATATAACGCAGTCAAATAATACATTACCAAACATAAGCTCTTTTAATTGCAACCCTCAACCCGTCACACCGATCAGCATAGACCACCCTCGTGTGGTTTCCATGAGCCATATATTTTTACATTTTTTAAAACCTTTCTAATCATATAGTATCCACGGATTGTGAGATAAAAGATGAAAACCTTTCCTACGAGTATTATTAAATTATTTATTGACTGGACTATGGCTTTCCAAATCACCCAACACTGCTATTTGTAGGGTTCATTTTAAGTGCATGTTGTGATTTTTCTTAACCATTCCGGAACCTGTGACCAGAGACAAGCTACCATCTTAATGCATGTCTGCTATTGTACCGAAAATCACGTCTCTTCTAAAAAATATGTATCTGTTTACATTTTGTAACGTTTCCAGCCTTCTAAACAGATACCAAAAGTGACTACTGGGGGTCAAAGGTGCTTCAGTCAGGCGGGAGACAGGGCAGATATACATACGTTTGTCTTGTTTGCCTCTCCCTCCCCGTGTGATTTTACCCTCGTAAATATTGCCACGGATGGGGCTAGTTAATGGAAACCTGGGATCCCAGCCTACAAATGCATCCATACGCACCAGCCCATTATCCATTATCCTGCTGTGAAAAACTGTGAACATTAATGACCCGCCCGCACCTGATTTCCCCTCCTGTGTGTGTGTGTGTGTGTGTGTGTGTGTGTGTGTGTGTGTGTGTGTGTGTGTGTGTGTAGTCACGATCTCGCCTCTCTCCTGTGGGAGCTGCTCCTGGGTGAATGGATAAGCCCACCCAAACTAGGCCCCAATCACACACGCACAAATGCATGCACACACACACACCCCTGCCTCTCCACTCAATTTCTTGTAACCCCCTCTGGCCAACACACCCCAGCCTTCTAACACACCTCTCTCCCTTTATGATCTGCAGAATTGGTCTCACAAGTCCCCCAAGAAGGAGGGGTGGGGGATGGTGTCTGTGAGGAAACCAGTGCTCGTCTGTCAGAAAGCGGTGACAACACAATCTCTCAGCCCACCCCGGATTCCATTACCCGGCACAGTGATAAAATTCCTGTAATGACACCCCAGCTCTATGAAATCTACCAAAAGGTGCAGATAGAAAACATAAATTCCTGTTTGCCGGAGCGTTAGCGCCTAATTGCTGTAATCTCAAATTACATGCAGCGGATGCTAATAAATAGCATGGTCAGGGTGGGAGGGGGCAAACCCTATCTGGAATGATCCACTGTATCGGACACCTTGATCCGGATTGAAAGCACACAATAGCCATGTGACCTTCACCATTCAAGGCATGGCATGGTAGTGAATGTTTGGCTGACGTATGATAGCTTTTGGTAGAAGATGCCTTTGGCACAGATCTAAGATCCCTTCCCGAGTTCTAACCTGGACCATTAGTTGGGGGGTAACCTAACGTAACAGACGTAAAAGAAACGCCTAAGTGGAGTTCCCACATTCAGCTTTCAGGGGCTACTGTATTGGTTAAATACAGTATCACTGAAAACCGGAAACATACCATCTCTTAAAACGATCCCTCAAGTTCGTCAGTCCAAGAAGGGTTGTGTGATGATCTGTCACCTGAAGTTCTGTTGTCTAACTTTGCTTCTTTTGTCTGTCATTCATATCTGATATTGTCCTGAGAATTATTTGACAATCTGGGTTTGCTTTGGCAGTTCTGTCTTTTACTGTAAATGTGGTAGGACTACACCTTGTCAGTGGAGCAGCTGCACATGAAACAGCTGTAAGCGTATAGTCACAAGAAACGTATGCTCTTACCTTTCCTCTTTGGATTGATAAGTTTGTCTTTAGACAAAAAAAATGACATGTATTTGCCTCAACAAATAATAAATATGTATGAAAGCGGAGCGTCCGGAGATTCATCAAACATTTACATTTACATTTAAGTCATTTAGCAGACGCTCTTATCCAGAGCGACTTACAAATTGGTGCATACACCTTATGACATCCAGTGGAACAGCCACTTGCATCTAAATCTTTTGGGGGAGAAGGGGGGTGAGAAGGATTACTTACCCTTACTTACCCTATCCTAGGTATTCCTTGAAGAGGTGGGGTTTCAGGTGTCTCCGGAAGGTGGTGATTGACTCCGCTGTCCTGGCGTCGTGAGGGAGTTTGTTCCACCATTGGGGGCCAGAGCAGCGAACAGTTTTGACTGGGCTGAGCGGGAACTGTACTTCCTCAGTGGTAGGGAGGCGAGCAGGCCAGAGGTGGATGAACGCAGTGCCCTTGTTTGGGTGTAGGGCCTGATCAGAGCCTGGAGGTACTGAGGTGCCGTTCCCCTCACAGCTCCGTAGGCAAGCACCATGGTCTTGTAGCGGATGCGAGCTTCAACTGGAAGCCAGTGGAGAGAGCGGAGGAGCGGGGTGACGTGAGAGAACTTGGGAAGGTTGAACACCAGACGGGCTGCGGCGTTCTGGATGAGTTGTAGGGGTTTAATGGCACAGGCAGGAGCCCAGCCAACAGCGAGTTGCAGTAATCAAGACGGGAAATGACAAGTGCCTGGATTAGGACCTGCGCCGCTTCCTGTGTGAGGCAGGGTCGTACTCTGCGGATGTTGTAGAGCATGAACCTACAGGAACGGGACACCGCCTTGATGTTAGTTGAGAACGTCAGGGTGTTGTCCAGGATCACGCCAAGGTTCTTAGCGCTCTGGGAGGAGGACACAATGGAGTTGTCAACCGTGATGGCGAGATCATGGAACGGGCAGTCCTTCCCCGGGAGGAAGAGGAGCTCCGTCTTGCTGAGGTTCAGCTTGAGGTGGTGATCCGTCATCCACACTGATATGTCTGCCAGACATGCAGAGATGCGATTCGCCACCTGGTCATCAGAAGGGGGAAAGGAGAAGATTAATTGTGTGTCGTCTGCATAGCAATGATAGGAGAGACCATGTGAGGTTATGACAGAGCCAAGTGACTTGGTGTATAGCGAGAATAAGAGAGGGCCTAGAACAGAGCCCTGGGGGACACCAGTGGTGAGAGCGCGTGGTGAGGAGACAGATTCTCGCCACGCCACCTGGTAGGAGCGACCTGTCAGGTAGGACGCAATCCAAGCGTGGGCCGCGCCGGAGATGCCCAACTCGGAGAGGGTGGAGAGGAGGATCTGATGGTTCACAGTATCGAAGGCAGCCGATAGGTCTAGAAGGATGAGAGCAGAGGAGAGAGAGTTAGCTTTAGCAGTGCGGAGCGCCTCCGTGATACAGAGAAGAGCAGTCTTAGTTGAATGACTAGTCTTGAAACCTGACTGATTTGGATCAAGAAGGTCATTCTGAGAGAGATAGCGGTAGAGCTGGCCAAGGACGGCACGCTCAAGAGTTTTGGAGAGAAAAGAGAGAAGGGATACTGGTCTGTAGTTGTTGACATCGGAGGGATCGAGTGTAGGTTTTTTCAGAAGGGGTGCAACTCTCGCTCTCTTGAAGACGGGAGGGACGTAGCCAGCGGTCAGGGATGAGTTGATGAGCGAGGTGAGGTAAGGGAGAAGGTCTCCGGAAATGGTCTGGAGAAGAGAGGAGGGGATAGGGTCAAGCGGGCAGGTTGTTGGGCGGCCGGCCGTCACAAGACGCGAGATTTCATCTGGAGAGAGAGGGGAGAAAGAGGTCAGAGCATAGGGTAGGGCAGTGTGAGCAGAACCAGCGGTGTCGTTTGACTTAGCAAACGAGGATCGGATGTCGTCAACCTTCTTTTCAAAATGGTTGACGAAGTCATCTGCAGAGAGGGAGGAGGGGGGGGGAGGATTCAGGAGGGAGGAGAAGGTGGCAAAGAGCTTCCTAGGGTTAGAGGCAGATGCTTGGAATTTAGAATGGTAGAAAGTGGCTTTAGCAGCAGAGACAGAGGAGGAAAATGTAGAGAGGAGGGAGTGAAAGGATGCCAGGTCCGCAGGGAAGTTTTCCTTCATTTCCGCTCGGCTGCCCGGAGCCCTGTTCTGTGAGCTCGCAATGAGTCGTCGAGCCACGGAGCGGGAGGGGAGGACCGAGCCGGCCTGGAGGATAGGGGACATAGAGAGTCAAAGGATGCAGTAAGGGAGGAGAGGAGGGTTGAGGAGGCAGAATCAGGAGATAGGTTGGAGAAAGTTTGAGCAGAGGGAAGAGATGATAGGATGGAAGAGGAGAGAGTAGCGGGGAGAGAGAGCGAAGGTTGGGACGGCGCGATACCATCCGAGTAGGGGCAGTGTGGGAAGTGTTGGATGAGAGCGAGAGGGAAAAGGATACAAGGTAGTGGTCGGAGACTTGGAGGGAGTTGCAATGAGGTTAGTGGAAGAACAGCATCTAGTAAAGATGAGGTCAGCGTATTGCCTGCCTTGTGAGCAGGGGGAGGGTGAGGTCAAAAGAGGAGAGGAGTGGAAAGAAGGAGGCAGAGAGGAATGAGTCAAAGGTAGACGTGGGGAGGTTAAAGTCGCCCAGAACTGTGAGAGGTGAGCCGTCCTCAGGAAAGGAGCTTATCAAGGCATCAAGCTCATTGATGAACTCTCCGAGGAACCTGGAGGGCGATAAATGATAAGGATATTAAGCTTGAAAGGGCTGGTAACTGTGACAGCATGGAATTCAAAGGAGGCGATAGACAGATGGGTAAGGGAGAAAGAGAGAAAGACCACTTGGGAGAGATGAGGATCCCGGTGCCACCACCCCGCTGACCAGAAGCTCTCGGGGTGTGCGAGAACACGTGGGCGGACGAGGAGAGAGCAGTAGGAGTAGCAGTGTTATCTGTGGTGATCCATGTTTCCGTCAGTGCCAAGAAGTCAAGGGACTGGAGGGAGGCATAGGCTGAGATGAACTCTGCCTTGTTGGCCGCAGATCGGCAGTTCCAGAGGCTACCGGAGACCTGGAACTCCACGTGGGTCGTACGCGCTGGGACCACCAGATTAGGGTGGTCGCGGCCACGCGTGTGGAGCGTTTGTATGGTCTGTGCAGAGAGGAGAGAACAGGGATAGACAGACACATAGTTGACAGGCTACAGAAAAGGCTACGCTAATGCAAGGAGATTGGAATGACAAGTGGACTACACGTCTCGAATGTTCAGAACGTTAAGCTTACGTAGCAGGAATCTTATTGACTAAAATGATTAAAATGATACAGTACTGCTGAAGTAGGCTAGCTGGCAGTAGCTCGTTGTTGACACTACACTAGTCAAGTCGTTCCGTTGAGTGTAATAGTTTCTACAGTGCTACTATTCGGGGGCTAGCTGGCTAGCTAGCAGTGTTGTTTACGTTACGTTGCGTTAAAAGAACGACAATAGCTGGCTAGCTAACCTAGGAAATCGCTCTAGACTACACAATTATCTTTAAAACAAAGACGGCTATGTAGCTAGCTATGTAGGTGTCAATGTCCCTAAACTGGCCCTCCTCGTTCTGTCCTAGACAAACAAGTGGAGTGTTCGGTTCAAAAAGGCACACTGGTAAGAGGAATTGAAGACGGCAGCAGCTCTGTCCCTCTATGGTGCTGAGTGTACACCCTTTTTAAATCAACATACCAGTAAAAGGACAATTTCTCACATTGGAAGAATTCCACTTCACAAATACCCAGTACCTGCCAATACCTGCACTCTTACCATGGGTCCCCTCTCACAGAAGTGGTGATAAAAGCCTAGGGCAAACCTGGGCAAGACCGACTTGCTGGTGCCCATGCAGGTCTGGCCAGTACCCACTTGCACCTAGCCTCACAACAACTAGCTTAGATAGTTAGCTATGCAAAACTAGCTGATTTCGCCATCAAGATGAGTAGAGAATGCTCTTAAATATAAACGCCTCCACAGTATACCTCACTTCAGGCCTAGTCTCCTCAATCGTACCTCAAAACACGCCCCTTTCCAATCCGGAAAGCCACAGACTCCATGGACTGCAGTGGCAACAGTCAGGGACAGATGGACAAGCAGTTGAACAACACAACCAAACACAGGGACGAGATGGACAAGCAGTTAACAACACAACCCATGAGTTAAAAAAATGTCACATGGCAGTATTATTACTGCCAGTTCTGTGAATCAATTCCACAAAAACCCAAGCATCTAGCACAACAAAGTAGCAGTAGCAGTGCACCTGCAGAGGATGTACACTATACAATACATTCGGAAAGTATTCAGACCCTTTGACTTTTACCACATGTTTTACGTTACAGCCTTATTCTAAAAGGAATTCAATAAAAAAAATCATCATCAATCGACACACAATACCCCATAATGACAAAGCAAAAACAGTTTTTTAAAAATGTTTAGTAAATTGATTAACAACTGCAGAGGATTTACACTACACAATACATTCGGAAAGTATTCAGACTCCTAGACTTTACCAATTTCTTTTACGTTACAGCCCCATTCTAAAATTTCATTTAAAAAAAAAATCTACACACACTACCCCAGCTTTTTTCAAAATTTTAGCAAATTGATTTACAACAAAAAACAGAAACATTACATTTACATAAGTATTCAGACCCTTTACTCAGTTCTTTGTTGAAGCATCTTTGGCGAAGATTAGAGCCTCCTGGGGTGTGACACTACAAGTTTGGCATACCTGTATTTGGTAAGTTTCTCCCAGTATCGCTGCTCAGTTATTTTCATGTCTCTCCAGAGACGTTAGATCGGGTTCAAGTCCGGGCTCTGGCTGGGCCACTCGAGGACATTCAGAGACTTGTCCCGAAGCCAATCTTGCGTTGTCTTGCCTGTGTGCTTAGGGTCGTTGTCCTGTTAGAAGCTGAACCTTCACCCCAGTCTGAGGTCCTGAGCACTCTGGAACAGGATCTCTCTGTATTGTCTCCCAGTCCCTGCTGCAGAAAAACATCCCCACAGCATGATGCTACCACCAACATGGTTCACCGTATGGATGGTGCCAGGTTTCCTCCAGACACGACGCTTGGCATTCAGGCCAAATAGTTCAACAACGGTTTCATCAGACCAGAGAATCTTGGTATGAGAGTGTTTAGGTGCCTTTTTACTGAGGAGAGGCTTACATCTGGCAACTCTACCATTCAACCCTGATTGTTGGAGTGCTGCAGAGATGCCCTTCTGGAATGTTCTCCCTTTTCCACAGAGGAACTCTGGAGCTCTGTCAGAATGACCATTGGTTCTTGGTCACCTCCCTAACCAAGACCCTTCTCCCCCGATTGCTCAATTTGGCCAGGCGGCCAGCTCTAGGAAGTCTTGGTGGTTCCAAGCTACTATAACTTCTGCGATGCATACAACCCCCCCCCCCCGTCCTCCATTCGGCAAATCTGATCATGACTCCATTTTATTGCTCCCTTGCTATAGGCAAAAGCTAAAACAAGAAACGCCCGTGCTCAGGTCCAACCAACGCTTGTCTGACCAATCGGATTCCACGCTTCAAGATTGATTCGATCACATGGACTGGGATATGTTCCACATAGCCTTGGACAGTAATATTGATGTATAAGCTGACTCGGTGAGCGAGTTTATTAAAAAGTGCATGATGTGGTTCCCAATGTGACTGTTAAAACCTTTCCTAACCAGAAACTGTGGATTGATGGAACGCACGAACCACCTCTTTTAAACATGGCAAGGCAACTGGAAACATGACCGAATACAAACAGTGTTGCTATTCTCTCCGTAAGGCAATCAAACAAGCAAAGCGTCAGTATAGGGTCAAAGTAGAGTCAAAGTAGAGTTGCAATTCAACGGCTCAAACACGAGACGTTACAAAACGATAAACAGCCCCACTGTGGACACCGACGTCTTGCTCACAGACAAATTAAACAACTTCTTTCCTTGCTTTGAGGTCAATACAGTGCTAATGACACAGCCCGCTACTAAAGCCTGTGGGCTCTCCTTCTCCATGGCCAACGTGCGTAGTGTCCAGAGCATGGAGGCGCTACCAGGAGACAGGCCAGTACATCAGGAGACGTGGAGGAGGCCGTAGGAGGGCAACAACCCAGCAGCAGGACCGCTACCTCCGCCTTTGTGCAAAGAGGCGCAGGAGGAGCACTGCCAGAGCCCTGAAAAAATGACCTCCAGCAGGCCACAAATGTGCATGTGTCTGCTCAAACGGTCAGAAACAGACTCCATGAGTGTGGTATGAGGGCCCAACGTCCACAGGTGGGGGTTGTGCTTACAGCCCAACACCGTGCAGGACGTTTGGCATTTGCCAGAGAACACCAAGATTGGCAAATTCGCCACTGGCGCCCTGTGCTCTTCACAGATGAAAGCAGGTTCACACTGAGCACATGTGACAGACGTGATAGAGTCTGGAGACGCCGTGGAGAACGTTCTGCTGCCTGCAACATCCAGGCACGTCGGTCATGGTGTGGGGTGGCATTTCTTTCGGGGGCCGCACAGCCCTCCATGTGCTCGCCAGAGGTAGCCTGACTGCCATTAGGTACCGAGATGAGATCCTCAGACCCCTTATGAGACCATATGCTGGTGCGGTTGGCACTGGGTTCCTCCTAATGCAAGACAATGCTAGACCTCATGTGGCTGGAGTGTGTCAGCAGTTCCTGCAAGAGGAAGGCATTGATGCTATGGACTGGCCCGCCCGTTCCCCAGACCTGAATCCAATTGAGCACATCTGGGACATCATGTCCTGTTCCATCCACCAACGCCACGTTGTACCACAGACTGTCCAGGAGTTGGCGGATGCTTTAGTCCAGGTCTGGGAGAAGATCCCTCAGGAGACCATCCGCCACCTCATCAGGAGCATGCCCAGGCATTGTAGGGAGGTCATACAGGCACGTGGAGGCCACACACACTACTGAGCCTAATTTTGACTTGTTTTAAGGACATTACATCAAAGTTGGATCAGCTTGTAGTGTGGTTTTCCACTTTAATTTTGAGTGTAACTCCAAATCCAGACCTCCATGGGTTGATAAATTTGATTTCCATTGATCATTTTTGTGTGATTTTGTTGTCAGCACATTCAACTATGTAAAGAAAAAAGTACTTAATAAGAATATTTCATTCATTCAGATCTAGGATGTGTTATTTTAGTGTTCCCTTTATTTTTTGAGCAGTGTATATATATCTAGATCCATAGAAAAATTAGTCCAATATCGACATAACTTGAAAGGCCGCTCAGCAAGGAAGAAGCCACTGCCCCAAAACCACCACAAAAAAAGCAATACTATGGTTTGCAACTGCACATGGGGACAAAGATTGTACTTTTTGGAGAAATGTTCTCTGGTCTGATGAAACAAAAAATAGAACTGTTTGGACATAAGGACCATTGTTATGTTTGGAGGATAAAGGGGGAGGCTTGCAAGCCGAAGAACACCATCAGGTGGGGTGGCAGGGGGGTGGCAGCATCATGTTGTGGGGGTGCTTTGCTGCAGGAGTGACTGGTGCACTTCTCAAAATAAATGGCATCATGAGGAAGGAACATTATGTGGATATATTTAAGCAACATCCCAAGGCATCAGTCAGGAAGTTAAAGCTTGGTTGCAAATGGGTCTTCCAAATGAAGAATGACCCCAAGCATACTTCCAAAGTTGTGGCAAAATGGCTTAAGGACAACAAAGTCAAGGTGTTGGAGTGGCCATCACAAAGCCCTGACCTCAATCCCATAGAAAATTTGTGGGCAGAACTGAAAAAGTGTGTGCGAGCAAGGAGGCCTACAAACCTGACTCAGTTACCCCAGCTCTCTCAGGAGGAATGGGCCAAAATTCACCCATCTTACGGGAAGCTTGTGGAAGGCTATTCGAAACATTTGACCCAAGTTAAACAATTTAAAGGCAATGCTACCAAATACTAATTGAGTCTATGTAAACTTCTGACCCACTGGGAATGTGATGAAATAAATAATTATCTTTACTATTATTCTGACATTTCACATTCTTAAAATAAAGTGGTGATCCTAACTGACCTAAGACAGGGAATTGTACCAGGATTAAATGTCAGGAATTGTGAAAAAAATTGTTTAAAACTTGTTAGGGACGTGCTCCCGCTGTGGGGATCAAATCAGCGGAAATTTCAAGTGCGCCACGTATAGTTTTTGATAAAACTCAAACTTTCATTCAAATACACATACAATGTACTGAATTAAAGCTACACTCGTTGTGAATCTAGCTACCGAGTCAGATTTGTAAAATGCTTTTCGGCGAAAGAATGAGAAGCTATTATCTGATAGCATGCACCCAAAAGTACTGGAACTTCATCTAAAACGACAGATTTTGCGGTATCCGGCGCTACCCAAAACACAGAAATAAAATATAAAACATTCATTACCTTTGACGAGCTTCTTTCTTGGCACTCCTAGATGTCCCATAAACATAATTTTGGGTCTTTTTTCGATTAAATCGGTCCATATATAGCCTAGATATCGATCTATGAAGACTGTGTGATCAACGAAAAAAATAGCGTTTTTTAACGTAACGTCATTTTTAAAATTAAAAAAGTCGACGATAAACTTTCACAAAACACTTCGAAATACTTTTGTAATGCAACTTTAGGTATTAGTAAACGTTAATAAGCGATCAAATTGATCACGAGGTGAAGTATATTCTATAGCTGTACGTCTGGAAATAATGTCCGGGTAAATCTCAACCAAAATATCCGGTCGGAGACCTGAAGAAATGGGCTGTCTCTTCTTCGTTTGACCAAGAAACAAAGCCTAGGCAAATGACAAGACTGTTGACATTGTGTGGAAGCTGTAGGTATTGCAACCTCGGCCCCATTTAATGTGGGTCACTTTTAACAATTGGTTGAAGTGGCGCATAGATATATTTTTCCATTTTCAGTGATCAGATTTTCCTGCACTTTTCGATGAAACGCACGTTCTGTTATAGTCACAGCCGTGATTTAACCAGTTCTATAAACGTCTGAGTATTTTCTATCCACACATGCTAATCATATGCATATACTATATTCCTGGCATGAGTAGCAGGGCGCTGAAATGTTGCGCGATTTTTAACAAAAAGTTGCAGCCTCCTTAAGAGGTTTTAAATGTATATTGCTGAGGTGTATGTAAACTTCTGACTTCAACTGTATATACTGTATTCTATTCTATACCATCTACTGCATCTTGCCTATGCCTCACAGCCATCGCTCATCCATATATTTACATGTACATATTCTTATTCATCCCTTTACATTTGTGTGTATAAGGTAGTTGTGAATTTGTTCGATTTCTTGTTAGATATTACTGCATTGTCGGAACTAGAAAAACAAGCATTTCGCTACACTCACTCACTCAGATTAACATCTGCTAACCATGTGTATGTGACCAATATAATGTGATTTCATTTGATTTAATTTAGTTTGAGGTTGGTGGCACGTAGACGGCTTAACACAACTTCAAGTCTCTGCATAGCCAGTTCCTTGGTGTGTGCAAAGACCAACAAGTCATCAAGGTAACAAAGGAGATTTGAGAAATGTAGGTGTCTAAAGATAATTAACATTCTAATGAAAGTGGCCAGACTGTACTCATAAAGTCCCATTAGTGTGGTAAAGGCTGTGTACTTCTTGTCGTCTTCATGAACTGGGGTGTAAAAAAATCCTGAGATCAAGTCCATGGTGCTAAAAAAATGCACTGCCACCAAAGCCTGCGAAACAATCTGCTTAATGAGGAAGGGATTGGGCGTCCTTCACCGTTCGTGCATTCAGCCACCTGAAGTCAGTGCATAAACTCAGACTCCCGTCTTTCTTCCATACCATGACTAAAGGGGAGGCATACTCACTAATCAACTTGCGTATAAGACCTACTTCTTCCATATCTGTCAATACCTTCCTCAGTTTCAGGTAATGAGCAGGTGGAACTGTTCTGTATGGTAGCCGGAAGGGTCTGTCATCAACCAGGTGGATACGGTGAACATAACCGCTGGCTTCTCCACAGTCCAGATTATGTCTTGAGAAGTCTTCATACTTTGTGATGGCATTCACAACCTTCTCCTTCCATTGGTAAATCACTTGGCATCCATCAATGTTGATTTCTTGTAATCCTAGAACAGTCTTTGGTACAGGTTCTGGCAGCCATTGTCATCCTGCTTCTGTTCCATGGAAGTTTTCCCCACCTCAAGCATGTAGACACATCGGCCAGCTTCATGTAACGTGTTAGAGTGAGATGTTTATCTGAACAGTTTACTACATTTAAGGGGACCCAGCCACCTCCCCACATGGGCATAATAACTCTACCCACAAGTATGTTTCTGGGAATAACCGTTGACCTGGTAGGTTCGACTATTACAGTGCTGCCTGGAGACAACACCACATTTTTAGGAAGTTTACCCAAAATAAGTGTTCAGTCTTGGAGAAAAAGAGTCACAGTTTGAGTGAGCTTCACGGTCCCAATCGTGCCATCAACTTCCTGTCCCTTCCAACTTTGTGACACATCATCTGAAGAAACTGCTCACCCTCTGGTGAGTGAGTTTGGCCATCCATGTTGTTGACTACCTTCCAGTATTCATCAGTGCCCTTAATCTCATGCAATATATGCTTAATGGCATTCGATCCCAGGATAAGATCATTGCGCTGTCCAGGAACAACTAGGGTATGCAATAAAACATCAGTCCTATAGATTTGCATCCCCAAGTCATAGAAACACTTTGGTGAGCCTCCCCCCAACCCACTCTTTTGGAGGCTGATAATGCTGAGGAAGGGAACCTGCTACCAAAAGTCTCTGCTCAGCATGTTCACTCTGTACAGGCCACAGACCCAGTGTCAAGCATGCCCTTAAGCTGCACTTTCCCTTGTACAGACACAGACGTGTAAAACAAATAAGAAAAAGCCTCAACCTCTTGTGAACCTAACATAACAATTTTCTCTCCTTTTGGATCAGAGCACAAACTCTCACGTGTTTTCTCAAGATCATTAGATAATTTTTTGGGTGCAGACAGTGAAACACTCACATTTCCGCCCCCTCACCTGTGGGCGTGTCAGTTTAACAGTTGCTGCTGTGGTGGGTTTCTCTGCTCCTGTGTTGCGTCTCTCAATGCCGGTATTGGCATAGCGTTCCCCCTGTTTTGGACAATTTCACTTCCAATGATCTGGGTAAAAGGCTGAAGGGCTGGGTGGGGAAAGATGGCGCCTTAGCCCGTGTCTGTGAAACCATTACAGGTGGTATGCTGTTCTCTAAGGCATACTTAAGCAGGTGAGTGAGTCTCTCGATACTTTCACTCTGCCCATCTTGGGTTTGATGTGAGAGAAGTGTCATTGCACGCATCCGTGTTGACCCGGGGATGTACTGTTACTTGATTTGACGATACAGTGGTAGATTGACACATGGTGGCCTTTCTGCGGCATTCATGTTCATAGATTCTCCCCTGTACTTAACTCACAGTCCATTTCTCAGTAGAATTGTATTGGAATACTGCTGCCAGTTTCGGGTCAGGGCAGTATGTTACAAGAATCATGAGGACATCTGAGTTGGAGCTGTCAATCTTTTTTTTGGTACTTTTTACCCCCTTTTTCTCCCCAATTTCATGATATCCAATTGGTAGTCCCGTATGGACTCGGGAGAGGCGAAATTCAAGAGCCATGCATCCTCCAAATCGCGACCCTGCCAAGCCGTACTGCTTTTTGACACACTGTTTGCTTAACCCGGAAGCCAGCCGCACCAATGTGTCGGAGGAAACACTGTACAACTGGCAACTGTGTCAGTGTGCATGCGACCAGCCCACCACAAGAAGTCGCTAGAGCACGATGGGACAAGGACATCCTGGCCGGCCAAACCCTCCCCTAACCCGGACGACGCTGGGCCAATTGTGCGCAGCCTCATGGGTCTCGCGGCCGACTGTGATATAGCCCGGGATTGAATCCGGGTCAGTAGTGACGCCTCAATACAGTGCCTTAGACCGCTGTGCGACTCGGGAGGCTGTCAATCTTCTTACCATGTCTCTGAAAGCCCTCGTCAGAGATATCTGCAGCCTTGTTCAATCGAACCCAATATTCCATAACAGCCTCTCCGGGTACAGGTTTAGAATTGTAGAAATCAGCTGAAGGGACGCATGAGTAGGTCAAGTTGCTGAAATTCTGTTTCAGAATTTGAAATACGATCTCTGGTTTCTCTTCAGTATCAACAGATGTCTCATTGTCTACATGCATCTTTACCATATCTCTTGCTTTGCCAGATAACCGACTAATCATCTCATCTGATTGTTCCCCAACAGGACATCCCTTCCTCCTCAAGTATATTCTCTTCAACTCCTCTCATTCATGAATGGAGCATTTGGCTGTACGATCTCCATTACATGTAGGAGTTTCCTTCACATATGATTGCATGATGAACTTCATTTTACTACATATCCTGCTGACTCTTCTTTGCACTTACTGGTGGCTCGTGAGTGCTGGACCTCCCACTCTGTATTTCTTCCCTAATGGAGCTAGCTGAGTGACCAACTCATTTAACCCATCTATGGGGGCATTTTGATTAACACTAGATGAAGGCTTTCATCAGTATTTTTTGTGGAGCAAATCAAGGGGGAAACCTTCTGCACCTATATGCTTTACAAGGGTGTGATCAGGGTATGCAACCCCCCACACACACATTTTGTTAGATTACAGCCGTATTCTAAAATTTATAAAATCATTTTTCCCCCCCTCAATCTACACCTAATTCCCCATAATGACAAAGCAAAAACAGTTTAAAAAAAATAATAATTGTGAATTTGTATTTAAAAACTGAAATATGATATACTTTGTCGAAGCACCTTTGACAGCGATTACAGCCTCAAGTCTTCTTGGGTATGAAGCTACAAGCTTGGCAGACCTGTATTTGGGAAGTTTCTCACGTTGTTCTCTGAAGATTCCCTCCAAGCTCTGTCAGTTGGAAGGGGAGCGTCGCTGCACAGCAATTTTCTGACCTCCCCAGAGATGTCCGTTCGGGTTCAAGTCAGGGCTCTGGCTGAGCCAATCAAGGACATTCAGAGACTTGTCCTGAAGTCACTCCTGCATTGTCTTGGCTGTGTGCTTAGTATCGTTGTCCTTTTGGAAGGTGAATCTCCACCCCAGGCTGAGGTCCTGAGTGCTCTGTAGCAGGTGTTCATCAAGGATCTCTCTGTACTTTGCTCTGTTCGTCTTTCCCTCCACCCCGACTAGTCTCCTAGTCCCTGCCGCTGAAAAACATCCCCACAGCATGATGCTGCCACCACCATGCTTCACTGTAGGGATGGTGCCATGTTTCCTCTAGATGTGATGCTTGGCATTCAGGCCAAAGAGTTCAAAATTGGTTTCATCAGACCAGACAATCTTGTTTCTCATGGTCTGAGAGTCTTTAGGTACCTTTTGGCAAACTCCAAGTGAACTGTCATGTGCCTTTTACCGAGGAGTGGCTTCCGTCTGGCCACTCTACCGTAAAGGACTGATTGGTGGAGTGCTGCAGAGATGGTTGTCCTTCTGGAAGGTTCTCCCATCTCCACCGAGGAACTCTAGAGCTCTGTCAGAGTGTCCATCGGGTTCTTGGTCAGCTCCTGGACCAAGGCCCTTCTCTCGCCGATTGCTCAGTTTGTCTGGGTGGCCAGCTCTAGCAAGAGTTTTGGTGGTTCCAAACCTTTTCCATTTAAGAATGAAGTTGTAGAAGCATCAAGGATAATCAATGGAAACTGGATGCACCTGAGCTCAATTTCTAGTCTCATAGCAAAGGGTGTAAATACTTAAGTTTAATACATTTGCAAAATTTGGTAAAAACATGTTTTCGCTTTGTCATTATGGGGTACTGTGTGTATATTGCTCTCCGGTTTTGTAATGAAACAAATGTGTGGTTTAATTTATTCTGCCACTGTGTCTTCTTATTTTCTCGGACATAGGCCTATATACATCACGGTGTTAAGGCATACGTGTCAACGGGTGTATTAGAGGTGAAGTCAGGTGCAGGAGAGTAGAGTGATGTAAACTGGCACACTTTTATTTTAGTTCCAAAAACGAGAGCACTACATAAATCAAACACGCTCAAAACACGGAACATAACAAAAGTAAAGCACGTAATAAAACACCACAATAACATGAAACAATTACACACAAAACATGATGGGAAACAGAGGGTTAAATACAAGTAGATTGATTGGGGAAATGAAAACCAAGTGTGTATGGAAACAAGACAAATGGATATATGAAAAATGGAGTGGCGATGGCTAGAAAGCCGGTGACGTTGATCGCCGAACGCCACCCGAACAAGGAGAGGAGCCGACTTCGGCGGAAGTCGTGACAGTACCCCCCCTTGACGCGTGGCTCCAGTGGCGCGCCGACACCGGCCTCAAGGACGACCCGGAGGACGAGGCGCAGGATCCTCCCAGCGACGGTGATACTCCCGCAGCAGTTCAGGATCCAAAACATCGGCAACATCTCCTCTGGCCCGGACCCCTCCCACTCCATGAAGTCCTGAAGGCCCCCACCCGACGTCTTGAATCCAAGATGGAACGAACGATGTATGCCGGGGCCCCCTCGATGTCCAAAGGGGGCGGAAGGACCTCCCGCACCTCAGATTCCTGGAGCGGACCAGCCACCACCGGCCTGAGGAGAGACACATGGAACGAGGGGTTAATACGATAATCAGAGGGAAGCTGTAATCTGTAACATACCTCGTTCACCCTCCTCAGGACTTTAAATTGCCCCACAAAATGCAGACCCAGCTTCCGGCATGGCAGGCGGAGGGGCAAACACTGGGCACTCATTGCGGGGACGGTCCTCCGTGCGCCTAAACCAGTTGTCCACAGTGGGAATATCGGTCTGACCCTGATGCCACAGTGCCAGAACAGGCTGGTACCCCAATACGCACTGAAAGGGGGAGAGGTTAGTGGAGGAGTGGCGAAGCGACTTCTGTGCAATCTCAGCCCAGGGCACAAACACTGCCCACTCCCACGGCCGGTCCTGGCAATAGGACCACAGAAACCTTCCCACATACTGGTTGACTCTCTCTACCTGCCCGTTACTCTCAGGGTGAAAACCTAAGATAAGGCTGATCGAGACCCACAGACGTTCCATGAACGCCTTCCAATCTCTCGACGTGAACTGGGGACCCCGATCCGACACTATATCCTCAGGCACCCCGTAGTGCCGGAAGATGTGCGTAAACAGGACCGCAGTCTGTAGGGCCTTAGGGAGACCAGGCAGAGGGAGGAGACGACAGGACTTAGAAAAACGATCCACAACGACCAGGATCGTGGTTTTTCCCTGTGAGGGAGGAAGATCCGTTCGGAAATCCACTGACAGATGTGACCAACGTCATTGTGGAACAGGTAAGGGATGTGACTTACCTCTAGGCAGGTGTCTCGGAGCCTTACACTGGGCACACACCGAGCAGGAGTAGACATAAACCCTCACGTCCTTAGCCAAAGTGGGCCACCAGTACTTCCCAGTCAGACAACTTACCGTCCGACCAACCCCGGATGACCAGAGGAGGGAGACGTGTTGGTCCAAGAGATCAATTGGTCACGGACAGCAGACGGAACATACATACGCCCAACGGGACAATGGAGGGGAGCGGGCTCTGTACACAACGACTGTTCAATGTCCGCATCCAGATCCAACACTACCGGCACTACCAGGCTGGAGGCCGGGTGTATGGGAGTCTGATCCATGGGCCGCTCCTCTGTGTCATACAGCCGGGACAGTGCGTCTGCCATCTTATTCTGGGAAGCTGGTCTGTAGGGTAACACACAAATGGGTAAAGAACATGGCCCACCTTGCCTGACGAGGATTCAGTCTCCTGCTGCCCAGATGTACTCCAGGTTTCGGTGGTCAGTCCAGATGAGGAAAGGATGTTTAGCCCCCTCAAGCCAATGTCTCCACGCTTTCAACGCTTTAACCACAGCCAACAACTCCCGGTCCCCCACATCATAGTTACGCTCCGCTGGGCTGAGGTTCTTCGAGATGAAAGCACAGGAGCGGAGTTTCGGTGGTGTGCACGAGCGCTGTGAGAGCATGGCCCCTATCCCAGCCTCGGACGCTTCCACCTCCACTATGAATGCCAAAGAGGGATCCGGATGGGCCAGCACTGGAGCGAAATAAACAGTGCTCTTAGCTGCCCAAAAGCCGTGTCCGCCTCAGCCGACCACTGCAACCTTATAGGACCCCCTTTCAGCAGTGAGGTAATGGGCGCAGCAACCTGGCCAAAACCCCGGATAAACCTCTGGTAGTAATTGGCAAACCCTAAAAATCGCAGCACCTCCTTTTCCGTGGTGGGAATCTGGCAATTACTCACGGCTGCAATGCGGTCACTCTCCATCTCCACCCCTGATGTGGAAATGCATTACCCTAGGAAGGAGACGGCCTGTTGAAAGAACAGGCATTTCTCAGCCTTGACATACAGGTCATGCTCCAACAGTCATCCAAGTACCTTGCGCACTAAGGACACATCCTTGGCGCGTGTAGCAGAGTAAATCAGAATGTCATAGATATACACCACTACACCCTGCCCGTGCAGGTCCCTGAAAATCTTGTCTACAAAGGATTGGAAAACTGATGGCGCATTCATCAACCCGTACGGCATGACGGCATGATACGCACCAGGTTGTACGCACTCCTGAGATCCAGTTTAGTGAAGAAGCTCGCCCCGTGCATGGACTCAATCGTCATACGGGTACCTCACAGTGATTGGATTGAGACCTCTATAGTCAATGCACGGGCGTAAACCTCCATGCTTCTTCACAAAAAAGAAACTCGAGGAGGTGGGTGAAGTAGAGGGCCGAATGTACCCCTGACGCAGAGATTCAGAGACATACAGCGCCTTGCGAAAGTATTCGGCCCCTTGAACTTTGCGACCTTTTGCCACATTTCAGGCTTCAAACATAAAGATATAAAACTGTATTTTTTTGTGAAGAATCAACAACAAGTGGGACACAATCATGAAGTGGAACGACATTTATTGGATATTTCAAACTGAAAAATTGGGCGTGCAAAATTATTCAGCCCCCTTAAGGTAATACTTTGTAGCGCCACCTTTTGCTGCGATTATAGCTGTAAGTCGCTTGGGGTATGTCTCTATCAGTTTTGCACATCGAGAGACTGACATTTTTTCCCATTCCTCCTTGCAAAACAGCTCGAGCTCAGTGAGGTTGGATGGAGAGCATTTGTGAACAGCAGTTTTCAGTTCTTTCCACAGATTCTCAATTGGATTCAGGTCTGGACTTTGACTTGGCCATTCTAACACCTGGATATGTTTATTTTGCTTTATGTTTTGGATCATTGTCTTGTTGGATGACAAATCTCCGTCCCAGTCTCAGGTCTTTTGCAGACTCCATCAGGGTTTCTTCCAGAATGGTCCTGTATTTGGCTCCATCCATTTTCCCATCAATTTTAACCATCTTCCCTGTCCCTGCTGAAGAAAAGCAGGCCCAAACCATGATGCTGCCACCACCATGTTTGACAGTGGGGATAGTGTGTTCAGGGTGATGAGCTGTGTTGCTTTTACGCCAAACATAACGTTTTGCATTGTTGCCAAAAAGTTCAATTTTGGTTTCATCTGACCAGAGCACCTTCTTCCACATGTTTGGTGTGTCTCCCAGGTGGCTTGTGGCAAACTTTAAACAACACTTTTTATGGATATCTTTAAGAAATGGCTTTCTTCTTGCCACTCTTCCATAAAGGCCAGATTTGTGCAATATACGACTGATTGTTGTCCTATGGACAGAGTCTCCCACCTTAGCTGTAGATCTCTGCAGTTCATCCAGAGTGATCATGGGCCTCTTGGCTGCATCTCTGATCTTCTCCTTGTATGAGCTGAAAGTTTAGAGGGACGGCCAGGTCTTGGTAGATTTGCAGTGTTCTGATACTCCTTCCATTTCAATATTATCGCTTGCACAGTGCTCCTTGGGATGTTTAAAGCTTGGGAAATCTTTTTGTATCCAAATCCAGCTTTAAACTTCTTCACAACAGTATCTCGGACCTGCCTGGTGTGTTCCTTGTTCTTCATGATGCTCTCTGCGCTTTTAACGGATTTTTAGTTTGAAATATCCAATAAATGTCGTTCCACTTCATGATTGTGTCCCACTTGTTGTTGATTCTTCACAAAAAAATACAGTTTTATATCACAGTGCAGGTGCATTTATACGGAGACTTGATTACACACAGGTGGATTGTATTTATCATCATTAGTCATTTAGGTCAACATTGGATCATTCAGAGATCCTCACTGAACTTTGGAGTTTGCTGCACTGAAAGTAAAGGGGCTGAATAATTTTGCACGCCCAATTTGTCAGTTTTTGATTTGTTAAAAAAGTTTGAAATATCCAATAAATGTCGTTCCACTTCATGATTGTGTCCCACTTGTTGTTGATTCTTCACAAAAAAATACAGTTTTATATCTTTATGTTTGAAGCCTGAAATGTGGCAAAAGGTCGCAAAGTTCAAGGGGGCCGAATACTTTCGCAAGGCACTGTATGTATCCATAGCCACCATCTCCGGTTCCCCACGTGACTCCTGGGAAGCAGCGTCTGCCAGGAGATTTATCGCACAATCTCCCCTTCGATGAGTTGTAATTGAGTCGCCTTCTTGTTACACAAGGCGAGAGCCAAATTGGCATATTTTGAGGGGGATGTGCACCAACGGAAACCCCTACACACCTCCCTGAGCACTATCGTGACCACTCCATGAGAGCCCTCTGTTGCCAGGAAATAGTGGGGTTATGCAGACCCAACCAGGGAAGGCCTAGTACCACAGGAAACGCAGGAGAATCAATGAGGAAGAGACTGATTCTCTCCTCATGATCCCACTGCATAACCATGTCCAAGGAGATGGTGGCCTCCCTGATCAACCGGTGTCGCTCATTCAGCCGACAGAAACTTTCAACCGGTTTTCCCCATTAAGCAGCGAATCGGAGTCTGAGGCCAAGCCTTCTCTCGTCTCTACTCCTCCCGTTAGTGGGGTCTGAGACGCCGAAGCTTCCCACCATTAGCTCTGACAAATTGAAAACCCTAGTCATTGGCCACTCCATTACCCGGAGTATTAGACTTAAAACTAATCATCCAGCGATCATACACTGTTTACCAGGGGGCAGGGCTACCGACGGTAAGGCTAATCTGAAGATGGTGCTGGCTAAAGCTAAAACTGGCGAGTGTAGAGAGTATAGGGATATTGTTATCCACGTCGGCACCAACGATTTTAGGATGAAACAGTCAGAGGTCACCAAGCGCAACATAGCTTCAGCGTGTAAATCAGCTAGAAAGATGTGTCGGCATCGAGTAATTGTCTCTGGCCCCCTCCCAGCTAGAGAAGTGATGAGCCCTACAGCAGAGTCTCACAACTCAATCGCTGGTTGAAAACTGTTTTCTGCCCCTCCCAAAAGATAGAATTAGTAGATAATTGGCCCTCTTTCTGGGACTCACCCACAAACAGGACCAAGCCTGGCCTGCTGAGGAGTGACGGACTCCATCCTAGCTGGAGGGGTGCTCTCATCTTATCTACCAACATAGACAGGGCTCTAACTCCTAGCGCCACAATGAAATAGGGTGCAGGCCAGGCAGCAGGCTGTTAGCCAGCCTGCCAGCTTAGTGGAGTCTGCCACTAGCACAGTCAGTGTAGTCAGCTCAGCTATCCCCATTGAGACCGTGTCTGTGCCTTAACCTGGGTTGGGCAAAACTCAACATGGCGGTGTTCGCCTTAGCAATCTCACTAGGATAAAGACCTCCTCCATTCCTGTCATTATTGAAAGAGATCGTAATACCTCACATCTCAAAATAGGGCTACTTAATATTAGATCCTTTACTTCAAAGGCAATTATGGTCATTGAACTAATCACGGATCATAATCTTGATGTGATTGGCCTGACTGAAACATGGCTTTAGCCTGATGAATTTACTGTGTTAAATGAGGCCTCACCTCCTGGTTACACTAGTGACCATATCCCCCGTGCATCCCGCAAAGGCGGAGGTGTTGCTAACATTTACGATAGCAATTTTCAATTTTCAATGAGCTTCTAGTCATGAAATCTATGCAGCCTGCTCAATCACTTTTTATAGCTACTGTTTACAGGCCTCCTGGGCCATATACAGCGTTTCTCATTGAGTTGCCTGAATTCCTTTCGGACCTTGTAGTCATAGCAGATAATATTCACATTTTTGGTGACTTTAATATTCACATGGAAACAGCCAGCACAGCCAGAGGAGGACTGGCCACCCCTCATAGCCTGGTTCCTCTCTAGATTTCTTCCTAGGTATGGCCTTTCTAGGGAGTTTTTCCTAGCCAACGTGCTTCAACACCTGCATTGCTTGCTGTTTGGGGTTTTAGGCTTAGTTTCTGTACAGCACTTTGAGATATTAGCTGATGTACGAAGGGCTATATAAATACAATTTGATTGGATTTTTATTTAATTAGCCCGGACCCTAATGGTCGACTATCTAGAGCGTGTACCGGGAAGGGTCTAACTATCGGAAAAATGGGGATCCCTAACCTAATGGCTAATGCTCTGTCGATAAATCTCCCAGCTGTGCCTGAATCGACAAGCGACCTTATGCTGGGAACAATTACACACAAAACATGATGGGAAACAGAGGGTTAAATACAGGTAGATTGATTGGGGAAATGAAAAGGTGTGTATAGAAACAAGACAAGACAAATGGATATATGAAAAATGGAGTGGCGATGGCTAGAAAGCTGGTGACGTCAATCGCCGCCCGAACAAGGAGAGGAGCCGACTTCGGCGGAAGTCGTGACAATATGAACTAACAGGTTATAGAGCAAACAACCCTATTATCACAACACAGATTGTAATATGGCTTTTTTTCTGGAGTGTCGTCCCCAGTGATTTTACCCAAGCACCGCTACTGCTGGGCACAGACTTCAATTCAACTTCTATTCCACTTTGGTTCAACGTCATATCATTGAAATGACATGGAAACAATGCTGGAACAAATGCCTACAGACATGGAAATGTGGTGAGAAAGCAGATTACTCCATCATGCACTGGACGGACAACCATGTTCTGCAATGTCAGAATCAACAAAAATCGAATCATATTTTATTAGTCACATGCTCCGAATACAACAGGTGTAAAACTTACAGTGAAATGCTTACTTAATAGCCCCTGACCAACAATGCAGTTTAAAAAACAAGAGTAAGAATAATAAATAAGAGTAACAAGTAATGAAAGAGCAGCAGTAAAATAAGAATAGCAAGACTATATACAGAGGGGTACCGGTACAGAGTTAATGTGCGGGGGCACCAGTTAGTTGAGGTAATATGTACATGTAGGTAGAGTTATTAAAGTGACTAATCATAGATGATAACAACAGAGAGTAGCAGCGGCGTAAAAGGGGGGGCAATGCAAATAGTCTGGGTAGCCATTTGATTAGATGTTCAGGAGTCTTGTGGCTTAGGGGTAGAAGCTGTTTAGAAGCCTCTTGGACCTAGACTTGGCACTCCGGTACTACTTGCCATGCGGTAGCAGAGAGAACAGTCTGTGACTCGGGTGGCTGGATTCTTTGACAATTTTTAGGGCCTTACTCTGACACTGCCTGATATAGAGGTCCTGGATGGCAGGAAGCTTTGCCCCAGTGATGTACTGGGCCGTACGCACTACTCTCTGTAGTGCCTTGCTGTCACAGGCCGAGCAGTTGTCATACCAGGCAGTGATGCTGCCAGTCAGGATGCTCTCGATGGTGCAGCTGTAAAACCTTTTAAGGATCTGAGGACCCGTGCCAAACCTTTTCAGTCTCCTGAGGAGGAATAGGTTTTGTCGTGCCCTCTTCACGACTGTCTTGGTGTGCTTGGACCATGTCAGTGTGTTGGTGATGTGGACACCAAGGAACTTGAAGCTCTCAACCTGCTCCACTACAGCCCCAACGACGAGAATAGGGGCATGCTCGGTCCTCTTTTCCTGTAGTCTACAATCATCTCCTTTGTCTTGATCACGTTGAGGTCTCTGGCCTCCTCCCCATAGGCTGTCTCGTCGTTGTTGGTGATCAGGCCTACCACTGTTGTGTCATCAACAAACTTATTGATGGTATTGGAGTCGTGCGTGGTCGTGCCGTCATGAGTGAACAGGAAGTACAGGAGGGGACTGAGCACGCACCCTTGAGGGTCCCCTGTGTTGAGGATCAGTGTGGCAGATGTGTTGTTGCCTACCCTTACCACCTGGGGGTGGCCCATCAGGAAGTCCAGGATCCAGTTGCAGAGGGAGATGTTTAGTCCCATAGCTTATCTATGAACTTGGAGGGCACTATGGTACTGAACGCTGACCTGTAATAGGTGAATAGCATTCTCACACAGGTGTTCCTTTTATCCAGGTGGGAAAGGGCAGCATGGAGTGCAATAGAGATTGCATCATTGTGGAGTGCAATCTCTATTGTGGATCTGTTAGGGCAGTTTGCAAATTGGGGTGGGTCTAGGTTCTGAGATAGTGGTGTTGATGTAGGCCATGACCAGCCTTTCAAAGCACTTCATGGCTAGAGACGTGAGCGCTACAGGTCAGTAGTCATTTAGGCAGGTTACCTTAGTGTGCTTGGGCACAGAGACTATGATGGTCTGCTTAAAACGTGTTGTTATTAAATACTAGGACAGGGAGAGGTTGAAAATGTAGCTGAAGTCACTTGCCAATTGGTCAGCGCATGCTCGCAGTACAAGTCCTGGTAATCCACCTCGTGAATGTTGACCTGTTTAAATGTCTTTACTCACAGCAGCTGCGGAGAGCGTGATCACACAATCTTCTGGAACAGCTGGTGCTCTCATGCATGTTTCAGTGTTATTTTCCTCGAAGCGAGCATAGAAATAGTTTAGCTCGTCTGGTAGGCTCGTGTCACTGGGGAGCTCTCGGCTGTGCTTCCCTTGGTAAGGGTGAAGTTCACAAAATGCAAGGGAGTATGTGGACACGGGTAAAGATCAAGGCAGAGAGGAAAACAATAGAGACTGAAACTGGGTCCAGATTCTCTGACTTATATAAATAGCCATGGCTGTACTGGAGCTTATGTAATGTCTTTTACTGGGGACAGCATAACTGTTTTTTACCAGCTGGAAGAATATTGATGCACGGAATCCACCTACAGAGCTAAAAACTCATCAGGATTTTCTCATTTCAATGCACTATTTTTTAAATGTATTAATGTGTTTATTCCTTATTTGCTCTCAAGGGACTTGTGCAGGATGCCAATTATGATTGCTGGACCCATTTTGCCTGTATCATCTTATGTACAAGATGTCTCACAGTGGAACGAGTTGGAGAGGCTAATTTCCAAGGTTGTATGGAAAACAGTATTGCACGCCATTTGAAGAAATGCTTTTTGGACTACGGTCCAGTATATGGTTTCTGGAGCTTTCCATTTGAGTGAGCAAAAGGTTTCATAGATAAACAGAAGACCAACAATCACAGCATTTCAGTTCAGTTCATGAGAGGTTTTAACTGCCCAATAAGTCAAGAGCATGGTCTGGCTGACTGACTGATGATATGAGAAACGTATTAGCAGGCAGTCATGAGAGAGATGAAATACATTTACGACCTGATGGTACCAAATACTTACACTACCGTTCAATAGTTAGGGTTCACTTAGAAATGTCCTTGTTTTTGAAAGACAAGCTATTTTTTTTGTCCATTAAAATAACATCAAATTGATCAGAAATACAGTGTAGACTTTGTTAATGTTGTAAATGACTATTGTAGCTGGAAACGACAGATTTTTTATGGAATATCTACATAGGCGTACAGAGGCCCATTATCAGCAACCATCACGCCTGTGTTCCAATGGCATGTTGTGTTAGCTAATCCAAGTTTATAATTTTAAACGGCTAATTGATCATTTGAAAATATCAGGTAAGACCCAGATGCAGACAACGTTGAAATAACAATCGTTTAACAATCCAGCAGGGGCATGCAATAGACAGGTCAAGGCAGGCAGGGGTAAGTCAACCAGAGGTGGGGCAACGGTATCGCATGGCAGGCAGGCTCAGGGTCTGGGTAGGCAAAGTGGTCAGGCAGGCGGGCTCAGAGTCAGGACAGGCAAGGGTCAAAACCAGGAGGGTGAAAAAAGAGAGACTGCGGCAAGCAGGAGCTGAGGCCAAAACGCTGGTTGACTTGACAAACAAGACAAACTGGCAACAGACGAACAGAGAACACAGGTATAAATACACAGGGGATAATGGGGAAGATGGGTGACACCTGGAGGGGGGTGGAGACGATCACAAAGACGGGTGAAACAGATCAGGGTGTGACAGTACCCTCCCATCTAGGTGGCGCCCTACTTGGGCAAATATCTGGTTGACCAGGGTACCGGCGGTGGAAGTTGGCGATGAGGGCTGGGTCCAGGATGTCTCTAGCGGGAACCCAGCACCACTCCTCTGGACCATAACCCTCCCAGTCAACTAGGTATTGGAAATCCCTTCCCCATGGTGGAAACAGAAGACAAAGGGCTGTGAGACACGGGCTTAATCCGAGACACACTAGAAAGTAGGGTGAATACGGAGGCTACGGGGTAACCAAAGACAAACAGCAGTGGGGCTAATGACTCTAGGGATTGGGAATGGGCCAACGGGGGGAAAGTGTGCGGGAGACGCGGGTCCCCGGGTGGAGAGCCATATCCTCTACCCAAGCCGATAGCGTGGAGCAGGGGTCCGGTGGCAATTTGCTTGTTTTCCTGTACCTGCAAGTGGTTTTCAACAGAGCGGCCCAGGCTCTCTTCCAGGTACGGTGACAGCGGGGGATGAACATCTGGGCAGAGAGATTGTTGACTTCCTCCTCTTGCTCGAGGAAGAGCGGAGTCTGATATCCCAAGGAACACTCGAAGGGTGAGAAACAATGCCTTTTTCGGGACTTTTTCTAATCATAGTTGCACACCTCACATATTGTAGCCTAGCCTATAGGCCTATATGTTTTAATAAGGTTTGTATTACAATTAAGTGGCCAAATAACTTCTTAAAATTAAGCACATGGATCCACTTTACAAGGGGCATAGAACCTAACTGGCAGCGCGTGAGTTTCAAGTTGGGGAACATCATTTTCACAGTAAAAATGCACCTTTATAATAGAAGCGTTACATGCATAATTGCATTTGCGATCACGTTTGATAATGCTGTTTTGTGCTAATGGAACATTTTTGCTTGTACTGTAGCTTACTACCATGTGCGCATTGCTGCGCTTACAATGTGAAGAAATAGCCTAATAGTTTATTTTAAGCTCCACATTCTGATCTGTTCTGATCAGCCACATGGCGTAAAAATGTTTTTTAATGCTAGTGGTTGTATTCATTTGGGATCTAACGCATCCCACAACTGTCCCAGACTACGTTTGGAATATTTATTTCTCGCACAGAATAGAATAGGTCGACCTTTTTACTATGGGGGATAGTAGATTGACATAGGCTAGTGCTTTTGCTGTTCGTTAGGCATACTCATCTTGTTGGCTGACGAAAAGTAAATTCTTTCAATATCTTCAACAAAAAATGTATTCTAAAAACCTGTTTTTGCTTTGTCATTATAGGGTATTGTGTGTAGATTGATGAGGAAAAAATACAATTGAATCTATTTTAGAATAAGACTGTAACGTAACTAAATGTGGAAAAAGTCAATGGGTCTGAATACTTTCCGAATGCATTTTATATGTGAATACTGATTAGTAAACAAAGCACAGCCATGTATAGAAGTATGCACAGAACGCAGCATTTACTACTCAGAACTAAATTAGCTTGCCATTGTGACATGGTAATCTGTCATATTGCTGGATAATGAATGGATTGGAAATCTAGAAATTCTGAACAATGTCCCTCCAGCTCTTGAGGCTTAAAACTACCACGAAAGATCCAGTCTTCACATCCCCCTCATCAATGGTGAGATCATCAATAGTGGCAACTCCAATATGTAATTTTCCATAACAGTGGCAAGCTGACCCTTCGGAAGGGATGGCAGAGCCCTCTTTGTTAATTCTAATTTGGGCTCCATAGTGGCATAAGCTTGAATGGGAAAAGCAACCTGGCACTTCTGTGGTAAGATTTAAGAGGAATATTGTCATGAATCTCAAGTCTTGTGCATAATCAGACACATCATACTCATAGTACACTCATGTTATATGTTCTGTAGTGTTCTCTTTTCACTTGCAATCTCTGAAATATTTAATACATTACTCCCAAGAACACTGCACAGATACGTACATTGCGATTGAAAGCTGGACGTGCCTTTTTTTCATGGTGGTTTCTGAACGTGAACATTGAAAGAATTGTAAGAAGAAATCCTTCTACCAGAATCACGATAACCACATGGAAAAGAGCCATTATTGACATGTCTGTTGTGACCTGTAGTGCTTTACATTAGAGGATGAAGCCAAAATTCAACTCTTTGGCCTGAATGCCAAGCCGAGACGCTTTGATATTCACACAAGCTACAAGTCAACAACATGGTTGTGATGGACAAAGCGAAGAAAACAAAACCATGTGTTGTGGCCATGACTCTGGGGCACTACATTGCTGGCTACCAAAGCTAGTTAGCTCTCTAGCTATCCAACCAACCTTGACACAAGCACAACTAGCTAGGTAGAAGCGCATAATTGTACCTTTAAACCACCCATGACTGCCCCATGCTCCAGAATTATGACTGGATCGAAAGCAACCTTGACTGAGAAGCATGTGTACAACGACAGCCACAATGTGTTATTATTGAACCATGATTAGTACAAAAATGAAATATAATCGGAATACATTGTTCAAACTGCAGTATGGAAGGAAACAATCTAACAACTAATGACAAAGTACTGTTTGAGTTATAAATTAATATTTGAAATGGTATGTGTATCCTTTTGATAAACCATTTGTCAAATGAATGAAACGTATGTTTTATGTCCTAGTTATATTGGTTTGAATAAAATGATCCTTCCTTCAATTCAAATTCATTGTATGAATTTAATTAAACTCAGAAATAGGGAATTGACTCCAATACTGAGAGTGGAGAGAGTGAAAGGGAGAGAGATGGAGAGCGTTGAGAAAGACGGTGAAGAACATGAATGTCAGATGGAGGGAGATTGAGATGAGAGACATGGGTGAGATAGGGGGTTTGAGATCGAGAAAGGGAGAGGTATAGAAAGGTGGGGACAGAGGAGAGCAGGATGCGAGAGATGGAGAGGCTTAGAAAGAGAGAGGAGTAGATGGATATCAAAGGGAGAAAGTAGAGAGAGATCGAAAGGGCTGAGAGTCCGAAAGAAGGAGGAGATGGAGAGAGTTTAGAGACACAGAGAGAGGGGAAGAAAGATCGATAAAGAGGTGGAGCACCTGGGAAAGAAGAGAGTGGCAGACATGGATAAGTTCCCCCCTCTCCCTTTCTCTCTTCTCCCCTTTGCTCAGGTAATGCAGTAAGCAAGGGCAGAGGGCAGGGAAGCAGACAAACACTTATGATAACAGAGGCTGAAGTGAAAAACTGCTTTTCTAAAGGGGAAACCGCCTGTGGAAAGGAAAAGGTCAGTTTGCTCAGGCAATATTCAACCTGTGGACCGATGCTCTCCACATTCAAGAAGCAAATTAAACATAAATTAAATACTGGGATTGGGACAGACAATAGGTGAGAGGAGAGATTTGAGCTGGCACCAAGCAAGATACCCGTGCAAATTGTTTTAAGAAAGTAATAACAAGGATCATTTTGTCATTTGATTTTAAGACCCCTTGAAGTATCCCCCCAAAACTATTTGATGAAACACTTCTTGAGCCTTACTGCTATTGGCCCACAGAAACGCATTGAATAACAGATTCACAACATGGAACAACAGATAGTCCCCCCCCAAAATTTAAAGGAAGTTTGTTCTGAAGTATCTGTTCTATATCTGGGAGACACAGTTGAAGTCGGAAGTTTACATACACCTTAGCCAAATACAATTTAACTCAGTTTTTCACAATTCCTGACATTAAATCCGTGTAAAAATCCCTGTCTTAGGTCAGTTAGGATCACCACCTTATTTTAAGAATGTAAAATGTCAGAATAAAAGTAAAGAGATTTATTTATTTAAGCTTTTATTTCTTTCATCACATTCCCAGTGGGTCAGAAGTTTACATACACTCAATTATTATTTGGTAACATTGCCTTTAAATTGTTTAACTTGTGTCAAACGTTTTGGGTAGCCTTCCACAAGCTCCCCACAATAAGTTTGGTGAATTTTGACAGAGCTGATGTAACTGAATCAGGTTTGTAGGCCTCCCTGCTTGCACACGCTTTTTCAGCTCTGCCCACACATTTTCTACAGGATTGAGGTCAGGGCTTTGCGATGGCCACTCCAATACCTTGACTTTGTTGTCCTTAAGCCATTTTGTCACAACTTTGGAAGTATGCTTGGGGTCATTGTCCATTTGGAAGACCCATGTGACTAAGGTTCAACTGACTGATGTCCTGAGATGTTGCTTCAATATATCCACATCATTTTCTTTCCTTGTGATGCCATCTATTTTGTGAAGTTCACCAGTCCCTCCTGCAGCAAAGCACCCCATGATGCTGCCACCTCCCTGCTTCACAGTTGGGATGGTATTCTTCTGCTTGCAAGCCTCCCCCTTTTTCCTCCAAACATAACGATGGTCATTATGGCCAAACAGTTATATTTTTGTTTCATCAGACTAGAGCACATTTCTCCAAAAAGTACGATCTTTATGCCCATGTGCAGTTGCAAACTGTAGTCTGACTTTTGGCGGTTTTGGAGCAGTGCCTTCTTCCTTGCTGAGCGGCCTTTCAGGTAATGTCGATATAGGACTTGTTTTACTGTGGATATAGATACTTGTGTACCTGTTTCCATCAGCATCTTCACAAGGTCCTTTGCTGTTGTTCTGGGATTGATTTGCACTTTTCACACCAAAGTACGTTCATCTCTAGGAGACAGAACGCGTCTCCTTCCAGAGTGGTATGACGGCTGCGTGGTCCCATGGTGTTCATACTTGTGTACTATTGTTTGTAGAGATGAACGTGGTACCTTCAGGCGTTTGGAAATTGCTCCCAAGGATGATCCAGACTTGTGGAGGTCTACAATTTTTTAGGCCTTGAAATACATCCACAGGTACACCTCCAATTGACTTAAATGATGTCAATTAGAAGCCTCTAAAGCCATGACATCATTTTCTGGACTTTTCCAGGCTGTTTAAAGGCACAGTCACAGTCAAACTTCTGACCCACTGGAATTCGTGATACAGTGAATTATTAGTGAAATAATTGATCTGTAAACAATTGTTGGAAAAATTACTTGTGTCATGCACAAAGTAGATGTCCTAACCGACTTGCTAAAACTATAGTTTGTTATTAACAAGAAATTTGTGGAGTGGTCCAATATTTCCATAGAGGTATCATAGTTTGTAGGCCAAACCATTTGGACGCTATACAGATGATTTTGTGAGAAGACTGATTTTCGAGGTGTTTCATGATCTGACAAACACCGCACCTTTCACTGCAAATGTGGAGGATTGAGATGCATCTAATGCAAAAAGACATATACCCTATCTCTAGCTTAAACTGACTGATTTTTATAGGGAATTTGTATTATGCTAATTCGATTTCCACAGGGTCGTGAACATTGTGCTTAGAGGATTAATCAAATTATACGAAATGGGGGAAAAGCAATCGCTTTTTAGGTTTCCATGGGCAAGTTGACAACGGGTACCTGAAATTCCTAATTCCAGCCTTCACTCTTCTTTCTTCCCAGGCAATTTCAGTCAATGGCTCTTTGGCTCCAATGCGAAAACAAATGACAGCAACTGCATGTATTTAGCTATAGCAAATCTCAATGGTTTCGTTGCCTTCCCATCAGGAATCCACCACCTCCACCACCTAAACTGCTATCAGAAAAGCCCACTTGAGTTACTCGTTTTGTTTTCTTTGCGAAATACAGTATAACCCCCACATTAGACACACCGCACTAATGAGAGTTGGAGAGGAATTTTGTTGGCGTCTAAGAATAGAATAGAGGTTTGCATCCCTCCCTCCCTCACTCCCTTGCTCTCTCTCTCCCTCCTAAGTGGAACATGACATATAATATAATTATCGTTGCTCACCTCCTTTGACAACATGAGCAGCTGGGATGTAACTGCAATATCCAGTGAGGTAATATACAGGACCATATACGCAATGATTAGACCGTAAACGCACACAGAGATACACATGCAGACATACAGTGCCTTCAGAAAGTATTCAGACCCCTTGACTTTTCCCACATTTTGTTAAGTTACAGCCTTATTCTAAAATGTATTACCAAATTTTTAGAATTACTTCATCCAATGTCTATAAAAATGGATTTGTGCGACATGCAAATATGTGCATATTTAAATAGGATATGCATTTTTTTTTTTAAATCTACAAATGTGTTATACCAAAAGGTATTATATTTGTGTCTACACTCAGCTGGTAAAAGCTGATTGATATGTTTAAGGAAAAAATGTAACTATTTTCTCAGTAAGAGTTGAGTCAGCAGGAGTTTTGTCATCTGGAGCTGTGTCACCTGGAGTTGTGTTATCGGGAGTTGTGTCATCTGGATTTGTCAGTTACAGTTGAGTCAGCAGGATGTTTTTAAAGGATCTTTTTATGGTCATATAAAATATGAGCATGATTCTAATATGGAACCCAAACCGGCTGCGTGCGTGCCATCGTGCATACATTTATTTTGCCTTCCCTACAACAAACGCGACCACGACGCGCAGGTTGAGATATCAAAACAAACTCTGAACCAATGACATTAATTTGGGGACAGGTCGAAAATTATTAAACATGTATGACAATTTAGCTAGTTAGCTTGCACTTGCTAGCTAATTTGTCCTGGGATATTTATTTTACCTTTATTTAACTAGGCAAGTCAGTTAAGAACAAATTCTTAGTTTCAATGACGGCCTAGGAACAGTGGGTTAACTGCCTGTTCAGGGGCAGAACGACAGATTTGTACCTTGTCAGCTCGGGGGTTTTGAACTTGAAACCTTACCTGAAATGTACAAGGTCTTCTACTCAGACAATTAATCCACACATAAAACAGCCAACCGAATCGTTTCTAGTCAGCTCTCCTCCTTCCAGGCTTTTTCATCTTTGAACTTATATGGTGATTGGTATCTACACTTTTACCACGGCAACCGGCAAAACATTTCATCTTTCAATCACCCACGTGGGTATAACCAATGAGGAGATGGCACTTGGGTAACTGCTTCTATAAACCATTGAGGAGATGGGAGAGGCAGGACTTTCAGCGCGATCTGCGTCAGAAATAGAAAGGAGTTCTATTTTAGCCCTTATTGGGTGCAATAATTGAATAACATGGATTTCTAAATGTATTTTAGAATGTATTTTGCGACGTGTCCGGTCTAGTCAGCATCTAAGATAGAATAATAATAATAACATCTATCTTTCTGTCTGTCAGTCTGTCTTTCTGTCTTTCACCACGTTCGATAACTGAGCATTGACGAACATTACAGGTACAGATGTAGATCACACGACTAGAGCCACCGTGATTCCATATTCTGAATGTCAGAGAGGGGTGTTTGTTCTACATAACATATTTTTTAGATGAACGTTTCAAAACATTGCTTCCTGCTGACTATCTGTCATGCAGGCTGTCATACGAGTTTGCAATCGGAGTACCATTGGTTCGAGCCCGGTATGGAGACAGGAACAGTGGAGGAAGCAAAGCTTGTAGCCGCTCAACATAAGACTAGCCTATTAGTAAACACAGCTGTCACCAAAAGGTGGACGCATAATCATCATGTAATTATTACTCTCCTTACTATCTAAAGAAATGTGTGTAAACAGTGGGGCAAAAAAGTATTTAGTCAGCCACCAATTGTGAAAGTTCTCCCACTTAAAAAGATGAGAGAGGCCTGTAATTTTCATCATAGGTACACTTCAACTATGACAGACAAAATGAGAAAAATAAATCCAGAAAATCACATTGTAGGATTTTTAATGAATTTATTTGCAAATTATGGTGCATGTGTCATACGTATTATAATTCTAATCATATTTATTAGACAACAGAATCCTTGTCAAACCCTTTTGTAATTGTACCGTTATGCCATTTTAATGACAGATGAACACAGTGTAGTGTTATAACATGGAGTGATTTGCACCAGTGCCCCATAAGCCAATACAGGATCAGATGAGAAAAACGTCTGTAGCAAAAATGTGCAAGTTCTAAAACCTTGGTTAAAAATGAGGGGGAAAAAGTTTAGGTTCGAAAAGGAATACTGACTGAAAAGGTTTCTCGTAAGAAGTGAACTTGGTAACCATTACTGTGGGGGCAAGAACTGCTGCAAAACTACTGCAACAGTTATTTATTTGTTTACAGTGATAGCATGAGTGAAATCCAAAAGTTTACATCAATTACATCAATTACTGGTAAAACCACATTACTAAATGCATGCTATATCCTAATGTGACTGCTTGCTAATGTGACTGCTTCACACAGGCGAGACAGAGTGAATCATTAGTGACCACGGGTCGCATATACAGTGCCTCCAGAAAGTATTCACACCCCTTGACTTTTTCCACATTTTGTTGTGTTACAGCCTGAATTTTAAATGAATTACATTGAGATTTGGTGTCACTGGGATACACACAAAACGCCATAATGTCAAAGTGGAATTACGATTTTTAAACGACGATAAATGAATTACAAATGGAAAGCTAAAATGTATTGAGTCAATAAATATTCAACCCCTTTTGTTATGGCAAGCCTAAAAACGTTCAGGAGTAAAAATGTGCTTACCAAGTCACATAATAAGTTGCATGGACTCACTCCGTGTGCAAATAATAGTGTTTAACATGATTTTGTTAATGACTATCTAATCTCTTTGACCCACAAATTCAATCAATATTAGTTAGGTCCCTCAGTTGAGGAGTGAATTTCAAACACAGATTCAAGCACAAACACCAGGGAGATTTTCCAATGCCTCGCAAAGAAGGACACCTATTGGTAGATGTTGAGGATCACCGTGGCGGAGGTGTTGTTACCTACCCTTACCACCTGGGGGCGGCCCGTCAGGTAGTCCAGGATCCAGGTTCATAGGGAGGTGTTTAGTCCTAGGGTCCTTAGCTTAGTGATGAGCTCTGAGGGCACTGTGGTGTTGAACGCTGCACTGTAGTCAATGAATAGCATTCTCACATAGGTGTTCCTTTTGTCCAGGTGTGAAAGGGCAGTGTGGAGTGCAATAGAGATTGCATCATCTGTGGATCTGTTGGGGCGGTATGCATGTTGAAGTGGGTCTAGGGTTTCTGGGATAATGGTGTTGTTGTGAGCCATGACCAGCCTTTCAAAACACTTCATGGCTACAGACGTGAGTGCTAACGGGTCGGTAGTCATTTAGGGAGGTTACCTTAGTGTTCTTTGGCACAGGGACTATGGTGGTCTGCTTGAAACATGTTGGTGTTACAGACTCGGACAGGGAGATGTTGAAGATGTCAGTGAAGACACCTGCCAGTTGGTCAGTGCATGCTCGGAGTACGTGTCCTGGTAATCCATCTGGCCCTGCGGCCTTGTGAACGTTGACTTGTTTAAAGGTCTTACTCACAACGGCTGCAGAGAAAGATATAAAACTGTATTTTTTGTGAAGAATCTATCACAGTGCAGGTGCATTTATACGGAGACTTGATTACACACAGGTGGATTGCAAAAATATCGTGAAGATATAAAATGCATATTGTCACCTGTTATATGATCTAACATAGTGAAACATGATTACAAATATTTATTTATCATCATTAGTCATTTAGGTCAACATTGGATCATTCAGAGATCCTCACTGAACTTCTGGAGAGAGTTTGCTGCACTGAAAGTAAAGGGGCTGAATAATTTTGCACGCCCAATTTTTCAGTTTTTGATTTGTTTAAAAAGTTTGAAATATCCAATAAATGTCGTTCCACTTCATGATTGTGTCCCACTTGTTGTTGATTCTTCACAAAAAATACAGTTTTCTATCTTTATGTTTGAAGCCTGAAATGTGGCAAAAGGTCGCAAAGTTCAAGGGGGCCGAATACTTTCGCAAGGCACTGTATATAAATTCAATACATTAAGTAATGACTTCAAGAATGACTACTTGCTGCATTCAAAGATAGCAAACCTACAGCATTAGACTAAACGTCACTTGCATCATCCTTGTGGTATTGAGAGATAAACATGGTAATTCTTTCACTAATTGCACATAAATGAAGATACTGTACACGATAGAGTGCTTGCTTTGTTATCCAACTGATAGTGTTTCCTTTCTGTGGTCCTGTGAACCCTGTTCATTGCTGCTCATATTTAAAATTCCAATTCATCAACTTACCAATACTGTGTTCAAGACTCCTGACTCTGTTATATTCTTCTGACTTATACTGTCACACACAATTATGTTGATGCAACGTGTAATTCGCGATCACAAACACCTCTGTGTATTACTGTCAACGTTTTAACAGTTGGTGAAATGTGTTGATTAGGCGATATAGAGGGAACAAATGTACAACCTCAATAGCTCACTTTCAAACACAGCAAGCATTTATTAAACAGGAGCTTATGAACAACTTAGAGTGTTGGTGTCAAAATCTGCTTTCCTTGACAACAGGTGATACCCCAAACAGTCACACTTAAAGTGCATATTCACACACAGCTCCAGGGGCATAACACTTCTTAGCAGACGATTCTATCCGAAGCAATTTGAGTGAGTGTGTGTTGAACCACAACCTTTACTTTGCTAGCACCTTTGCGAGCAATCCATGATTGCAATCAGAAATGGGTCCCAATTGATTTTTACTCTCTCTTTCGCTCGACTGAGCAAATGCCGGAATGAGCCCACCTCATTGGCTAATCGCTAATTATGTTAGCACCCTATTAACACACGGAAGGCCCTCGGGTCCAAGTGGAGCGATACCCCCACTACATCCCTCCATCCTCTTCTCTTTTTCACCATCCACCTGAGCCCCAGTAATCACTCACTTCCCTGGGTTATTCCATTTTAGTTTTAGAATATGATTATGTTTAATGGGACAACTTACCATCGCCACTTTTATTATTGAAAATAAATAAGATCGGGATGTTGCCTGTGAGAATGTTTCAACTCTCTTGATGACAAAATTGGATACTAATGGCACATTTGCAGAGGAATGTAAGTTGTCAGGTATGGCTCAGTTGGTAAGAGTGTAGCGCCAGGTTAGGTTCAATTCCCAGTTGGGTCACATGTCCTGAAAAGTAAATACTCAATCTTTTCTAAGTCATTATGCATATAAGCATCTGCCAAGGTTAAATTTGGTCATAGTGAATTTAACTCTCACCATTACTTATCCAATGGCTATTTAGACGTCAATATATTTTTCATGAAGGTTAAATAAAGCCGAATATGCCACTGCACCTATCTGTGAAGAGGGCATTTTGAAGTACAGTGCCTATTCAGACCCCTTGATTTGTTAGGTTTCAGACTTATTCTAAAATTAATTATTTTTTCCCCTCCTCATCAATCTACACACAGTACCACATAATGACAAAGCAAAAACAGGTTTTTAGACATTTTATCAAATAAAAAATAAATAAATAAAATATCACATTGACATAAGTATTCAGACCCTTTACTCAGTACTTTGTTAGAAGCACCTTTGGCAATGATTACAGCCTTACAGTCTTCTTGGGTATGATGCTACAAGCTTGGCACACCTGTATTTGGTGAGTTTCTTCCATTCTTTTCTACAGATCCTCTCAAGCTTTGTCAGGATGGATGAGGAGCGTTGCTGCACAGCTATTTTCAGGTCTCTCCAGAGATGGTACACCGGGTTCAAGTAGGCTCTGGCTAGGCCAGTCAAGGACATTCAGAGACTTGTCCCGAAGCCACTCCTGCGTTGTCTTGGCTGTGTGCTTAGCGTCATGGTCCTGTTGGATGGTGAACCTTTGCCCCAGTCTGAGGTACTGAGAGCTCTGGGACAGGTTGTCATCAAGGATCTCTCTGTACTTAGCTCCGTTCATCTTTGCCTCGATCCTGACTAGTCTCCCATTCCCTGCCGCTGAAAAAAATCCCCACGGCATGATGCTGCCACCACTATGCAGCATCCCTAGGGATGGTGCCAAGTTTCCTCCAGACGTGATGCTTGGCATTCAGGCCAAATATTTCAATCTTGGTTTCATCAGACCAGAGAATCTTGTCTCAGGTGCCTTTTGGCTAACTTCAAGCTGGCTGTCGTGCCTTTTACTGAGGAGTTGCTTCCGTCTGGCCATTCTACCATAAAGGCCTGATTGGTGGAGTGCTGCAGAGATAGTTGTTCTTCTGGAAGGTTCTCCCATCTCCACAGAGTAACTCTAAATCTCGGTCAGAGTGACCATCGGGTTCTTGGTCACCTCTCTGACCAAGACCCTTCTCCCCCGACTGCTCAGTTTGGCCGGGCGGCCAGCTCTAGGAAGAGTCTTGGTTGGTCCAAACTTCTTCCATTTAAGAATGATGGAGGACACTGTGTTCTTGGGGACCTTCAATGCTACAGAAAATGTTTGGTACCCTTCCCCAGATCTGTGCCTCGACACAATCCTGTCTGGCAGCTCTACGGACAATGTATTTGACCTCATGGTTTAGTTTTTGCTCTGACATGCACTGTCAACTCTTGGACCTTGGACCACACACAGGTGTGTGCTTTTCCAAATCATGTCCAATCAATTAAATTCACCACAGATGAACTCTAATCAAGTTGTAGAAACATCTCAAGGATGATCAATGGAAACATGAGTTAATTTTGAGTATCTGTTCTGCCTGTGATTATTATTATTTGACCATTGCTGGTCATTTATGAACATTTGCACATCTTGGCCTTGTTCTGTTATAATCTCCACCCGGCACAGCCAGAAGAGGACTAGCCACCCCTCATAGCCTGGTTCCTCTCTAGGTTTCTTCCTAGGTTTTGGCCTTTCTAGGGAGTTTTTACTAGCCACCGTGCTTCTACACCTGCATTGCTTGCTGTTTGGGGTTTTAGGCTGGGTTTCTGTACAGCACTTTGAGATATCAGCTGATGTACGAAGGGCTATATAAATACAATTTGATTTGATTGTTATTTGATTAGCCCGGACCCTAATGGTCGACTATCTAGAGCGTGTACCAGGAAGGGTCTAACTATTGGAAAAATTTGATTTGATTTGATCAGAGGGTGTGAATTCTTATGCAAATCAGGTATTTCTGGTTTTTAATTGTCAACATTTGCAAAAATTTGTAAAAATCTGTTTTCGCTTTCTAATTATGGAGTAGATTGTATTGTGTGTAATCCATTTTAGAATAAGACTGTAACGTAACAAAATGTGGAAAAAGTCAAGGGGTCTGAATACTTTCTGAACGCACTACATTTTTACTCTTAAATGGCTCTCTACAGAAAAGCAGACGACTTATTCCTTTGTGAAGGTTACATAATTGGTGTCCTGGTTTGTGCTCATTAGTTCCCAAATGGAAGAAAACGGACTGAAACAGGGAGAGACTACATTTTGCTACTGTGTGCCCTTATGAACACAACCCAGGGCTATCTGATTATCGACACCGTATTATATTGAGGGGATGTCATTGACTTCTCTCCCATTGATGTGGTCATCAAGTTTTCTGACGACAAGACGGTGATGACAGACCTGATGACAGACGACAATGAGACAGCCTATAGGGAGGAGGTCAGTAACCTGGCAGGGTGCTGCCAGGACAACAAACTTTTCCTCAACGTCAACAAGACAAAGGAGCTGATCGTTGACTACAGGTGGGCTGTAGTAGATCGGGTCGCGCGCGCCCTTCAACTTCCGCGGTGTCCACAAAAGGAGCTGATCGTTGACTACAGGTGGGCTGTAGTAGATTGGGTCGCGCGCGCCCTTCAACTTCCGCGGTGTCCACATCACGAAGGAATGAACATGGTTCACAACACAGTCAATGAAGAAGGCACAACAACTTCCCCCTGAGGACGCTGAAAAGATTTGGCATTGGCCCTCATACTCCAAAAGTGCTACAGCTGCACCATTGAGAGCATCTTGAGTGGCTGCATCACTGCTTGATATGGCACCTGCTTGGCTTCCGACTGCAAGGCCCCTTTTGCACTAACTCTTTTGAATCATCACGTACGCTGCTGCCACTGCTTATTATATATCCTGTTGCCTAGTCACTTTACCCCTAACCTACATGTTCATATCTACCTCAAATACCTCATACCCTGCACATCGACTCGGCACTGGTATCCTGTGTATATAGCCAAGCACTCGTTGTGCGTTTATTCCTTGTGTTATTATCTTTCTACTGTTTTTCTATTTTTTTCTCTGCATGGTAAGTAAGCATTTCACCGTTAGTCTACACCTGTTGTTTACGAAGCATGTGACAAATACAATTTGATTTGAATTAGTCCAAAGCATGTCACCACAAGCAACTTCTCAGATGCCAGAGGGGTATGTCACATATGATCTGTCAAAGTGCATAGATGGAGAGTAGTTTAGTTTGTGGATTGGGGTTAGCACCATACCATGTTAAGTGTTTTGAGATCTTGTGAAAATAATCATATATATGTATACCATTACTGTTATTGTTATTAAAAGGTAATACATTTTTCATAGAGATAGATAGGGAATATGACTACGGTATTGTGGTATCTCGATGGCACGCATATGCACACACACACACACACACACACACACACACACACACACACACACACACACACACACACACACACACACACACACACACACACACACACACACACACACACACACACACACACACACACACACACACACACACACACACACACACACACACACACACACACACACACACACACACACACACACACACACACACGCCGTGTCTGAAATCTGGCTCACCTATTACTTACTTAGAACCACTTAAGGATCTGCTCCTTCTTTTCAAATTGTGCACTCTCCTCATACAAAGCATGGTATTCTTTCATTGTAACAGCGGCTGTAAATTGGACACTGCAGTTAGATTAACATGAATTTAAGCTTTCTGCCAATATCAGATATGTCTGTCCTGGGAAATATTCTTGTTACTTACAACCTCATGCTAATTCCGTTAGCCTACTTTAGCTCAAGTTTTAAACTGCATACTGTGTACTAATTGTACTACATACTTTTCAGAACATACTGTTTCGTAAAAACGAATGCAATAAGCAAAAAAAGATACTTGGCTCATCCATACTCCAAATGTGTCTTCTAATGCGTGATTGCGTTGACTCCTGTCATTCTTTAATTTTGGTACAGTACGCTAATTTAAACATGAGTCTGAAAACACAAGTCCGTTCCTCAATAGTATGCAGCAAAATATAATACATCAAACACTGAAATGAGTATGACATCCTGGTATTTAAAGAATACAACATTTTCGGCATTTCACATACTATAAAATTTTCGATTTTCATATGTCCAAAATGACTACTATTTAGAATGCAAATACGGGTAATCGGACACGGCCCCACACACCCTGTGGACAATTTCCACCTTGTCTACCTATACTACTACCCTATCCAATGTTTTGCACCATATCAATACATACATTCCTCAAAAAATATATATATTGTTTTAAATAGTGCACACAATCTTTCAACACAACAACTCATCAATTCCAGCTATACTAATAAATCAATTAATCCAACTAATTTGTTGAAGTGCATTTTCCCCTCGTGCCCTTGAGTGCAACAAAATGTATACAGTCTCTCTCTACCAACTCAATCACGTCTTATGCCTCTATGGCAAATCTCTGTGTTTCGATATGTTCAACCGTTTGACCACCAACTTATATCTGATTGATACATTTTCCCTTCTAGTACCTGTTTCTATGGCTGTGTCTGGCTCTTATGGGTAAACATAAAGTCCTGTTTCTCCGTTCTTGTATTTAAATGTTTTTTTTTGGTTGAGTTTACCCATTAGTGGACTGTCAAATTGCCGTGGTCTTAGGGCCTTTTTTCATTCTTGGCCGGGATTCAATATGATTGCGCTTGTAGAGCACTGTCGACAATGCATCTTTTAAAGGTAATGTTTGCGCAATCGAGAAGATCATATATATGGTTATCGCCTGATACGTAGGCTCAATCAGAAATGACCTTTAAATGTCAAGTGCGTGTAACAGAGTTAAGATTGTGCAGTAAACTCACTCCACAGTTATCTTTAATTGTTGTGGATGGAGCACTCCCGTTGAAATGTTGTGAAGGAGGGCGTCACAGAGGTCCCAAGTTCGAGCCAGGTATGAGCCGAATTGGGAGGAAGTGTGTTGCTAAGCAGCGTGACCCCCATAACACGCGCAATAATGCCTGGCTCTTTTGAGTAATACCTCTCCGCAACACCCTTGCAGTACTGTTCATTACCATGGAAAGAACTGACCCGAAGAACAAAGTGCTCACAAATGTATTGCCTTTCTTTAGGCTTGCTTCTCCTACTAATAGGCCTGTGCCGGGTTAGGAAGCCACAGAAGCCATTAGATAAGACAAGTAATTGAATAGGAGTAGAGGGAGCTTAAAGAGAGACTTGGTGCTCGTTTGTTGTTAAGTTGTAGTGCTGGTGGTTGGTAGTTGTTTGGCGGGGTTGAAAAAGGCAGGGGTGAGGGAGAGAGAGTTGAGGATATTATGGCTTTCTTTATCCTTAATATGTGGAAGAAAATTGGTAAGTTGGTGTTTCTAGGCAAATGTCTAACTAGAAAATATGAATAAAATGTATGTGCCGTTGTCTAAATGTACCATTTAATTAAGGTCTTGGGAGAAACGTGTAAACCATACAGTGAAATGCCTATTTACAAGCTCTTCCTCAACAATGCAGGGCTCAATAATGAAACGTAAAAAAGCACGGAAACAACACTAGGTCAGATAAAAATAAAAGCACACAAGAAATAAATCACAGCATTGTAAGCTATATATAAGGTCAATAGTATATTGATGTGCAGGGATACGGTGGAAGTTGAGGTAATATACTGTATACATTGACGCAGGGGTAAAAAGTGACTAGAACTGACTAGGCAGCAGGATAAGTAATAGTGAATAGTAGCATCATCGTATATGATGAAAGTGTGCCTGCATGTGTGATAGTGTGTGTGTGTGCAAGAATGACAGTGTAACTGTGTGTGAGTGAGTGGCGAGAGACCTGAGAGTGTGCATAGAGTCATGAGTGCAGGTAGAGTCAGGGCATGTAGTCCGTGGATGGGGAAGAGCAGCAATCGGTTAGATATTCAACAGTAAAACCGTTAGAGATGCTAATGTAGAATATAAGCTGAACATATACTGAAACCGTTGAATATAGTATAATCGCTCTGTGGTTTTTGTAGACTCCTATTTCAAAATGGCCAGTATGAATTAATTTCATTTTTAAGGGAACTACCTCTTTAAGGCTGTATGTGAGCATGCCAAGACTGAAACCATAGGTTGTCTGTTTTAAGCCCCACCTTGACTGTTCCCCTCCATAGCCTTTTCTTTTGGGTAGCTCAGAACATAGTCAGTATCAATTGCATTGGGGAGAAATAAATGCTACAAAGAAATACAAAAAAATCACGGTTCACCCTGAAGAAGTGTTGGTTATGTTTACCCATTAAATTGGGTAAATTGTTGGGAGCATGTATAGAGTGAGCAACTTTATTTCTTTTTCTAAAGTTTTCGCTCTGTTAGTCAGTACCTCTACAAACATTTTTGGGTGTGCGTCAGCTACAATCTGAAAAATCCTCCCAACCATTAAATTGGGTAAATTATTGGGATATATGTATAGAGTGAGCAACTTTATTTCTTTTTCTAAAGTTTTCGCTCTGTTAGTCAGTACCTCTACAAACATTTTTGGGTGTGCGTCAGCTACAATCTGAAAAATCCTCCCAACCTCATTTCCAGCCCTTAGTCAGTATTACTAATTTGAAGTACAATTCACAGCAAGGATATGTTCATCTATAACACACCCTGAAAGTAAATGATAGACAATCATTGCCATTTTTATTGTGAAATGTATATTTCATAGAGGAAAAATTGGAGCTCACATAACCCCACACTGTTAAAATGAAGTGCTTTGTAACACCAAAACTCGTGGCAACTGAGCTGCCACCAACTTGAAGGAGACGAAACCTTAACTATGGTGGAGTATTGAAACACATCACCCTGAGATGTTTTGAAACATTACATGGTGTGTTGTAACACCGCTAAATCAAGTGTTGTGCAACACCTTGTCAGGGACTGGAAGCACTAACAGAAAAGGTTGAAACCCCCATTAGGATGTTTCGAATCTTGTCTAGTTGCAGAATTACATCCCTTTTTTTGAAGTGTCTTAATATTTGATGTATTTGATTATTTGCCATTATATGGTTTTGGCAGCCATCGCCAAGCACAGCATTCAAACTACTAGCAGTAACTGGAGGTTGAACTGCAAGAACAGAAGATTTTGCACTTGTCTTTTCCATTTACAATGATTCATGTAGGAATTGGTGGTGTCCTCATTGAACATAAATTTGAGTGACGGTTTTTATATCCATTCATCGTGATCCATTCCACCTCATGGCACAACTAGCTATTGAAATATAATTCTTTCTTTGAACATTGTGTGAAATAGTCATAAATTCTACAAATTTTGAATTACCCACAATCTTCTAAAAACAGAGTAACGTGGCAAGATAGGAAATGCAAGGTAATGAAAACCAAAGACTTCTAATGAGTTTAATCACTCTATTGTCTCTATGGTTATGATCAAGAAAGTTACTTACATTTTTAGCAACATATTAAAGATTCACTATGCAGAAACTGCTCTGCCATTTCCTGGTTGCTAAATTTCAGTTTATGTGACTTAACAAGCAATTATAGTGTAGAGAATCATTGTACCATCTAAACCGTTGGGAAATATTTTTTAAATATATAACCACAAATATAGTATTTTCAACTGTTTGAAGCTGGTGTACAAAACTGTAACGGTTCCGTAACCACAGACGCTGGGAGACGGGAAGCGAGTACAGGGTGGGGATTTAATAATAAATAGACATGAAACTAAACAAGAAGAGCGTCTAGACAAGAGAAACAAAACAACATCAATGCAGACACGGGAATGAAACTGAGGAAGTGACAGATATAGGAGAGGCAATCAATGCTGCGATAGAGTGCATGTGAGTTCGATGAAGCGCTGGTGAATGTAATGATGGTGACAGGTGTGCGTAATGATGAGCAGCCTGGCGACCTCGAGTGCCAGGGAGGGGGAGCGGGAGCAGACATGACACAAAACCGAAAGTAAAAGACACAAAAATGAAACTTAAGAACGGGCAGCATATAAATAGAGCACATAGAACAGATATACTGCTTCTTAGGCTTGCTTTCAATGAGAATGACAGATTTATAACACACATTTCTATGTGAATTTGGTCGGGTCACCCCAAAAAGTTACATATTGCAGTTTTAATTTGGATTTACATTATTTATGGTAAAATTAAATTGACAAACCATTAAAACCACTTGCATACATTTAAAAAATATATATTTTGGGGGTATTTAGACAATGTATTGAGACTGTTACGAAATGAGGGATTACAGCTAGGTGGGAGAAACAAATTGAAGGGTTGGGAGTTGGGAAATTACCCCCGGTCTTCGGTGGGAAGAGGGGTGACCTGTCTAAGATGGTTGCGATACCGCTAGACCACGGGCTCTGCGCGACTTGTATTCATTTTTATTAAGTACAATATATGTTGGTTGTTTTTTGAGTTAATTTCACAGAATCGTTTCTTACAGTGTGGTTGAGTGGGTAAAATGTCAACACAAATGTACCACCTTACTTGCCTCTCCTTTCTAAACTGCCCCAAAAAAATCAATAAAGGTTGAATTCCACAAAAATATTCTCCATGGGCCATTATCATCAATCAATATTTACGCTATAAATCATTTGCCTTTGTTGATTGATTTTATGATAAACACAATTTGTGTCTTTTGAGGCTGTCTTTTACATGCACTGAAACCCCTAAAAGTGTTTTCCCCATGCTCTCTTAAAAACACCAATATTCTGGTTGAAGAACCAATTTGGTTGTTTCAGAATACTACATTTCTGATTTTGCATTTTGTGTATTAAAACACTTATATTGGGTTTACATTAAATCACCTTCCAAACAACAGATATCAGCTTAGGTGCACTATTTTTCATGGTTTCATCACACAATCATCGTGTTTTGAGACCAAGTGTAGACCAAGTCTTCCTCCTCCAGCTCTAGAGTCCCTGTGTTTGGATAAACTCGCAACTCCTCCATTAAGCTTCTGCACTGACGAAATTATACGCTGGTCATTCTAGAACAATGTATCCTCATGTACTGCGATGAACGGTTGTCCACAGCAGTGCATTTGAAGTGGTATACTCCTCTCACTGGTGCTGTGAAGACACCTGATTGACTGTTGGTCTGTCTCATAGAAACTGGAACAACCTGTCAGTGATGTTGGAATCTGTGCCATTAGCTGGCCCTTGTGGACATGTGTGTTAAAATAGTTTTATGTAAGCAGTACCTGAAATTGTGATGTTTGTGATGACATTGGAGTAGACCGGGGGGCAGTGTTGAAGGGTCCCACTGTATCAACTAAACCAGCAGAGAGGGCCAACTTTGGCCTCTCTGTGAACACAAGGGAGTGACAACATTTTGATATGGTTCACAACATTCCAACAGCTTACCTCTAGGGCTATAAGGTTCCGAACCATATTGAGCATTGCTTCAAATCTGCTACAAAGGGAAAGATACATTATTGAACCAATTAGGGGTTATAGCCTGAGTTTCATATAACGATATATATTCCAGAATTTTTACCATAACGAACAGTATATACACTGACTAGATTCTCACAGTTGTGTCAAGTTGGCTGGATGTCCTTTGGGTGGTGGACCCTTCTTGATACACACAGGAAACTGTGTGACCGTGAAAACCCCACTTGTGTTGCAGTTTTTTTACACATACTGGTGTGCCTGGCACCTGCTTTCATACCCCGTTTAAAGGCACTTCAATCTTTTATCTTGCCCATTCACCTGAATGGCACACATACCAATCCGTGTCTCAATTGTCTCAAGGCTTAAAAATATATATATATTTACCCGTCTCCTCCCGTTCATCTACACTGATTTGAAGTGGATTTAACAAGTGACATCAATAAGGGATCATAACATTCATCTGGTCAGTCTATGTCATGAAAAGAACGGGCTTTGTAAACTCAATGTATTTTTTTATTTTCTCCAGAATCACAATTAGTGACAGCCTACTACATGTAAATAGACAATTATTGTAGATATAGTCAGTTCAACATTTCAGTTTGTTATATATTTGACGTTTTAACACAATAATGTTCTACTGTACATTGGTATGCTGCTTACTAAAGGATTTGATATTGTCAAAAGTTTGTTGAATGTCCAATGACTCAGTCCCAGTCCCAGTCCTCCACACGTGTCTGTGTATGTGTTTGAATGGTACAGTTCTCAGAACACAGGGATGAAGTAGCCCAGTTGCACAGATAGATAAATAGATAGATATAATTATAATCGTTGACATGATTAATAGACAGTTAATAGACAGTTAGGCTTAATTGACTATTAGATGTTCATACATTTATAGATGACAAGGCTCAATGTCTGTGTTTGTTTTACCTGCATTATCTCTCTATTGCTCCTCTACCTGGCTCTCACTGGCTGTCTCTTAAGCCTCCACACCAATCATGAAAATAAACTTTCTGATCCTTACTGAATGAAATATAAGCTATGCCACCTGGTGTGATCTTATACCATAGCTCAAATTAAACCCTTCCATTCATTATCTGTATTCCCTCTCTTCAGCTCCTCCACCTGGCTCTCACTGGCTGTCACTGGCCTCCAGACCTAGAATATTATTTTGACAATAATATTATTATTACTTAGAAAATTTCAATGAATTCATCACAGCAGCTGTTTTCTTGACCATATTAGCAATCAAATGATGTGCCTCGCTTTTCCTGCATTCTTTCTCTCCAGTTCATCCACTTTGTTCTTGTGGAACTGCAGTTCAGTCTTAGTGGCACTCAGCTCCACTCTCTGATACATCACCTCTTCTTTCAGCTCATCCACCTGGCTCTCACTACAGTAGCTGTCAGTCTGGACACCATGTTCCCCTATGTTGTGCACCATGTCTCTCAGCTCTTTCGGCTTCTCCCAGATATCAAGTTGGGTGGTCAACTGTTCAAAACATGTCTCCCTGCTTTCTCCCCCTTCACCGTGACACTGTTGAGTGTTGACTTTCTCTCTGACCCCTTCACTCTCTCCTTGAGCCCATGTCCCAGACAGAGAGAACAGCAACACCAGCAGGGCTACAGCACCCTTCATTCTGAAACAATTACCGTACCTTCCGAACTAATGTATTCTACTGGCCTCAGTCACTGACTTATTTATACACACTAGTTTAGGAGAACCAGTACATGGGTACGGAATACATATTAGGAACTCAGGCATTCCTAATTCACTCACCCCTCCCCTAGTCAGGTATGAACCCTGCACTAGTAAAGTGTCACCCCTCCTTCTCAACCCTCACCCCTCCCCTAGTCAGGTATGAACCCTGCACTAGTAAAGTGTCACCCCTCCTTCTCAACCCTCACCTAGTCAGGTATGAACCCTGCACTTGTCAAGCGTCACCCCTCCTTCTCAACCTTCACCCCTCCCCTAGTCAGGTATGAACCCTGCACTAGTAAAGTATCACCCTTCCTTCTCAACCTTCACCCCTCCCCTAGTCAGGTATGAACCCTGCACTAGTAAAGTGTCAACCCTCCTTCTCAACCCTCACCCCTCCCCTAGTCAGGTATGAACCCTGCACAAGTAAAGTGTCACCCCTCCTTCTCAACCTTCACCCCTCCCCTAGTCAGGTTTGAACCCTGCACTTGTCACTTGTCCACCCTCCTCCTCCGACACATATGAGCACACGGTGTGATCATTCTACAATGGAGCCAGCAGCATACGCTCAAACCGGTGTAATTAGAACATTTTTCACAAACACAGTCAATACAACATTATATTCTGAATGTGAGCAGTTTATATCTGGACGCTGTCACGTTCATTGTATATAGGAGACCAAAGCGCAGCGTGATTAGAATACATACTTTTTAATGAATGACGAAGAACACTTAACAAACTATATAAAACAACAAACCGAACGTGAAGCTATATAATACTAGTGCATACACAGGCAACTAGACATAGACATAGACAATAACCCACAAAATACCCAAAGAAGATGGCTGCCTAAATATGGTTCCCAATTAGAGACAACGATAAACAGCTGCCTCTAATTGAGAACCAATCTAGGCAACCATAGACATACATAAACACCTGGATAGTAAACGACCCCATAAACCTACAAAACCCGTAGACAGTACAAAATCACATGCATCACCCATGTCACACCCTGACCTAACCAAAGCAATAAAGAAAACAAAGAATACTAAGGTCAGGGCGTGACATATGTAATGTTCAGACATTCACAGAAGTAACGATAGCATAACCCAATTCTCATCCAAACTGGAAAATGTTGGCTACATTAGTCATAGCGCTAACTGAGGAAAGATTACCTAACACAATAGGTCATATGTAGCTAACTCTCAGTTGACCGGAAACATCATATGAATTAGCTAATAGTAATTACTAATGACTATTTACAATTTATCACATCATGGGTGAGCTCACCAATGATCGAAATAATTGAGTAAAACACTTTCTAAAAGTCTAAAGTAATCTGACAATGGGTAGAGTTTGTGTACACCAACATTCTTTTTGGCAACCAAACACAAGAAGAGGTGACAAGATCAGTTGGGTCTGTTTGCAGTATGCATGTTGAAGGGGGGGTGTCGTCTACCATCATTCACCTCCCATCATTCACTTGCGGAAGTTTACTCTAAAGACGAGTGAATCATCCCTTCACCTCGTTTTGCTATAGCATCTTTGGTCCGACAGATTTATACGTGACACCCAGAATACATTGTATGATGTCAACAAACATGGCTCCACACATACCTGGAAATTAGCTTAGCATAAGCCCGTCATAATCAATACAACATTAAAAAAATAATTTTGCACATATCATATGTGTCCATTACAATCTACAGTGCTTTCGGAAAGTTTTCAGACCCCTTGACTTTTTGTCAGGTTCAAAAAAATATAACACATTTTGGAATAAGGCTTTTTCCCTCATCATTCTACACAAAATACCTCATAATGACAAAACAGGTTTTTAGAAATGTTTGCAAAAAACTGAAATATTAAATAAGTATTCAGACCCTTTACTCAGTACTTTGTTGAAGCACCTTTGGCAGTGATTACAGCCTCGAGTCTTCTTTGGGTATAATGCTACAAGCTTGGCACACTTTGGGGAGCTTCTCCAAATTTTCTCAGCTGATCCTCTCAAGCTGATCCTCTCACTCCTTGGCTGTGTGGTTCTGGTAATTGTCCTGTTGGAAGGTGAATCTTCGCACCAGTCTGAGGTCCTGAGCGCTCTGGAGCAGCGGAACTCTCTCTAATTTGCTCCATTCATCTTTCCCTCAATCCTGACTAGTCATCCCAGTCCCTGCCCCTGAAAAACATCCCCACAGAATGATGCTGCCACCACCACGCTTCACCGTAGGTATGGTGGCAGGTTTCCTACAGACGTGACGCTTAGCATTCAGGCCAAAGAGTTCAGTCATGGTTTCATCAGAACAGAGAATCTTGTTTCTCAGTGTCTGAGCGTCTTTAGGTTCCTTTTGGCAAACTCCAAGCGGGCTGCCATGTGTCTTTTACTGGGGTAACTTCCGTCCGGTCACTCTACCATAAAGCCCTGATTGGTGTAGTGCTGGAGAGTTGGTTGTCCTTCTGGTAGGTTCTCCCATCTCAACAGGGGAACTCTAGTGCTATCTTAGAGTGACCATCGGATTCTTGGTCAGCTCCATGACCAAGAAACGTCTCCCCCGTTGCTCAGTTTTGCTGCCGGCCAGCTCTAGGAAGAGTCTTGGTGGTTCGAAACATCTTCCATTTAAGAATGATGGAGGCCACTGTGTTCTTGGGGACCTTCAATTCTGTAGACATTTTTTGGTACCCTTCCCCAGATCTGTGCCTCGACACAATCCTGTCTCTACGGACAATTCCTTCGACCTCATGGCTTGGTTTTTGCCCTGACTGTCACGCAGGACTAGGTGTGTGAGGAAGAATCAGGCGCAGAGAGCAGAGAGTTCCACAGGGAAAAGTGCACTTTAATATGGCACAAATACAAGGCCCACAACACAGGGCGAGGAAATAAATGGACCACCCAAAACACACGGTACCAGGTCTAGAACACGAACACACCTAATTAAAGCACACACGTAACACAAGAATAATCCCGCACGGAACAAGGGCGGGTATGCATACTTTAAATAAGGAAGCCCATCAAGCACACAAATAGACACAGGTGCAACTAATCAGATAATACAAGCAGACAACAAAAAAGGGATCGGTGGCGGCTAGTAGGCCGGTGACGACGACCGCCGAGCACTGCTTCGAACAGGCAGGGGAGCCAACTTCGGCGGAAGTCGTGACAGTTCCCCCCCTGACGCGCGGCTCTCACAGCGCGCCGCCACCGGTCTCGAGGGCGATCCGGAGGGCGAGGCGCCGGGCGATCCAGGTGGAGGCGGTGGAAGTCTCTCAGTAGGGAAGGATCCAAATTTTCCCCCAACGGTACCCAGCACCTCTCCTCCGGACGTACCCCTCCCAGTCCACGAGGTACTGTAGGCCCCTCATCCGGGGACCCCTCAATGTCCAGAGGGGGCGGAGGGACCTCAGGCACCTCACCTTCCTGAAGGGGACCAGCCACCACCGGCCTGAGGAGAGACACATGAAAAGAGGGGTTAATACTATAATACCTAGGAAGATGTTACCTGTAACACACCTCATTTATTCTCCTCAGGACTTTAAATGGCCCCACACACTGCAGCCCCAGCTTCCGGCAGGGCAGGCAGAGAGGCAGGTTTCGTGTCGAGAGCCAGACCCGGTCCCCCTGTGAGAACACGGGGGCCTCACTGCGGTGCTGGTCAGCGATCCTCTTCTGCTGTGCCCCCGCCAGTCTCAGCGAATCCTGGACGACTTTCCAGGTGTCCTTTGAGCGCTGTATCCATTCCTGTACCGCAGGAGCCTCGGTCTGGCTCTGATGCCATGGGGCCAGGACCGGCTGGTAACCCAACACACACTGAAACGGGGACATGTTCATTGCGGAGTGGCAGAGGGAGTTCTGAGCGAGCTCAGCCCAAGGAACATACCTTGCCCACTCACCTGGCCGGTCCTGGCAATATGATCGCAGAAACCTGCCCACATCCTGGTTTACGTGCTCCACCTGCCCATTACTCTCGGGGTGAAAACCTGAGGTCAAGCTGACCGAGACCCCCAGTCTCTCCATAAACGCCCTCCAAACTCAGAGAGCAGAGAGTTCCAGAGAGCAGAGAGCAGAGAGTTCCACAGGGAAAAGTGCACTTTAATATGGCACAAAAGAAAGGCCCACAACACTGGGCGCGGAAATAAATGGACCACCCAAAACACACGGTACCAGGTCTAGAACACGAACACACCTAATTAACGTACACACGTAACACAAGAATAATCCCGCACGGAACAAGGGCGGGTAAACATACTTTAAATAAGGAAGCCCATCAAGCACACAAATAGACACAGGTGCAACTAATAAGACAAAACAAACAGACACACGAATAAGGGATCGGTGGCGGCAAATATGCCGAGCACCGCTCGAACAGGCAGGGGAGCCAACTTCGGAGGAAGTCGTGACGCTGACATGCACTGTCAACTGTGAGACCTTATATAGACAGGTTTGTGCCTTTCCAAATCATATCCAATCATTTGAATATACCACAGGTGGACTCCAATCAAGTTGCAGCATGATCATTGGAAACAGGATACGACTGAGCTAAATTTCGAGACTCATAGCAGGGTCTGAATTCTTATGTAAATAAAGTATTTCTGGGGTTTTGTACATTTGCAAACATTTCAAAAAAACTGTTTTGGGATTTATTTTATTTTATCCATTTTAGAATAAGGCTGTAACGTAACAAAATGTGAAAAATAAGTCAAGGGGTCCGAATACTTTCCGAAAGCACTGTATGGAAGAATCGGAATGCATGATTTGTCGAGTGAAAATGTGAATTAAAACAATAAATAAATATATTAATTCCACACAAACCATTTTCTGATAATGATTTTTGATACAAGTGGCGCTTGCCATAGTCAATCACGTAATCTTTGGCACTCATTCGAGCCATTCAAATAAAAAATAAACCATTTTATTGGTCACATAAGTTTAGCAGATGTTATTGCAGGTGTAGCTAAATGCTTGTGTATCTAGCTCCAACAGTGCATTACAGTTTTTCTGATTGCTTAGGCACTATCTTTGAAACTATAGGCTATTTTTGCTAAACTCTACACACTAACCACAAAACCTTACACCAAACCAGCAAAACATTATTTATCTCTTGAAAAATCACACAATTCTTGCAAAACTCTTCAAAGTATTTTTAAAAATTGTGTTTTTGCGTCAATACTGTACACAAAAAACATAATTGAAAAAGCGCATGAAGCACCAACTACGCACTGATAGTATAAATGAAAAGACTTGTGGCTGTTGCTTTTTCTGTGTGCAGGGCATAGAAGTTTGCAATAGAGTTGTGTCATACATGTAGTAAACATATATCCAAATGTGTAAAGTATGGATGTGTATACCGAACATAACACACTATCATCACACATAAGGGGAATAAAATAAAATAAATCTGAAAATGTTCTAACGCTCCTCAAACAACAAAAGCGCTTAGTAGAAGAAAACAAAAACATTTGTGCTAGACAAAAGAGAACAGAAAATAATTAGGCTACATCTCGCCGTCTTTGTGGGTCTGGCCATAAGACTTCATCCACATCACATGCGATGTTGTCGTGAGCTAGGCAGCGTGAAAAGTATCACCTGGAGTGCCGTATCTAGGCCTGGCGTGGCCCCTGATCGATGTCTCCACATGCCTCCTCCATTGCCTGTAGAAGGGGTATGCGTTGGTGTGGCTGGCGAACATACACTATCTGGCTCAAGAACAGAGAGTATGGGGGAGATTGAGTGTGATGAAAAGTGGGTGACCTGTGAACCAATTGCGGACCACAGCAGCCCGTGGAAACTAACATTGTCCCAGATGATAACGTACCTGGGCTGCTCTGGTCCCTGGTCATTAGGGATTAGTCTCTGGTGGAAGGTGTCCAGAAATGTGATAATGTGTGCAGTGTTGTATGGACCTAGGATTGCATGACGTTTTGACTAATAGCCTCACACATTATTATTTTGCTACCACGTTGTCCAGGGACATTGATGATGGCACGGTGTCCAATGATATTTCTGCCGGACCTAGTGTAGGACTGGGTTGAAGTGACCAAAAATGTTCTTATTTTAAATGAAGGATAGGCATTTGTTCACATTTAACTGTTTACTAATTTGTTTTACTGTTCTCGTTTAACAAGATTATTAGTTTTTGCAAGGTTGAAACCTGCCTCGTCCACATATATCATGGTGCACTGCATCTGCTTCTGGCCTCATGAATATTTGAAAGAGTCAAGACAAAACAATGTAGCACAGTATGAAAAGACAGGGATCAGTCAATATGATGTAGTACCATACACTTCCAGATCCAGTACCAATGTTAGGATAGTATAGCTTACCTGCACATATTCATATCTCGGTTGTTTTACACGGTCTGAGATTCTTTCGAAAGGGAATCTGTACAGCTGCTTCACCCTAATTCTATTGCGTTTCAGTAGACGAGACAGTGCAGAGAGACTCACTCTGTTGACATTTTGGAATATGGTGTTATCTGCCATTATGTGGTCCTGCAGTTCTCTGAGTCTGATGTGGTTATTTGCAATGACCGTATTTACAATGTGGGTCTCTTGCTCTGCGGTGAACAGTCGACCTCTTCCCCCAGATACTGGTTTTCTTGTAGTACTGTAAAAACATTTGAACGGTTTTCTCATTTCGAAATATCCGGATGATACCTGCAACAGTCTAGCGGCTCATGCTCATCCCAAGGTTGACAACATAGTCAACCACAGTCGCTCTGATTTCATCAGCAAATGTGTTCCTGACTCCCTTTCCTTCTCCTTGTCCTCCTCCTCCTCCTCCTCTTACTTCTTAACCTCCCCGTCCTCATCCTCCTCGTCCTCCTCTTCCTCCTCCTCATCCACCTGTAGTTCTCACCCCTCTTACCATCTGTCCAATATTGGCCTCCATTGTTGTCCAAACCAAATATTTACCTATTTATAGTGCTCAAGCTCTGATTTGTAAGTGAACTCATCTAAAAGTATTTTCACATGTGTCAATGTGGAAAGGCAATTGGCGAAATAGTGGAGCAATGTAGAGACAGGTGTTTACAGTTTTGCTAGAAGTGTGTTATTAAATTGCAAACTGAGTGTAAAGCAAAGAATGTGCATTCAGTTTGGCACACTTGGTAAATGCATTGGCTACAAGTGTTAATGGTTTCAGAGATAGTGCTTTAAGAATCACTGTTATTGTTTAAGCATTCAGAAAAAACTGTATATCTAACAATTCACAACAATGCACACAACCTAAATGTAAAATAATGGAATTAGAGAATATAAAAATATTAGGATGAGCAATGTCAGTGTGGCATAGAATAAAATACAGTAGAATTAGAATACAGTGTATACATGCATGTGAGATGAGTAAAGCAACAATATGTAAACATTAGAATGACTAATGTTCCATTATTAAAGTGGCAAGTGATTTCAAGACTATGTATCTGGGGCAGCAGCCTCTAAGGTGCAGGGCTACGTAGCCGGGTGGAAACCACCTAGTGATGGCTATTTAATTGACTCTGGTTGCCTTGAGATAGAAGCTGTTATTCAGTCTGTCGGTCCTAGCTTAGATATACCTGCCCTGACCTCGCCTTCTGGATGATAGCGGGGTGAACAGGCTGTGGCTCAGGTGGTTGTTGTCCTTGATGATCTTTTTGGCTGCTTGTGACATTGGGTGCTGTAGGTGTCCTGGAGGGCGGGTAGTTTGCTCCCGGTGATGCTTTGGGCAGATCGCACCACCCTCTGGAGAGCACTGCGGTGTAGTTGCTGTACCAGGTGGTGATACAGCATGCTCTCCATTGTGCATCTGTAAAAGTTTGTGAGGGTTATAGGTGCCAAGCCAAATTTTTTCAGCCTCCCAAGGTTGAAGAGGCGTTGTTGCTCCATCTTCACCACACTGTCTGTATGGGTGGACCATTTCAGATCGCCGAGGAACTTGAAGCTTTTCACCTGCTCCACTGCGTGTTATTGTTTATGTATGTAACTAGTTGACCATCTGTAGCATTAGCAATGTCTTTCAAAAGGAGATAAATCACAAATGTGGAAATTCTTGCAATTGTTGTAAATTCTGATAATGAGTCTGTGAGGTAGGGCTGTTACAGTGATAGTATTATCAACACACCGGGGCAATCAAATTCCATGTGACCATTTAGTTATGGTAATTGTGATCCGCTTCAGGAAACTAGGCATATGTCGTGGGTTACTACTTCACAGGAGAGCCCTTTTTTGAATCAAAATGCTTTTTTTTGGCAGAACTGCCTTCTGGAACATGTGAACTTTCATGTGCCTTAATGAACTTTGTTGAATTGTTAAATTACGAGCCTAGTTGGTTTAGCCGCAGAAAAAGATAGGAATCTTCCTGCTAGCCATGATTGGCTGAGATATTGAGTGGGCTGGACATACCAAGAGATGAGTTCGCATTGGTCTGCCATGTAGTACGCTTCTGTCTATAACGTGAGCTGGTCAGTACAGTGGTTCCTCCTTTAAAAGTTGTGAGCTTACACCGCGGGACTTTGAGGTACCCAGCTTTACGGCTTCATTGCTCCAGACCACCACAAGCAATAGAGAGCAATCATTATGCATTTGGGTCCTAAGGTTTTTATGTGACCAATCATATCGAGTCGTACCAATGACGAATTTGAAGCGAGCCACCTGTCCCTGGTGACTTTCTTCAGCAAAGATGGCTGACGAAACATCACGGTGGAAGCAAATGTAAGTAATTATAACGTCATAACGAGTCAAGCTAAAAATGTACAAGTGAGAGGAATATGTTAGTTAATGTAGAGACAAACAATTGTGCATATTTTTTTTGCCATAAAGTTCATTTATGAAAATCTCTATTTAGCAAGTTAGCTGACTAGCTAACATTAGCCAGCTAGCTAGCTGGTGTTATGACATGAGTATGACATTCTAATTTGTGTTGTTTAATGTTTTAGGGACTCCTGAGAAAACCAGCAAACCAGGCTGTCGTCTTGGGAAACAGTGGATGTAAAGAATCTACCTAGCTAAAGCATTTACTGCAAATTGAATGTACAATTGTGTATGCTTTCCTTGCTGCGCAATGCAGCTGAAGTAACATAGCTAGCTAACTATTTACTTTCTTATTGTGTAGTGGAGGATAAAAATAACTGTATGCCTATGGATGTGTAGCTAGCTACAGTATGTAGCTGATCTGTGTATGGACCCTAAAAACATTAAGTTCTGAACTAATATTATATGAAACTCAGCTATCATAGTTGTTGTATCAACTTCAAGTCTGAATGGCATTAATGAAGCCTATGGATAGAGTAGAATAAATAACTTTATTGTGTCAAGGATGCAAGTCCTATATACATGTACTGTAGTTATTACCACACATAATATCCCCACATTGTAGCCTGGACATTGAATACATTCACTGATAATGTACTCTTCCTTGGCAAATAAAGGTGTTGTTCAGGTAAGAATCTCTGTGAGACATTCTTTTTCAGTCATATCCAATACCAGCTGTATCAAACTCCACTCTGTGAATGATGCTGTGTCTGCATGTATGTATTACAATTATACACTTCAACAGTGTTTACCACTCCTGCTCCTGGGACATCAACGATTACACATTGTAATTGTCACATCTGTTGTAATTGTCACGCTCCCCCCCCCTCCCCCAGCGCTTGAGGGCGCCAGGCTGCCCTGCTCCTTCCATCCATTACGCACACTTGCCTTCCCTCGTCACGCGCATCAGTGATATTGGACTCACCTGGACTCACTCATCACCTGTTATTACCTCTCCTATATTTGTCAGTTCCTCAGCTCTGTTCCCCGCTTCTGCATTGATTGTTTGTTTTTTTGCCTTTGTTTTCTTGTATGCTGACGCTATGTTCCTGTCTCGTTCCATGTCAGTTCTTTATTAAATGTTTGACTCCCCGTACCTGCTTCGTCTCTCCAGCGTCAACTCATGTGACAGTAATTATGCAATAGACTAGAAACTAGAAACAAACCTATGCATAACTAACTCCCTTCATCTGCATTAATCTGAGGACACAGGATAGTATTTCAATGAGATACTTCATTTCAACCAGTGGAGAATGTGAAATGCTTTATAGAAGGAAGTTAATTATCCTGGTATTATAAGTACATAATACATGCATTATAATTATGATAATTGCAATATTATCTTGTAAATACAAGTTCAATCTGTATGGTGTGCATTATAAAATGAGGAGTTATACATCAAACATGCCAGTATATTAACTATAGTCTAACTACCCAACATTTAATGGATTGATTATTCCCGTCATTCTTAGCTTAGCTAAATAGTATAGTGGTTGTGCATTCTCAATGGACATTCAGGTGCTTTCATAAATTCTCTCTGGCTATCTACACCGATTTCAGAGCACTCTCGTCTGAGTGTAGCAGAGCGCATAATAATGAATTTACAAGCGCTAGTGGAAGCCTTGGGAAGTGAAACATAACTAATATCCCACTCTATCTTCAATGGGGGCTGAGTTGAAAAACTACAAACCTCAGATTTCCCACTTCCTGGTTGGATTTTTTCTCAGGTTTTTGCCAGCCATATGAGTTCTGTTATACTCACAGACATCATTCAAACAGTTTTAAAAACTTCAGAGTGTTGTCTATCGAAATGTACTAATTATATGCATATTCTAGCTTTTACGGCCGAGTAGCAGGCAGCTTAATTTGGGCACGTTTTTCATCCAAGCTACCCACTACTGCCCCTTACCCCAAAGAAGTTAACAGAAAAAATTGCTGACAAAAGATAACGTGCCACAGAATGCTGCAGCAGCGCTGAAGGTGTGCCGCAGTACGACGCAACTTTTAAAGGAGGAACCATGTATGTGTAGGTAATCCTTTCAAATGCAGCTTTTTTGAAAGATACAATGTGGTAGACCTGCAAAGGTGTTGCCCTCCACTTTCTTGAGGACCGAGTTTTGAAATCAGTGGAATGCACAGTGGATTTAGAGTCTGACAGCTAAGGAGATGGAGAAAATTGCTGGTGATTGATTGCAGATATGCAGACGAGTCGAAAAGAGAACACTGTCTTTTGTTAGTGTCAATTTTATTTCAAGTTAAAGTGTACTGTACTGGCTGGCTCGCTAGCTAACGTTATGTGTATGATCTGTGTAGTAATATTATTCATATTAGAGCCATCTGCAATGCTACTTATAGTCTAATGTTTGCTAGCTAACATTGAACCTGGTTGGTTAGCAACATGCAGATTCATACAGAGTACTAACGTTATGAGTTGGGATTATGGTTCATAGTTCAGATAGCTAGCTACATGTTCAAACAAAAGACTCCACTATGCAAGTAACCATTTAGAATCTTCATGATGTCACTGCGACAACTGCCGATAGAAGTAGCTGGCAAATTCGATCTGTCTCTCGTCTGATCGCTTGAGTGTGCCAGAGCGCAGAATATCTGACAAATTTACGAATGCTCAACACCCGTTGAATATGACCGGTGTCAGTAAACGTTGGCAAAAAACGTAATTAAATTGTGGCCTGGCGGCAGCACAGTTTCTGTCACCAACGCTCTGGATAACAAAAAACAGCCTAACCAGCTCTGCTCGGGCGAGTAAAATGAATTAGCTAGCAAGCTAGCCAATGTTAGTCAGTTAGCTTGGGTACTTGACTGCTGTTGTTAGGTCAGAACTCTTGGATCAACACTACTCCTTGGCCAGAGCGTCCAGTGTGTGCTCTGAAACGCTCTGAATTTACAAAAGGACAATCTGACAATGCTCTGAGTTTACGAACTCCCAGAGCGCACTCTGAACACCCTCTGGCACTCCAGATTGAATATACAAACACACCCGTAGTATAAACCAGCCTTTAGTCTTGAAATCTTTGGTTGTTTAGTACATAGCCTCACATGTGAATCCTTAAAGTGCTGGGTGGGGCTAAAGCTGAAGTGGGTGCGAATGATCCTGAATGGGTGTGAACAAAGAAAAGCTCTCCAGTAGGTGTACAAAAATATTCTAGATCCATTTTCTCAAAAGTGAGGTTACAACTTTATCAACTTTCAAAGCAGAATTATTTTCTCATTGTCCCTCAAATGTAATGTATGATATACAATTTTCTAGCTTTTCAAAAAATGTCAAATTTTGCTACATTAGACCGAATAGAGCCAGTCGGTCACATATCATGTTTCTTTAGACCTGTCTAAAATAAATAAAATAAATAATGGACTTATTGTGAAAGTGTAGGCTATTTTACAAGGATTTATTAGACTTTTTAAAATGAAGGCATTCCAAAGGTTTGCATAGTTGTGGAAGCCAGGAGATGCTAAATATATTTGTTAATTAACAGTCAATTACCGTGAGGCAGTTATTTGCTTGACAATCACCAGCTGACGGAATTACGTGACCGTCACAGCCCAAGTCTAAGTATGAAAAGGAGTTGCCCCCCAACCTTGGGGCCATTGAGAATCCTGAATCTGAGGACCCTTGCCCACCGACGAAGTTCCAGGTCCCTCTGAAGATGCTGTTAGTGATGGAGGCAGACCATCAGTGGGTGAAATATGGAGGTCTGCAGTACATGGAAGTCCGCCAGCCATTTCACCCCTCCTGGCCCACGTGGCTTTGATGAGTCCCAGTCTGGAGTGCAAAGCCCCTTGCCATATACCTCTGAGGCAGAGTGCTTCAAGCTGTTTCTGACAGAGGAGCTGGTGGGATACATAGTAGAGGAGACCAATCACTATGCCTTGGAGCTTACAGGAGAAGAGAGAGCCAGGATTAAGGGGGAAACTCCCTAAATGGGTGACAACCACAATTAGTAAAATATATACCTTCCTGGTGACAGTCCTTCTCATGGGAATAGTGAAGAAGAACTCTGTAAGGGTATACTGGAGCACGGATCCTATGTTTACAACTCCCTGTCCCTTATATAGTGGGCGATAATAATATAATCATATTAGTTATTTTAAACAGTTCAAGAACACAGTAGCCTTGTGTTAGGGTGCAGACATAGCATGGAACTCCTGAAAGGTAACTTAATGGGGAAAAAGGAGGGTTCATAGGGATCGGGGTCACTTCCATTAGGGTAATCTGGATCCCCAATTAAGGAGGAGACAGTGGTGAGCACGTCTGTTATCATGACCATCTGGCGGGAAGGAGATACTGCTCTTTCACCCAATCCCCTCACCAAGTTAGTCAAGGATGAGAACAGACAGAACATTCTTGACCCCCACAGCACCCTCCCTTAGTTGGTAGGAGAATATTCAAAGCCAATCTATTCTGTAGGACCATAGAATGAGCCATAACAGACAGACAGTGGTTTTTTCCTATTTTTTTATTGCCTTACAACCTGGAATTAAAATGGTATTTTCGGGGGGGGTTGTAATCATTTGATTTACACAACACCACTTTGATGATGCAAAATATTTTTCTTTGTGAAACAAACAAGAAATAAGATTGCTCTTGCAGTCGTCTTTGCAGGACGTCCACTCCTAGGGAGAGTAGCAACAGTGCTGAAATTTCTCCATTTATAGATAATTTTTCTTACCGTGGACTTCCTTTTAGAGATACTTTTGTAACCCTTTCCAGCTTTATGCAAGGCAACAATTCTTAATCTTAGGTCTTCTGAGATCTCGTTTGCTCGAGACATGATTCACATCAGGCAATGCTTCTTGTGAATAGCAAACTCAAATTTTTGGAGTGTTTTTTTTATGGGGCAGGGCATATCTAAACAAAATCTCCAATCTCATCTCATTGATTTGACTCCAGATTAGTTGACTCGTGAGTCCAATTAGCTTTTGGAGAAGTCATTAGTCTAGGGGTTCACATTTTCCAACCTACACTGTGAATGTTTAAATGATGTAGTCAATGTAGACAATACAAATACAATAGTTTGTGTGTTACTAGTTTAAGCACACTAAGTTTGTCTATTGTTGGGAATTACATGAAGATCAGATCAAATGTTATGTAAAATGTATGCAGAAATCCGGGCAATTCTAAAGGGTTCACATACTTTTTCTTGCCACTGTACATACTGTAGTTCCACTTACTGAGGAAGTAGATTTAGCATAAACACTGGTATTCTTGAGTTTATGACATGTTCCCAATGACGTGTTAAGGTGGAATATTCCATTTCTCAACAGTAAGGGTTGGGTAAGGTTATTGTAGACATAAAGGTTATATTAACAATGTTTCCATTTTCTAAATAACACAAATAACCTGGGTTGCTTGGGCAGAGAGAAGGAATTATTCAAATATTCTCAAATAGAACACCTCATCCTCCACCCAATCAAGCTCTCAGTCTGTAAGTTTACCACATCAATATTTCATACGCATTAAGGGGTTTAGTTAGCTGTCACGACTTCCGCCGAAGTCAGTCCCTCTCCTTGTTTGGGCGGCGTTCGGCGGCCGACGCCACCGGCCTTCTAGCCATCGCCAATCCAATCGCCAAGGCTTGAAGTCTGCTACCACCCAGAGGATGCCCACAGCCACAATAGCTGTGAGTCCCAGGGTAAGTAGAGTACCCCCTACCAGGTTGTAAGAGTAACAGAAGTATCATCTTCTTCTGGCTCTGCTATTTGCTTACGGTGGGATGCGTGGATCCATGTGTATTTCCCACTTTGCTGCCGTTGGCGTGGTGAGGGAAATCTGATGTGGTCCTATCCACCTGGGTTTCAAAGGTTCTTTACTTCTGTCATGCCTCGTGACCCCGAAAATTAAGTCATTACAACGCAAACTTTTTTCCAAATGAACTCCATAATATCGACAGAAACATGGCAAACGTTGTTTAGAATCAATCCTCAAGGTGTTTTTCACATATCTATCGATGATAAATAATTTGTGGCAGTTTGGTTTCTCTTCTGAAGAAAATGGAACGCGCATGGACCTGGAGATTACGCAATAATTTTGACGGAGGACACCAAATCAAATAAAACCAAATCAAATCAAATCAAATTTTATTTGTCACATACACATGGTTAGCAGATGTTAATGCGAGTGTAGCGAAATGCTTGTGCTTCTAGTTCCGACAATGCAGTGATAACCAACAAGTAATCTAACTAACAATTCCAAAACTACTGTCTTATACACAGTGTAAGGGGATAAAGAATATGTACATAAGGATATATGAATGAGTGATGGTACAGAGCAGCATACAGTAGATGGTATCGAGTACAGTATATACATATGAGATGAGTATGTAGACAAAGTAAACAAAGTGGCATAGTTAAAGTGGCTAGTGATACATGTATTACATAAGGATGCAGTCGATGATGTAGAGTACAGTATATACGTATGCATATGAGATGAATAATGTAGGGTAAGTAACATTATATAAGGTAGCATTGTTTAAAGTGGCTAGTGATATATTTACATAATTTCCCATCAATTCCCATTATTAAAGTGTCTGGAGTTGGGTCAGTGTCAATGACAGTGTGTTGGCAGCAGCCCCTCAATGTTAGTGGTGGCTGTTTAACAGTCTGATGGCCTTGAGATCCCAGCTTTGATGCACCTGTACTGACCTCGCCTTCTGGATGATAGCAGGGTGAACAGGCAGTGGTTCGGGTGGTTGATGTCCTTGATGATCTTTATGGCCTTCCTGTAACATCGGGTGGTGTAGGTGTCCTGGAGGGCAGGTAGTTTGCCCCCGGTGATGCTTTGTGCAGACCTCACTACCCTCTGGAGAGCCTTACCAGGCGGACACCTGGTAAATGTAGTCTCTTATGGTCAATCTTCCAATGATATGCCTACAAATACGTCACAATGCTGCAGACACCTTGGGGAAACGACAGAAAGTGCAGGCTCATTCCTGGCGCATTCACAGCCATATAAGGAGACATTGGAACACAGGGCATTCACAATCTGGACCATTTCCTCTATGAAATTTCATCTTGGTTTCGCCTGTAGCATTAGTTCTGGGGCACTCACAGATAATATCTTTGCAGTTTTGGAAACGTCAGAGTTTTTTCTTTCCAAAGCTGTCAATTACATGCATAGTCGAGCATCCTTTCATGACAAAATATCTTGTTTAAAACGGGAACGTTTTTTATCCCAAAATTAAAAGAGCGCCCCCTATCTCGAAGAAGTTAAAGCATTCTACAATTCCAGAACTTTCAGGGTGAAATGGTACATGCTAATTTCTTTTAACTTACATCATGTCTCACAGTTCTTTCATTATTTTCAAGTTGAAATGTGCCCCTATATCGCTATTTAACCTGTTAGGCCGCCCCATCCCGGATCCGGGATTGTGACTACAGCCTCAAGCTCATTACCATAACGCAACATTAGCGATTTCTGAAAATTGCAAAATAAATGAAATAAATATGCCTGTCCTCAAGCTTATCCTTTTCTTAACAATCCTGTCGTCTCAGATTTTCAAAATATGCTTTAGAACCAGAGAAAATCAATAATTTGTGTAAGAGTGGTGATAGCTAGCGTAGCATTTAGCGTTAGCATTTAGCACGCAACATTCACAAAAACCAGCAAAGGGATCAAATAAAATAATTTACCTTTGAAGAACTTCAGATGTTTCAATGAGGAGACTCTCAGTTACATAGCAGATGTCCAGTTTTTCCTGAAAGATGCTTGTGTAGGACACAACGTTCCGTTTTGTTACTATGCATTTGGCTACCGAAACTAACCGAAAATTCAGTCACCTAAATCGAACTTTTTTCCGAATTAACTCCATAATATCGACTGAAACATGGAAAACGTTGTTTGAATCAATCCTCAAGGTGTTTGGTCATATATCTCTTCATTGAAATGCCAGTCCTAGACGCGTGCATTCTTCTCTGATTCGGATGGAAAAATACTGGGACCTGACTTTTGCGCACCAATTTCCACGCAGACACCATGCGGGACACTTGGTAATTGTAGGCTCTTATGGCCAATCTTCCAATGATATGCCTACAAATACGTCACAATGCTGCAGACACCTGGGGGCGATAGGAAGTGTCCGTTGATTCCTGTGGCATTCACAGCCATATAAGGAGATCATGGAAAACGTGCCTTCAGAAATCCTGTTGATTTCCTGGTCACTCAAACATCTTGGTTTTGCCTGTAGATATTGTTCTATGGCACTCACAGTGAAAATCTTTGCAGTTCTGGAAACGTCAGAGTGTCTTCTTTCCAAAACTATCAATTCCAAGCATAGTCGAGCATCTTTTCGTGACAAAATATCGCGCTAAAAACGGGCACGTCTTTTTATCCAAAAATGAAATACTGCCCCTAGAGTTCTAACAGGCTAAACTTTGTGGTACACCAAATCGTGGCACACATCATGTAACAGGCATTTAGCCACAGTCTTTGCTCCCTCATTAATATGGGGCTTCAATCCATTTAGAGCTGCTGTCAACCATCACCAGCTATCATATTTTACAGGCAGGCATCATGAACAAAATGTATTTGCATATCAACAAACGGGAGTCCTAAGGGACTGGTAGGCTTGTCAAAGAGGTCGATACTTGCTTTCATGCATCCTTGACAAATTAACCATTGAGCACAGATTAGTGTGGCGATCGTAGTGAATTTGGTTGCATACCATTCTTTTATACAAGCCCTTACCATTCCTGCTTTGGACACGACTCACAACGTGAATCATGCGTCCCAAAAAACATCAACGCTGCCTGTTAAATAAAAAGAAACTAATCAGAATGATGAATCAAATTTGAATTACACCCGATAAGGAAATCATTTGATCCCATAAACGAAATTCAAGGAATTCAAGGTTTCCTCACACCACTCACACATTGTTATGTGTTAGTAGCTAACGTTGTGCTTTCATCACAGTTCAGGGACAGGGCTCTGTCTCTCTCCTTCTCGCCTGTCGGAATCAAAATTGGAATGATTGATACATTGTCACTGATCTTTCTAGCGAGGGTGATCAAACCACACCAGAAGTTCTGAACTGAGGTCATTCAACACCACTAAGTAAGTCTGCTCTTTCCCTTTTCTCAGACTCATTGTTCTAAAACATGTCAAGTATTCTCTTGTCGTGACGTGACTTTCATTAATGTGATGACTGTTATTTATTCAATGCACTAACAATGTTTAATTGTTACCAGATTAAATGAATCATGTAACAATTAACTCAATAGGAATTTGGGACACCACGGAAGAAGTTGTTTAACGAGTTACCATCACCCAAATTAAACTCTAGAAAATATAAATATATCGATAACAGTCACTTATTAATCATTACCTCATATCAGTTCTCATTCTAAACATTCGTGACCCTCTTGGATCCGCAATAATCTCAACCTTTGCCGATTATTCAGTAATACACTAATTGTTTTAATTATTTATTTACTAAGTAACTAAATAATATCACAGAATGTACATACACACTCACATGAGACAAAAGTCCCTAGTGGACTGACAAGATATGACAGCTTGCTACAACATAACATTAGATTGAGAGGGGGAAAGAGAGAGAGACAGAGACAAATGGACAAAGACAATACTTATCGTAACCATTTACTTGGCAGGCGGACCACCGCCCATTTTTTGATAAGAAGTAATGCATGTATTTACATGTGGATGTCTTTGTTCGTAGTCTATCTCTGTTGAAACCAATCAATCCTTCTATGGAAAGGGGTTGATGGGCGTAAGGCTCTGGTTGGACACTAGAGACCAAAATGTCTTTCTTCTTAGTTGTCCTGGATTGTAGTGGAGTGTTTTCAGAGCAGATAATCAGATGCTTGTCTGAGAAGGGATTTTCTCGTTCCTTCCTCAGGTAGATAGTCAAAGTTCCAAATCACTTTACATGCGCAGCTGCAGACGGCCGTTGTTTCTGGTCTGGTAGGTGAGGTTATCTTCATCACCTAGTGTTGAGGCTAAGTTCCAACCATGTCCAACATGTAGCTAACGCTCCACATTTACTGGTCTGAAGGGATTATTAAGGTTTCAGCTCCCGACCACTTTACACGCCAGTAGCAACACTGCAATGTTTTGGTCTGGTGTAAATTTCATTACCAAGGCTTTTTATGTCCTCTTGGTAAAAAGGGGCATCCATCATACTGACACGCTCTTCTGACCTCATTCTGGGCACAGCTAGTTACTGTTCAGAATTTATCTGAAAAAAATTCTCATTAGACACTAAAATCACATTCCGAACAAAAATAGTTTAATTAATTTTCATCTCACATAGACAACATATTGGATGCAAACTTGACGGATAAAATGTGTACACTTTCCGAGTTACAGTATTTTCTTGATACCATTCTTAATGACATCACAATATAATAAAGAATGTGACATTATTCTTGAGATCCCTACTGACCATTCATAACATTCCTATCTTAGAAATACTGTTCCAATATTCACTTATTGGGTGTTATAGTTTGGGCGGCAAAAATCTTCTGCGGGACAAAGGCATTCCTTTGGTTGATACTGAAGAGCAGGGGGGAAATTTCCCTCCTCCCTAATTCATGAGACTGTTAAGGTGTCAAACCCCCTAATTTATGACAGAGTATTATGGTGTCAAAACTTCATTCTGGAGCTCCCTTAACAGCCGGATCCTGGTACCTTTATACTTTATAGAATTGCAGAAGTTCACCAACTGCTCTCCCAAGGCACCTGCCTCAGAGAGCAGTCTAAAGGGAAATATGCAGAATCATTGCTAAACTCATCAGAATATTTGGTAGGGGTACTGGAGGCACATCAGATGATACAAGGTCCCAGTAAGCAAAATAGACACCTAAAGTAAACAATCCCAGAGCACCTCACTTGTATTCGTATTGTGTAGACCTGTTGCGTAGACCTGTGCTCTGTACTTTCTGTCCCTGGGGCATCAACTATAAAACCTGTTGTTAAACACATCTGTTAGGGCCTTCAAAAAGTTGGCGCTGGCTTATCAGCTCGTTATTTATTTGGATCTACTTCAATTTTGGACAGTGTTCCATGTAATGGAAACAGATTATTGTTTTAGTTGACATTACCTGTTTACTTAAATCACTGGTGTTATTCAAACTATCGAATTGAGAAATTATCATTTGAAAATGTCATGTCAGATGAACAAAAATGTATCCAGTTTAGGACAAGCGACTCCACGCACCCAGGACCAACCGGAAGGCATCACAGACTCTGGGCTCCTTTAAAATGGGCCTAAAGACCTTTCTCTCTAGGAAGGATTTTAAATCCAATTTTATTTGTAACATGCTTCGTTAACAGAAAGTGTAGACTAACAGTGAAATTCTTACTTACGGGTCCTATTCCAACAATGCAAAGTTAGATAAAGAAAGCTGGGCTTGTCCTTGTCCCTTCTAGCGTCAGCTGTGTTCTTTGTGTCAGTTGCCTGGTCTAGTTGTCCCAAAAAACGTTTTTACATTTGTTTTAAAATGTATTTTATGCACTTTGAGATTAGTCTGTATAATGAAAAGTGCTTTACAAATGTAATTTATGATTATTATTATTATTATCCTATTAAATTATGCATACCTCTGATCCACATTTTCCCACTGTGTTGGTCTACCCTAACAATGTTACTGTATATATTTATTACCAATTTCCGTTGGATATTCACTTTCTGCTTCACACTCATTAAATGTCTATTATTTTGAGATTAATATGTAATGTGCCGAAATGATAAAATACATTGGCCAATTCAGAAGGGGAGAGATATTTAATTTAATTTTTACCTTTATTTAACCAGGCAAGTCAGTTAAGAACAAATTCTTATTTTCAATGACGGCCTGGGAACAGTGGGTTAACTGCCTGTTCAGGGGCAGAACAACAGATTTGTACCTTGTCAGCTCAGGGGTTTGAACTCGCAACCTTCCGGTTACTAGTCCAACACTCTAACCACTAGGCTACGCTGCCACCCCAGATAAAAACAAAGCTGCCACCAATGTTTAAGGTAGCTCTCGAGACTAAAGTTTCTTTCTAGGATCAACATGTATTATATCTGGGCTAGCACTGCCTATTAGTTCACTGTCATTGGATTGCTCTGTCCATAATGAGTCTGGAACTTGAGACAGAACAGACTGAGAGACAGACAATTTCCCACTCCATCTTGGGGAGTGGTTAAATTTGCCTACACACAAATTGATTCATAATGTTAGGGATATCAGCGAAAACTCCATAACTATTATCTAGTTGTAGGCTATCCGCTTCCAACTGGCAATTTCTGATTTCTGCTATAATGTACTTTTTTTTACCATGAAGCCTCAGCTGGAAAACAGACAGTACCTCACAGAGATTTTTGAATAAGGTCTCTTACCTTTTAGAGAGTGAGAGTGAGAGAGAGAGAGAGAAATATCCCCTGTGCTGCATATACAGCTTGCCCTCTACCACACGATACAAAACAACATTACACATCACAATACTCAAAACCTCAACACATATATACAACCCATCTTCGCCAGCTATACAGACGGCCTCCCCGACACCATATCTCCTTAACCTCTCCACACGGATCCCGCTAGCGGGATCAAAATCGAATCTGGTGAAGCTGGAATGCGCCAAATACAAAATTGTAATATTAAACATTTATGAACATACAAGTGTCCTACATCATTTAAAAGCTTAACTTCTTGTTAATCCAACCTTGTTGTCAGATTTCAAAAAGGCTTTACAGTGAAAGCATACCATGTGATTATCTGAGGACAGCACCCCACACCAAAATACTTTTCCAAACCAGCACAGGCGTCACGAAAGTAACAAAAACCGATAAAATATATCACTTACCTTTGAAGACCTTCTTCTGTTTGCAATGCCAAGCGTCCCAGCTACACAACAAATGGCCATAAAGTCATTCTTTATATCCCCAAAATGTCACTTTAGTTGGCGCGCTTGATTCAGTAATCCTCAGGTACTCTAATATCTAAATAACAAAAATTGAAGACAGAGAATAACTAAGAGCATACGCCTCATTCACGCACGCAACAAGACTACATTTCTAATGATAGACACCTTGTAAAAACTACAACTACACAATAATTAGAAAAAACAAGCCTGAAACCCTTTCTAAAGACTGTTGACATCTAGTGGAAGCCATAGGAACTGCAATCTGGGAGGAATTCCTTTGAATATCCCATAGACAAGCATTGAAATAGCAAACCATCCAGATGGATTTTCCCCTGGTTTTCGCGTGCCAATTTCAGTTCTGTTATACTCACAAACATTATTTGAACTGTTTTAGAAACTTCAGAGTGTTGTCTATCCAACACTACCAATTATCTGCATATCCTAGCTTCTAGGCCTGAGTGACAGGCAGATTACTTTTGGTACGTCATTCATCCGAACTTCCGAACACTGCCCCCTAACCTTAAGAGGAACATCTCCACATTTTAAAATAATTTTATAGAACTCAAATTCCACCCTAAGGCGTGCAGAGACCATCCCATTAAACAATAGTAAAGGGTCTGTTATTCCTCCAACTTCGACCCTGTTCCTTCTTGCTCGCCAACTTTGCCTGAGCAAACAGAAAATTCAACAACACACATTTGGCCGTTTCCTTATTCATATACCTGTAAGTCATTATAAACATCCCAATAATAAACTCCACCCCTAAACTCTCACACAGACATTCCAACAGAGACATTAATTAATGACGTTAACCTGGTGCATACAGAAAACACATGATGCACAGTTTCACTCATGACACAGAAAGGACACCCCTTTCCGAGTACAGGGTCGACCCGTACCAACCAGCTATTAGTGGCCAGGGCTCCATGTAGAACCCTCCACTGGAGATTCCCTGACCTCTTTGGTACTGGGAGGGTCCTAATGTTCCTTACAGAGGTTGTAGAGGGCTTTACCTCCCACCCCCTCAAACTCCCCCAGACTCGGCGTGTTAAACCCAACAAGTCCTCCATACCCCCTTGCCAGTCCCCAGTCTCTGCAGTCATCTGCAGTGGTGGAGACATTAGTGGCCCCCCCTCTCCAGCAGCCTAAGACATGTTAGTCCTGTTTGTTGTGCAAGGACATTTGGGGTTTCCACTCCCCCAGCAGCCGAAGGTCACCCAAATTAGTAAACCCGCTGCCATCAGATGCTTCTGCAGGGTCGCCGACTGAACAGATCTAAAAAGGATGGCTGGATTCTGGAAGATGGGCTCCTCCCACACCCACAGCCCACACTCCGCATCCCCTTCTCATGTGGGCTTTAGCAGCTGCCAGGCCCTCAGCACCGCAAAATCAGAGAGACCTGCTGTACTCAGCCTCTACAGACTTATGAGAGAGAGCTGCCGGTCCAACCCTAGTTCCCCAGCGCTCCACAGCAGCGTGCATGTAGCATACTGACATCAGGGTAGGTGGATCCTCACAGAAATGTAATCTGCATATGCTGACACTGCTATTCCTGTTAACATGCCTGTCCAGCACAGTCCCTGCAATCTCCTGAGTAGGAGGCCCAGAAGAGGCTCAATGGCTAGTGTATATAACTGCCCCGATAGAGGGTATCCTTGTCTATTGCCCTGCCTCACCCAGACTGGCATACTGAGCCCTCCTGCCACCTTGACCATAAATGATGCACCAGAATACAACATATTCACAGAAGCCAAAAACCTTTCCCCAAACCCAAACCCAAATATCACATTAAATACAGTGCCTTGTAAAATTATTCACCCCCTTTGGTGTTTTTCCTATTTTGTTGCATTACAACCTGTAATTTAAATTGATTTAAATTTGGATTCCACGTAATGGACATACACAAAATATTAAATATGACTTAAAAGTGGTACGCGCATATGTATTAACCCCTTTTGCTTTAAAGCCTCTAAATAAGATCTGGTGCAACCAATTACCTTCAGAAGTCACATAATTAGTTAAATTAAGTCTACCTGTGTGCAATCTAAGAGTCACATGATCTCAGTATATATATGCCTGTTCTGAAAGGCCCCAGAGTCTGCAACACCACCAAGAAAGGGGCACCACCAAGCAAGCAGCACTATGTAGACCAAGGAGTTCTCCAAACAGGTCAGGGACAAAGTTCTGGAGAAGTACAGATCAGGGATGGATTATTAAAAATATCCAAAACGTTGAACATGCTACGGAGCACCATTAAATCCATTATTAAAAGATTTAAAGAATATGGCACCACAACAAACCTGCCAAGAAAGGGCCGACGATCAAAACTCACGGACTAGGCAAGGCAGAGAGGCAACAAAGAGTCCAAAGATAACACTGAAGGAGCTGCAAAGATTGGAGTATCTGTCCATAGGACCACTTTAAGCCGTGCACTCCACAGAGCTGGCCTTTATGGAAGAGTGGCCAGAAAAAAGCCATTGCTTAAAGAAAAAAATAAGCAAACATGCTTGGTGTTCGCCAAAAGGCATGTGGGAACTCCCCAAACATATGGAAGAAGGTACTCTGGTCAGATGAGACTAAAATGTAGCTTTTTGGCCATCAAGAAAAATGCTACGTCTGGCGCAAACCCAACAGCTTGCATCACCCTGAGAACACCATCCACACAGTGAACCATGGTGGTGGCAGCATCATAATGTGAGGATGTTTTTCAATGGCAGGGACTGGGAAACTGGTCAGAATTGAAGGAATGATGGATGGTGCTAAATACAGGGTAATTCTTGAGGGAAACCTGTTTCAGTCTTCCAGAGATTTGAGACTGGGACAGAGGTTCACCTTCCAGCTGGACAATGACACTAAGCATCCTGCTAAAGCAACACTCGAGTGGTTTAAGGGGAAACATTTAAATGTTTTGGAATGGCCTAGTCAAAGCCCATACTTCATCTGATAATATGTGGTATGACTTAAAGATTGCTGTACACCAGCGGAACCCATCCAACTTGAAGGAGCTGGAGCAGTTTTGCCTTGAAGAATGGGCAAAAAGCCCAGTGGCTAGATGTGCCAAGCTTATAGAGAAATACCCCAAGAGACCTGCAGCTGTGAAAAAGGTGGCTCTGCAAAGTATTACATTTGGGTAGGTGAATAGTTATGCACGCTCAAGTTTTCTGTTTTTCTTGTCGTATTTCTTGTTTTTTTCACAATAAAAAACATTTTGCATCAAATGATACAAACCCCCCAAAAATCTATTTTAATTCCAGGTTGTAAGGCAACAAAATAGAAAAAATGCCAAGGGGGTGAATACTTTCACAAGCCACTGTAGATACTCATGGTCCACTCTATCAAAATCCTTCTCTCTTGGTCTAGAGAGACCAGTCCAAAGTTCAGTTAGAAATCCTTGATAAGTCCAACATGTCCCTGATTAAGAACAAGTTGTCCATTATTGAGCGTCTCAGTGTACAATATATCTGGTCCTTGTGTACTATAGAGTCCAGGTGGGACTTCAGTCTGTCCACAGCCCTCCAGTTCTTAAGTTCACGCAAATCAATTTTTTTGGGCAGGAGAGTCAGAGCCGCCCGATGAGAGCACATCGGCAACTACTCCGGCGCACTCACACAACATGCAAAAGAAGTCCAGTCCAACTATTGTTTCATAAAACTCCACTGGGAGTCCATTGACCCCCAATGCACGGCCGGGGGACATCTGGGTTACGGCCTCTGCCAGTTCATGGGACAACAGGGGAGTGCCCATTTCATCCCTCTGTGCCAGAGAGAGCTTATCGCGTTCTGCAAACAAAACCTGAGTACACATAGGATGACAAAGTTCTGCCCTATAAAACTCCACAGTCTGCTCCCGCATCTCCCCCACCACAGAGGTCACTCACCCATCCGACAGCCGTAGACAATGCATACCATTGGCTTCACCACTCTGTCTTTCCAAACCAAAGAAGAAGGAGCTGGGAGCATCCATCTCCTTGATCATGGAGAACCTAGCTCTTACAAGTGCTACCTTTGCTTTAACCTGGAAAAAACTGCGAAGGTCCCTATGTAATACAGCTAAATTAGGCCAAAGGCCTACATTGCTTGCCCCACCAGCTCTACCTCCACTACAGTGATACTACGCCCGAGTACCAATACTCTCCTAGACTGAGGAGGAGAGGGCTGTGTACTGTTGACAGAAAATCGAATTTGAACTTTTCCCACATCCCACCATTGACTCAGAGACTCATACTCCTCTCTTCGCTGCCCCCACTTTTCCCAAAAAGTCTGGAAACCTGAGCAAAAAGTGGCGTCTTGTAAGAGCTTTACATTAAACTTCCAATAGAATGTCTGCCGAGGCCCTAGTGAAATAGACAGCGGAGCCTTAGTTATGTGTTGATTCGAAAAACCCACAGGGAGAATGGTAGCGCCCAACAGCCTATTGCTCTAATTCCTGGACATGTAAAACCGATCGAGTCGGGCTGCACTCACCCTGGCCCCAAAGACCTTCCCCCTTGTATACTTTCTGTTGTTAATTTCTGCTTTTACTACAAGGAGTCTAACCCTACACACCTCCTTTGAGGAGCAAATTGTTAGATCCAGACCCGTTGCAAACATTTTGTTCCATGGCTCAGCACACTCAACGTCAATTGACGTCATTCACCACATCACTATGTGTCTCCTGCAGAACCAACACAAGTACTTTTTTTTGTTTTACATATTCACCCAACAGACTTCTCTTTCCCACATCTCTGGAACCATTTATATTAAGCGAGCCTACCTGAAGAGTTTCCATAAGAAATGTTGGAAAAGCCAGAAAAGAAAGTGACCAATAGCAACGCTCAAAAATCCCCAGTGCCAGGTAGACCCTTACGCACGGTTGTGACTCACTTTCTCAACCTAAACTGTTTCCTGGGTGAGAGGACACCATGCTCCTAATTTTGCATAGCTTGTTGTACTGATCTTACAAACTTTAATAATGGGTAGCAAAAAAGATTCAAGATTAACCTTTTTTTCCTTTCGCCTCATTCAGGAACCTTGACAGTTCCCGTACTTTGACCCCTCTGCCTGACTGGCTGTCAGCTCTGGACCCATTGAGGAGGAGTCTGGAAAGAAAGCCTCTTCATCGTCATCTTCCTCAGACTCTCCTTCCTCCTCCTTATCTTCATCTCCCTTCCTGACCACCTGTCCTTTCTCATTAGTCGTGGACCTTGATTTCCCCCACTGGCGCTTGTACCCTCACCTTGTCTATGGCTTTTATGTGGGCACACAATGGTCTTATGTGTAACGGGATTCTTCCGTCGAAGGAGAGGAGGACCAAAATGCAGCGTGGTTGAAATTCATGTTTGTTTTTAATAAGAAAACTATACATGAATAAACTACAAAAACAAACGTGTAAACCCGAAACAGTCCCGTGTGGAACAAACACTGAGACAGGAACAATCACCCACAAACCCCAACACCAAACAGGCTACCTAAATATGGTTCCCAATCAGAGACAATGACTAACACCTGCCTCTGATTGAGAACCATATCAGGCCAAACACAGAAACAGACAAACTAGACACACAACATAGAATGCCCACTCAGATCACACCCTGACCAAACAAAACATAGAAACATACAAAGCAAACTATGGTCAGGGTGTGACATTATGCCCCAAATCTCCACACTTAAAGCACCGTAGACTATCTGTGTTGGCAAACCCCGCATAGAGCCCCTCCCCATGCCTCACTTTAAAATACACATTTAACTGTTGCTCATTGTTATTCAGAAACATGAACACTTGCCTCCAGGAAGGCAACAACATGCTTAACGGCATCTGCCTGAAAACCTGCCTACATTACAAGAAAACCGCTAGTAAACTTACCAAACTGACTCAGTTCTTTCCAGATTTGATCATCATAATAATAATAAATAATATAATAATATTATAATAAACAGAGGCAAATTCACAACTACCACTCTAGTCGAACGACTTGAAAGGGGAGAAATCGGCACCAACACATTCCTTACAAATATTCCGCTAGCAATCAGCCTACACACCAAATTCACTCTTTTCATCAACATAACCACAGCTTTGTTCATTCTAGATGCGTAATGTATAAATTCCACCTTAACTCCGTTCTCAGGAACACACCTGAAACCATGCCGTAACGACAGCATCTCCTCCTCGCTAGGCTGCGAAGCCATCACGCACACCACACCTTCCAAACCCCTGGAAACTAAAACTCTGCCCTCTTCCTCCCTAATTTATAAAAAAAACAGTGGGTACCACTAAACTAGCAGTGTGTTAACCCTCCACCATAGAAAATAAAATAAACACCAAGAAAATAATCAAGAAAATGGCCTTTCAACTATAAAACACTCCCAGCATGCACTGAAAGAGAGAGAGAGAGACAAAGCACTATTGAGCACATCCTGCTTTCACATAAATTGTAGGTAAACCGATCCCTACATGTGGGCAAACCGATTCCCACTATTGGAGACACTAGACAGATTCAGTATTATTGGAAAATAGTTCTGGCAAATTGAAGCACAAAATGTCATTGCTATTGTTGCTATTATCCTTTAAACCCTTTAAATCATTTTCCACATTTTGTTGTGTTACAGCCTGAATTTCAAATTGATTCAATTGAGATGTTTTGTCACTGGCCATTACATAATATCCCATAATATTAAAGTCAAAATATGTGTTTTCAAAATGTGTATAAAATGTATTAAAAATAATCTGCTCAAATGTCTTGAATCAATAAATATTCAACCCCTCTGTTATGTTAGTTCAGGAGAAAAAGTGTGCTTAACCCCTTAAACCCCAATATAAATCTAGAATGCTGCTGAAGATTACTGAGAAGTTTCAAGATAAAGCTAATTTTCTCAAACATTTCAAACAAAGAACAAATGACAATTAACTTAGTTCTAAAGAGCACAATGTTGTCTTTAATAGGACACCACAGTCGTGTCAATAGGATTAATACTAATTTTGTCTTCTATTGTGTAAAGACACTCACCTTCAAAAAACTAACACTCCACACAACAAATACCTTTTACTAACTCACAATATACCAAGTGTAATATATTATGCTTATACATATTATTTATAAACAGAAATACCTTATTCACATAAGTATTCAGACCATTTGTTATGAGACTCAGGTATATCCTGTTTTGATTGATCATCCTTGAGATGTTTCCACAACTTGATTGGAGTCCACCTGTGGTATATTCAAATGATTGGATATGATTTGTAAAGGCACACACCTGTCTATATAAGGTCCCACAGTTGACAGTGCATGTCAGAGCCGAAACCTAAGCAATTGTCCGTCGAGCTCCGAGACAGGATTGTGTCGAGGCAGAGATCTGGGGAAGTGTACCAAAACATGTTTGCAGCATTGAAGGTCCCGAGGAACACATTAACCTCCATCATTCTTAAATGGAAAATGTTTGGAACCACCAAGACTCTTCCTAGAGCTGCCCGCCCGGCCAAACTGAGCAATTGGGTGAGAAGGACCTTGGTCAGGGAGGTGACCAAGAACCCAATGGTCACGCTGACAGAGTTCCTCTGTGGAGATGGGAGAACGTTCCAGAGGGACAACCATCTCTGCAGCACACCACCAATCAGGCTATTACGGTAGAATGACCAGACGGAAACCACTCCTCAGTAAAAGGCACATAACAGCCCGCTTGGAGCTAAAGACTCTCAGAACATGAGAAACAAGATTGTCTGGTCTGATGAAACTAAGATTGAACTTCTTGGCCTGAATGCCAAGCATCACGTCTGGAGGACACCAGGCACCATCCTTACAATGAAGCATGGTTGTGGCAGAATCCCTTGGGAGACTAGTCAGGACCGAGGCAAAGATGAATGGAGAAAAGTACAGAGAGATCCTTGATGAAAAACCTGCTCCAGACTTCAGACTGGGGTGAAGGTACACCGTCCAACAGGACAACGTCCCTAAGCACACAGCAAAGACAACGCAGGAGTGGCTTCGGGACAAGTCTCTGAATGTCCTTGAGTGGCCCAGCCCGAGCCCGGACTTGAACCTGATCGAACATCTCTGGAGAGACCTAAAAAGAGCTGTGCAGCAACGCTTCCCATCCAACCTGACAGAGCTTGAGAGGATTTGAAGAGCAGTATGGGAGAAACTCCCCAAATACAGGTGTGCCAAGCTTGTAGCGTCATACCCAAGAAGATTCAATGCTGTAATCGCTGCCAACAGTGCTTCAACAAAGTACCCTTTACTCAAAGGGTCTGAATATGTGTAAATGTGATTTTTCAGTTGTTGTTTTTTTATCAATTAGCAAACATTTATAAAAACCTGTTATTGCTTTATCATTATGAGGTATTGTGTGTAGATTGATGAGGGGAAAAAAAACAAATTATTACATTTTTGAATAAGGCTGTAACGTAACAAAATATGGAAAAAATCAAGGGGTCTGAATACTTTCCGAAGTCACTGTATGTTTGTGAGACTGATGGATAATAAGGATAATGCCTTTAGACAGAAAACACAAAAATACATTCATAAATATGTTCTTAGATGATCATCAGGCTCAGATTATTACTGTAAAGGCTATATATGGTACACACACTTCAAGACCCATGGTCAGATGACTTGGCTGGTTGTCGTTGTAGAGGGGGAGTGAGACTATCAAGTGACAGCATCGCGAGCGAAGCACAATGTTGCCCCCTCCACTCAACTCTTGTTTTCTTTCCTGACAGACAGCTACAGAGTTAGGTAATGTTAGCTGATTAGTTTCGAAGCTGGGACAGTTTCCAAATGAATAGCACTGGTAGAAAAAGGACAAAACAAGCAACTTGTTAGCTGGCTATGTAAAGAAATATCACTTCGACTCATTATCATTGAAGCTCCACTGCGCAGGCTTTTACCATAACTGTTAAGCAAGTAAAATAGGAAAACAAGGCGTATAGCCTATGAATATCTATAACTAGCTAACATTACTAACCATAAACTAAATCCAACACATAAACATGAATGAATCTAATCTCTATTTGGGGCGGCAGGGTAGCCTAGTGGTTAGAGCATTGGACTAGTAACCGAAAGGTTTCAAGTTCAAATCCCCGAGCTGACAAGGTACAAAATCTGTCGTTCTGCCCCTGAACAGGCAGTTCACCCACTGTTCCTAGGCCGTCATTGAAAATAAAAATGTGTTCTTAACTGACTTGCCTAGTAAAATAAAAAAAATATATATTTTGTATCTGGTTGTCTGTATGGCTAACATTAGGTAGTGAAAGTGCCAGCTTGACTCTTCGCGACCGCAGCGCATATTTACAGCCACACAACTTTTCAGACAAACTGTGACGCTTGTCATCTGGGGAAGGAGAGGAGGACCAAGGTGCAGCGTGGTAAGTGTTCATATTTTAAATATTTTAATGAACACTGAAAACAAAACAATAAAAAAACAATGAACAGTCCTGTAAGGTGCAACACAACACTAAACAGAAAATAACCACAATGGAAAACAATGGAAAACAGGCTACCTAAATATGGTTCTCAATCAGGGACAACGATTGACAGCTGCCTCTGATTGAGAACCATACCAGGCCAAACACAGAAATAGAAAATCATAGACAAACTAACATAAACAACCCACCCAACTCACGCCCTGACCATACTAAAACAAAAGACAAAACAAAGGAATTAAGGTCAGAACGTGACACAAACCTGACAGTTAGCTGGCTAGTTAGCTGTAGCAAGTAGCTTGAGTCGTTTCCATATAAATTACTTTGATGGAAACAAGACAAAACAACCAGCTAGTTAGCTGACTATATATGGCCTACAGCTAAACACTGATCCACTTCTGATGTGCTCGCCGTTATCAACCCAGGATTTGCTAATCTGAGAGCTATTTCCGAAGTTTCACAGCATCAAACATCTACAACACTAAAGACAATCTGCTGTTGACCGATTTCACTCACCACCATCATTGCTTTCAATTGCTTGTCATTGCTTTCAAAGTGCAAGGAATCCGTATCAACAACAAACATACAGTGCCTTCAGATTTATTTTGTCACTAGCCTACACACAATACCCCCTAATCTCAAAATGTTAAAAAATATATATAAAATATGCAACCCCTTTGTTATGGCAAGCATAAATACGTTCAGGAGTGCAAATTTGCTTAACAAGTCACATATTAAGTTGCATGGACTCTTTTGAATGAATACCTAATTTATGTACCCCACAGATATAATTATCTGTAAGGTCCCTCAGCCGAGCACTGAATTTCAAACAGATTCAACCACAAAGATCAGAGAGGTTTTCCAATGCCTCGCAAAGATGGGCAGCTATTCGTAGATGGGTAACAATAACATAGCAGACATTGAACATCCCTTTGAGCAGGCTGAAGTTATTCATTACACTTTGGATGGTGTATCAATACACCCAGTCACTGCAAAGATACACATGTTCTTCCTAACTCAGAGGGGAGAGGAAAGAAATCACTCAGAGATTCCACCATGAGGCAAATGGTGAATTTAAAATAGTTACAGAGTTTAATGGTTGTGATAGGAGGAAATTGAGGATGGATCAACAACATTGTAGTTACTCCACAATACTAACCTAATTGATAGAGTGAAAAGAAGGAAGCCTGTACAGAATAAAATTATTCCAAGGCATGCATCCTGTTTGCAACAATGCGCTAAAGTAATACCTCAAAGAATGTGGAAAATCAATTCAGTTTTAGTCCTGATACAAAGTGTTATGTTTGGGGCAAATCCAAAACAATGGATTACGGAGTACCACTCTTCATATTTTCAAGCATAGTGGTGGGTGCATCATTTTATGTGTATGCTTATAACCGTTAAGAACTGGGGAGTTTTTCAGGATAAACAAAGAAAGGTGATGGAGCAACGCACAAGAGGAAAACCTGGTTCAGTCTGCTTTCCACTAGACACTGGGAGATGAATTCACCTTTCAGCAGGACAATAACCGAAAACACAAGGCCAAATCTACACTGGAGTTGCTTACCAAGAAGACAGCGAATCGGCTTAAATCTGTGGCAAGACCTGAATATGGTTGCAATGATCAACAATCAATTTGACAGGGCGTGAAGAATTTTCTAAAGAATAACCAGCAGAACTGCATGAGGAGGACCACCTAAATCCCTGGCAAAGGAAGCAACACAAAACAGTACGGCACAAAACAACACTGTGCAGTACAGCACAACACTGTACCGTTCAATACAGTAGAGCATAACACAGCACAACCCACCACAAGACACAGTACAGCACAACCATCCACACAACACAAAAGCTGTTCAACATGGAAAATGTGATTCAGGTACAAGTACTATCCATATGGGCTGGAAATAGAGTAGGAATGCCATCAAATGAATCCTTTATTAGTTGTTGCATAACCACAGTAGAATCGTGGATGCACTATTGTAAATCAAGGCCAAAATAAATTATAGAGTGTACTTGCATAATATAATTTAATTGATTCTGAATAATGGGGCAGCGGTAGCCTCGAGGTTGAAGATACAGGCCAGTAACCGGAGGGTTACTGGTTCAAATCCCAGCGCTAACTAATCTGGTGGAAATGAGCCAGTAGCCGGAGGACTGCTGATAGTAGAAACTCATGGGTGACACCTACTGTTGTTGTGCCCATTAGCTAAGCACTCAACTACCAAATCTGCTTCAAAGTGGCTGCTCTGCAGTTGACCTTGTACCTGTTCCAGCCTTTCGGCAGTGTGTCAGGATTGGGAATACAAAAAGATAACTTTACAATGGAAAACAAAGTACTATTCTCTGAGTATCGTAAAGAATGTTTTCCAGCAAGCATCGTTTGCACACTATGAGCTTTGTAGCCAGTCCTTAGAGGTTTATACTGTATATCTAAATTGGCCGGGGGGAAAGCCCCCTGGCCAAACCCTCCCCTAATCTGTTGAAGGGCTCTGAAGTAAGACATAAGAAGCTAACTTTAAACAAAGCCTACCTCAGCAGGAGCAAAAAATTGGTTACTTAATTCTCATAATAACTTTGATTTAGAGAGTAGGCCACTGAGATCGACATTGATGTGGCTCTCAGTGGTGAGGCTAAGGCGACCTGCAATGCATGCAGAAGGAAGCAGATGAGACATAGAGCGAGAGGAAACAAGTAGAGAGATGTCAGTACAAATCAAAGTTTATTGGTCGTACACAGATTTGCAGATGTTATCGCAGGTGCAGCGAAATGCTTGTGTTTCTAGCTCCAACAGTGCACTAATACCTAGCAAGAAATGCACACATAATACCCCCCCCCCCAAAAAAAAAAAATATACTGAACAAAAACATAAACGCAACATGCAACAATTTCAAAGATTTTACTTAGTTACAATTCATATAGCGAAATCAGTCGATTTAGATAAAATCATTAGGCCCTAATCTATGGATTTCACATGACTGGTAATACAGATATGCACCTGTTGGTCACAGATACCTTAAAAAAGGTAGGGCATGGATCAGAAAACCAGTCAGTATCTGATGTGATCACCATCTGCCTCATGCAGAGCGACACAACTCCTTTGCATAGAGTTGATCAGGCAGTGGAATATTGTGGAACATGCAGTCGTACACATCGATACAGAGCACCCCAAACATGATCAATGGGTGACATGTCTGGTATGCAGGCAATGGGAGAACTGGGACATTTTCAGCTTCCAGCAATTGTGAATAGATCCTTGCGACATGGGGCTGTGCATTATCATGCTGAAACACGGTAGTGGAAAAAGTACTCAAACGTCATACTGTAGTAAAAGTAAAGATACCTTAAAATGACTTAATATCACTCAATGACTCAAGTAAAAGTGAGTCCCCCAGTAAAATATTACTTGTGTAAAAGTCTAAAAGTATTTGGTTTGAAATATACTTAAGTATCAAAAGTAAACAGAATTGCTCAAATGTAAAATCACAACTATTAATAATTTCAAATTCCTTATATTATGCAAAACAGACCACACCATTTTTTGTATTTTGTTGTAATTTGCAGATAGCCAGGGGCACACAACAACACTCTGTCATTTAATTTACAAACAAAGCATTTGTGTTTAGTGAGTCCGCCAGATCAGAGGCAGTGGGGATGACCAAGGATGTTCTCTTTTTAAATGCGTGAATTGAACCATTTCCCTGTCAAAATGTAAAAAGTAATTTTGAGTGTCAGAGAAAATATATGCAGTAAAAAGTGCATTCTTTTCTCTAGGAATGTAGTGAAATAATAGTAAAAGTTGTCAAAAATGTACATAGTAAAGTAAAGTACAGATACCCCTGAAAAACTACTTAAGTAGAACTTTAAAGTATTTTTACTTAAATACTTTACACCACTGCTGAAATTATGGCGGCGGATGAATTGCAAAACAATGGGCCTCAGGATCAAATTGCCATTGATAAAATGCAATTGTGTTTGTTGTCTGTAGCTTATGCCTGCCCATACCATAACCCCACCGGCACCATGGGGCACTTTGTTCACAACATTCACATCAGGAAACCACTCGCCCACACAACGCCATACACATGGTCTGCGGTTGTGAGGCCGGTTGGACGTGATGGAAAATGTTATGTTTGTGCTTTTCTATAAACCAATATCTGTGTTCATGTAAGTGACAGATTGAATGAATCCTCACTAACAGTATCTGCAATTTAGCAGTAAGCCCTGAACCTTGTTCAGAGAAAAGGATATCTCAGTTTCAAGGTCTCAGCTTAGAAAGAATAAGCCTCATGAGGTATTGGTCTGTCACATGCATGACCCAGAATTGGTTGAATGAAGCAAACGTTAATGATGAATTAATTATGAATAAGCCAAATCATGCAAATATCACTTGTCTGCAGTATATAAGAGAAATAAACGGGACTGCCCCGTTAGAGCTCCTCACAGATGTTCACTATGGTGAGTTCACTGACTTTCCTAGTTAAATAAAGGTTAAATAAAATATTATTTAAAAATATATATGTTTGTTGGAACCTCTCCAGCTCACTGACAATGAATAATGATTAATTTAGAATTGACTTCAAGTGTCCCTGTGTACTGCCAAATTCTCTGAAATGATGTTGGAGGCGGCTAATGGTAGAGAAATATATATTAAATTCTCTGGCAACAGCTCTGGTGGACGTTCCTGCAGTCAGCATGCCAATTGCACGCTCCCCCAAAACTTCTGACATCTATGGCATTGTGTTGTTGTCACACCATGATCTGTTTCACCTGTCTTTGTGCTTGTCTCCACCCCCTCCAGGTGTCACCCATCTCCCTCATTATCCCCAGTGTATTTATACCTGTGTTCTCTGTTTGTCTGTTGCCAGTTTGTCTTATCTTACCAACATGTTTGCCGCTCCCTGCTTTCTCAAGTTCTGTTTCCTAGTCCCCCAGTTCCGGCCATTCTGCCTGCCCTGAACCCAAGCCTGCCTACCGTTCTGTACCTGGCTGACTCTGACCCATTTATGAACCCCTGTCTGTCCTGACACTGAGCCTGCCTGCTGTTCTGTGCCTTATTGACTCTGCCCTGGATTACAAAAGAAGGCAAAGAAGAAATGCTCACTAACAGGGATGTAAACGAACTTGTGAACAAAATTAGAGAGTATTCCTTTTGTCCGTATGGAACATTTCTACATGTTGTTTTTGTTCAGTGTAAGTTCAGAAATATAGGATGAGCCATAACTATAATACAGTATATACATATAAAGTTGGTGAAACAGTGTCAATATTATTAGTGGTGACTGTTTAACAGTCTGATGGCCTGGAGATAGAAGCTGTTTCTCAGTCTCTCGGTTCCAGCCTTGATGCACTTGTACTGTCTCCGCCTTCTAGATGGTAGCGGGGGGTGGCAGAGGTCCTTGATGATCTTCTTGGTCTTCCTGTGACACCGAGTGCTGTAGATGTCCTGGCGAGCAGGCAGTGTGCCCCCGGTGATGCGATGGGCTGACCACACCACCCTCTGGAGAGCCCTGCGGTTGTAGACGGTGCAGCCCGACAGGATGCTCTCAATGTTGCATCTGTAGAAGTTATTGAGGGTCTTAGGGGCTGAGCCGAATTTCTTCAGCCTACTGAGGTTGAAAAGGCGATGTTGTGCCTTCATCTCCACGCTGTCTGTGTTAAGGGACCATGTTGTCAGTGACGTGCACGCCAAGAAACTTGGAAGCTTTCCGCTCCACTGTGGCCTCTCCGCTGTGGCCATGTCAATGTTGATGGGTCTGTGCTCTCTTTGCTGTCTACTGTAGTCTACAATCAGCTCCTTCGTTTTGTTGACATTGAGGATATTTTCCTGGCAACACTTCGCCTGGGCTCTCACCTCCTCCCACTTCCCTGTCTCATCATTGTTAGTTATCAGACCTACCACTGTTGTGTTGTCAGCAAACTTGATGATTTAGTTGGAGATGTGTACATCCACGCGGTCATGAGTGAACAGAGAGTAAAGGAGAGGCCTGAACACGCACCGCTGTAAGGCCCTGTGTTGAGGATCAGCATGGTGGAGGTGTTGTTGCCTACCTTCACCACTTGGGGTCGGCCCGTCAGGAAGCCCATGACCCAGTTGCACAGGGAGGGGTTCAGACACAGGACCCTAAGCTTTGTGATGAGCTTGGAGGGTGCTATGGTGTTGCTGAGCTCTAGTTGATGAACAGTATTCTTACATAGGTATTTATCTTGTCCAGGTGGGATAGGGCAGTGCACAGTACAATGGCGATTGCATCATCCGTGGATCTTTTGGGACGATATGCGAATTGTGGTAGGTCTAGGGTGTCGAGTAAGGTGGAATGGGATATGATACTTGACTAACATCTCAAAGCACTTCATGATGACAGAAGTGAGTGCTACGTGGCGATAGTCATTTAGTTTAGTTACCTTTTCTCTCTTGGGTACAGGAACAATGGTGGACATCATTTTTGTCGTTGAACATTTGTGTTATTGGTTTTCACAACATTCAATAAATCTTTCATGTGACATTCAATAATTCCATTTCACAAGCACAGCACATACAATAAAAATACACAGCAAATGTGTAAGGTAAACAAAAGCAAACTGCATATTACTGTTGATATTTCAGACACCATAATACCTGTATATGAATATATCAACACATCACTTTAGATGATACCTCAACTCACATACCATACACACAACCATGATCAAATGACTACAATTACTCTATGTATTCTATACAGGAATCCCAAGTTTAATGCAAGGACTGTGAGCTACCTCTCATATCATACAGATTTTTTACTAGTGGCATACAAGCACTGAACTCATTAATCCATTGGGTGACATTAGAAGGATCCTCATAGTTCCACTTAAAAGTGATATATCTTTTAGCCATAGTCATAGCTAAGCTAAGGGAATTCTTTCATCTCTGAGAAGGGAGTAGTAAATTGGATAAATCACCAAGGATTGTCTTCATGGGAGTTAGATGCACTTCCCTATGTAGGACCTTGTGTAAAATATAGAACTTTCAACCTCCAGCCACCATTGCTCAAGTTCAGGGCAGGTCCATGTCATGTGTAATAGAGTACCTATTTCTGTTTTACATCTTTCAGATGTAAGATAAGCTCTATGAAAGAATGTGTACTGACAAAGCTTGTATCTTATGTCAATGTAAACGCTGGGATTGCAAATTAATTTCAGACCATTGATCTTCTGTGATCTGGGACCCAAGATTACTCTCCCATAAACAAATGTACCTTTTTACCAGTGGGTTCAAAATATCGCTAACCAATGCCCCTGCATGAGTTTTAAAACTAACTTAATATTTTTCAGGCAATGAGTGCAGCCACCTATGACTTTGTTTATTTGCGTCTTATAGTGAATGGCATTCTGGGAATAGGGAGTTTTCGCCAAGTCAAACTTAAACAAACATGGCTGCCATCATAAAGAATTTAGCTGCTGTTAGTTTAGCAGGCACACATTTATTTTCTAAACAACTAAACATGAGTCTCTTGTGCTCACCAAAAATGTGGTACATTGTAAACTAGTTTAGCTGTTGTTTTTTTGTCAGCTCAACATTATTTAGACTGGTTTATGGAATGAGTTTGGCTGTGGATGTGTTCTGTGTGATGCTTGGATAATGACGTTTGAATTTATCTTTTAAAATAAATGGTCAAATTGAGAAATAAGTTTAAGACGTTTATTTTCCATTAGTACCCAAAATATTTAGACAGATCCATCAGAAGTCAATAACTGACATCATATATCCAGTCTCTATCAACTAATTTGGTTAATTATTTACTCATCAATGGAAAGCTACCCTCTAGAGTATTATTGTGGTTCCAATACCTTCATTTTTTATGGATATGGATATTTTGACTTGAAGACATACTCATAGAACATGGTTAGGAGCCTGTTATCAGGACCACGACTCCCTATACAAGTGCTTAGCCAGTTTCTTAAACAGTAGCTGAGCATAAACCTTCTTGTATACTAGTTCTTCTGGCGCCGACAGAGATGGCGCCTCGTTTCGCGTTCCTAGGAAACTGTGCTGTATTTATTATTTTTTTTATGTGTTATTTCTTACATTGTTACACATGGAAATCTTAGGTTTTATTACATACAGCTGGGAAGAACTATTGGATATAAGAGCAACGTCAACTCACCAACATTACGACCAGGAATTAAACTTTCTCGAAGCAGATCCTCTGTTTGGTCCACCACCCAGGACAATGGATCAGATCCCTAAACAACGGCGCCCCAGATGGGCAGACGTATTGTTCTTCTGGTCAGGCTCCGTAGACGGGCACATCGCGCACCGCTCCCGAGCATACTACTCTCCAATGTCCAGTCTCTTGACAACAAGGTAGACGAAATCCGAGCAAGGGTTGCCTTCCAGAGAGACATCAGAGAATGTAACGTTCTTTGTTTCACGGAAACATGTCTCACTCGAGACACACTATCGGAGTCGGTACAGCCACCTGGTTTCTTCACGCATTGCGCTGACAGAAACAAGCATCTCTCTGGTAAGAAGAAGGGCGGGAATGTATGCCTTATGATTAACGAGACGTGGTGTGATCATAACAACATACAGGAACTCAAGTCCTTTTGTTCACCTGACCTAGAATTCCTGACAATCAAATGCCGACCGCATTATCTACCAAGAGAATTCTCTTCGATCATAATCACAGTCGTGCATATACCACCCCAAGCAGACACATCGGCGGCCCTGAAGGAACTTCATTTGACACTATGTAAACTGGAAACCACATATCCTGAGGCTGCATATATTTATTTTAACAAGGCTAATCTGAAAATAAGGCTCCCTAAATTTTATCAGCATATTGATTGCGCGACCCGGGCTGGCAAAACTTCCGCGACGCATATAAATCTCTCCCCCACCCCCCTTTCGGGAAAGCTGACCACGACTCAATTTTGTCTCTCCCAGCCGTTAGACAGAAACTAAAACAGGAAGCACCCGTGCTCAGGTCTATTCAACACTGGTCTGACCAATCGGATTACACGCTTCAAGATTGCTTCGATCACGTGGACTGGGATATGTTCTGCATAGGGTCGAACAACTACATTGATGAATACGCAGATTTGGTGAGTGAGTTTATTAGCAAGTGCATCGATGATGTTGTACCCAAAGCGTCTATTAAAAAATTCCCCAACCAGAAACTGGAAGTGTGAACCACTGCTTTTAATCAGGGCAAGGTGACCGGAAACATGACCGAATACCAACAGTGTAGCTATTCCCTCCACGAGGCAATCAAACAAGCTAAGCGTCAGTATAGGGACAAAGTAGAGTCGCAATGCAATGGCTCAGACACGAGAGGTGTGTGGCAGGGTCTACAGTCAATCACGGACTACAAAAAAAAATCCAGCCCCGTTGTGGACCACGATGTCTTGCTCCCAGACAAACTAAACTACTTCTTTGCTCGCTTTGAGGACAATACAGTGCCACTGACACGGCCCGCTACCAACACCTGCAGGCTCTCCTTCACTGCAGCCAACGTGAGTAAAACATTTAAACGTGTTAACCCTCGCAAGGCTGCAGGCCCAGCCGGAATCCCAGCGCGGCATCCCAGCCGCGTCCTCATAGCATGCGCAGACCAGCTGGCTGGTGTGTTTACGGACATTTTCAACCAACCTTATCCCTGTCTCCTGTTCCCACATGCTTCAAGAGGGCCACCATTGTTCCTGTTCCCAAGAAAGCTAAAGTAACTGAGCTAAATGTCTACCGCCCCGTAGGACTCACTTCCGTCATCATCAAGTGCTTTGAGAGACTAAAGGACCATATCCCCTCCAACCTACCTGACACCCTAGACCCACTCCAATTTACTTACCGTCCAAATAGGTCCACAGACAATCAATTGCAATCACACTGCACACTGCCCTAACCCATATGGACAAGAGGAATACCTATGTAAGAATGCTGTTCATCGACTACAACTCAGCATTTAACACCATAGTACCCTCAACACGTCATTAAGCTCGAGACCCTGAGTCTCGACCCCACCCTGTGCAACTGTTTCCTGGACTTTCTGACGGGCCGCCACCAGGTGGTGAGGATAGGTAACAACACCTCCACCCCGCTGTTCCTCAACACTGGGTCCCCACAAAGGTGCGTTCTCAGCCCTCTCCTGTACTCCCTGTTTACCCATGACTGTGTGGCCATGCACGCCTCCAACTCAATCATCAAGTTTGCAGACGACACTACAGTGGTAGGCTTGATTACCAAGAACAATGAGACGGCCTACATGTAGGAGGTGAGGGCCCTCGGAGTGTGGTGTCAGGAAAATAACTTGTCAACAAAACAAAAGAGATGATCGTGGACTACGGGACAGTAGTGGAGACGGTGGGAAGTTTTAAGTTCCTCGGAGTACACATCACAGACAAACTGAAATGGTCCACCCACGCAGACAGCATGGTGAAGAAGGCACAGCAGCGCCTCTTCAACCTCAGGAGGCTGAAGAAATTCGGCATGTCACCAAAAACACTCAAACTTTTACAGATGCACAATCGAGAGCCTCCTGCCGGGCTGTATCACTGCCTGGGATGGCAACTGCTCTGCCCACAACTGCAAGGCTCTCCAGAGGGTAGTGAGGTCTGCACAACGCATCACCGGGGGCAATCTACCTGCCCTCCAGGACACCTACACCACCCGATGTCACAGGAAGGCCAAAAAGATCATCAAGGACAACAACCACCCGAGCCACTGCCTGTCCACCCTGCTATCATGCAGAAGGCGAGGTCAGTACAGGTGCATCAAAGCGGGGACCGAGAGACTGAAAAACAGCTTCTATCTCAAGGCCATCAGACTGTTAAACAGCCATCACTAACATTCAGGGGCTTCTGCCAACTTACCAACTCAACTTTAGTCACTTTAATAATGGAAAATGTATGTAATAAATGTATCACTAGCCACTTTAAACAATGCACTTTATATAATGTTTACATACTCTACATTACTCATCTCATATGTATATACTGTACTCTATACCATCTACTGCATCTTGCCTATGCCGTTCGGCCATGACTCATTTATATATTTTTATGTACATATTCTTATTCATTCCTTTACTCTTGTGTGTATAAGGTAGTTGTTGTGAAATTGTTAGGTTAGATTACTTGTTAGATATTACTGCATGGTTGGAACAAGAAGCACAAGCATTTCGTTACACTCGCATTAACATCTGCTAACCATGTGTGTGTGACAAATTAAATTTGATTTGATTTGATACTGTCGCAGGTACTTAACCCTTCTCATTTGGGGAAGAGGGTTGGGGGAGGGTTATGTTTTTATGATACCATACTTGTACTGTATACACAGCAATGCAAAAGAACTCACAATTTAACAACTGTATTCCTCACTGATTACACACTAGCTTACTCCATGATCAATAATAGACTGAATATTTAAAATTGGCCACACCTATATGATTACTATCCTGGAATGTTAATGGCCTAAATCATCCAATTAAGAGGAAGAAGGTCCTCAACTACCTTATTAACACAGCCCGCATCCAACCCGGAAGCCAGCCGTGTGTCGGAGGAAACACCGTGCACCTGGCAACCTTGGTTAGCGCGCACTGCCCCCAACGCGCCACGGGAGTCGCTGGTGCGCGATGAGACAAGGACATCCCTACCAGCCAAGCCCTCCCTAACCCGGACTACGCTAGGCCAATTGTGCATTGCCCCACGGACCTCCCGGTCGCGGCCGGTTACGACAGAGTCTGGGCGCGAATCCAAAGTCTCTGATGGCACAGCTGGCGCTGCACTACAGCGCCCTTAACCACTGCGCCACCCGGGAGGCCGGATTATTGTTGAATTTGAGTAAATATCGTGGCTTTACTCATACCTGTGTCCTGCGCCTCACTCCGCCTTATTCCATTCACCTAGAACACTGACACAGTTGCCTTGATAAAAGTGTTTTGTTGTTATGCACTATCCTTAAACAAAAGCATGGTATTTTTTCACTGTAATAGCTACTGTAAATTAGACACTGCAGTTAGATTAACAATCATTTAAGCTTTCTGACCATATAAGACGTGTCTATGTCCCGGAAAGTTGGCTTTTGTTTACAATGCCGTTCTAGTCAAATATCACATATTGAGCAGCAACTGTCCATGATTTCAGGACACTGATCCAGTTGTTCCTATTTATGTGAAATTTGCATTTCATTTAGGTTTTAAAAAATGTTCCAAGGTCGAATAAATGCCCCCACTACAAATATTATATATATTGGCTAAGAGCAAGAACTATTCTAGGTGCCGCAGTAAAAGTATTGTAGGGATTACTCAGTCGGTTCAGTAGAATGTATACAGTGCATTCGGAAGTATTCAGACCCTTTCACTTTTTCCACATTTTGTTACGTTACAGACAAAAATATGTTTCCTTAACAATCTTCACACAATACCCCATAATGACAAAGCAAAAAAAAAATGTTGGTGAAAATGTATACAAGTAAAAAACAGATACCTTGTTTACGTAATAGTCAGACCCTTTGCTATGAGGCTCGAAATTGAGCTCATGTGCATCCTGTCTCCATTGATCATCCTTGAGATATTTTTACAACTTGATTTAAGTCCAGCTGTGGTAAATTCAATTGATTGGACATGATTTGGAAAAGCACACACCTGTCTATACAAGGTCCCACAGTTGACAGTGCATGTCAGAGCAAAAACCAAGCCATGAGGTCGAAGGAATTGTCTGTAGAGCTCTGAGACAGGATTGTGTCGAGGAACAGATCGGGAAGGGTACTAAAGAATGTCTGCAGCATTGAAGGTCCACAAGAACACAGTGGCTTCCATCATTCTTAAATGGAAGAAGTTTGGATCCACCAAGACTCTTTCTAGAGCTGGCCGCCCAGTCAAACTGAGAAATCGGGGGAGAAGGGCCTTGGTCAGGGAGGTGACCAAGAATACGATGGTTACTCTGACAGAGCCCCAGAATTCCTCTTCGAAGATGGGAGAACCTTCCAGAAGGTCAACCATCTCTGCAGCACTCCACCAATCGGGCATTCATAGTAGAGTGGCCAGACTGAAGCCACTCCTCAGTAAAAGGCACATGACAGCCCTCTTGAAGTTTGCCAAAAGGCATCTAAAGAACTCCCAGACCATGAGAAACAAGATTGCATGATCTGATGAAACCAAGATTAAACTCTTTGGTCTGAATGCCAAACATCACGTCTGGTGAAACCTGGCTTGCTAATCACCTGGTTAATACCTTCCCTACTGTGAAGCATGCTGGTGGCAGCATCATGCTATGGGGATGTCTTTCAGCAGCATGGACTGAGAGACTAGTCAGGATGTAGGGGAAGATGGACAGAGCAAAGTACAGATAGATCCTTGATGTACTTTTCTCCAGAGTGCTCATCACCTCAGTCTGGGGCAAAGGTTCACCATTCAACAGAACAACAACCCTAAGCACACAGCCAAGACAATGCAGGAGTGGCTTCGGGACAAGTCTCTGAATGACCTTGAGTGGCCCAGCCAAATATCTCTGGAGAGACCTGAAAATAGCTGTGATGCGACGCTCAACATCCAACCTGCCAGAGCTTGAGAGGATCTGCAGAGAAGAATGGGAGAAACACCCAAAGACAGTTGTGCGAAGCTTGTAGCATCATACCCAAGAAGACTCTAGGTTGTAATTCCTGGAAAACGTGCTTCAACAAAGTAATAATAATAATAATATATGCCATTTAGCAGACGCTTTTATCCAAAGCGACTTACAGTCATGTGTGCATACAGTCTACGTATGGGTGGTCCCGGGAATCGAACCCACTACCCTGGCGTTACAAGTGCCATGCTCTACCAACTGAGCTACAAAACCACAGTAAAGTACTGAGTAAAGGGTCAGAATATTTATGTAAAATGTGATTATTTGTAATAAATGTGTCAAAATTTCTAAAAAACAGTTTTTGCTTTGTCATTATGGGGTATTGTGTGTAGATTGATGAGAAGAAAAATAAAATTGTAGTACATTTTAAATTAAGGCTGTAACGTAACAAAATGTGGAATAAGTCAAGGGGTTTGAATACTTTCTGAATGCGCTATATAGTGTCATTTGGAGTGTTGCTGGCCCTTAACTTCACCCTCCTCTGTCGGCTTTCGGGAAACAGAGGGTTATAGTCTCCGGCCGGGTACAGGTCCTCCACTGACTGCACCTGGCTGGGTAGAGCTGGCTTCCTCCACTCACATTCCACATCCATACGGAAGATATTGTGAACCACCAAAATAGAGGCATTCCCATGTGGTAGAGAGAATCCCCTGGTCACTTATAGAGACCTGCCAAGATGTTAAATGCCACATGACTTTCAATGAATCACGTTGAACATGTTGAAATGCATTTGTTGTAAGAAATGTGCTTTATAAATTAAGTTTGATTTGATTGATGACATTACAGCTGTGGAATATAATAAACTGTAACTTTCACATGTAGACAAGTGCAGATTTCCATCAACTTTTAATTAATCATTTGGAATTGTATCACCTGACATATCAATCATATAGTGGGTTCCTACAGATCCAGACTGTGAATGCATGAACCACTCCGAATAAATAAATACTGTGCCTTTGTCTCTGGTCATGAAACTACAATACAGGCTGGATGCCTAAACAAAGTCAATTCTGAATGTCAATAGATTTTTAGATGACAACATTCTAAAACTAATTATTCACTCATCAAAGTCTGTTATCAGGGGTAATCTTTCCTTGTAGAATGTTGACAGCTGTACAGAACACATTGCATTTCTAAGAAACTCTAACTTTATCACTCATGCTGGCCCTGACCAAACTGACAAGTTGCCCCTCACTATACATGTAGCTGCACTTCTCCATATGGCCAGACACACATCTTCTCCACTTTTAATGCACTTTTGCTCATCCTTGAAAAATGCAGGTCTGAAATAGACACCAAAGTCGACATACTGAACAAACAATTATCTAGGCTAATTATCTTATTAACTACGTAAACCCCAAAAATATTTTTGATCTACTGCTCTGCTAACTAAAGTGTACTCAGACAGCTAGCTAAGACAGGGAAAGGGGACATAAGAAGTTAATGGATTGGACAGAGGTCTCTGATCGCGCTGGTGAACGGTAGCTGAAGTGTCAGCTAGAGATGGCGTGCAGGAGCTTCCTGCAGGAATTTGTAGTCTTGCTGAGGTCTTCTCTGTTCCTAATTAGCATTTCAAATTCTTTAGATTTAATTGAAGAAAAGATATTGATAAAAGTCACCTTGTCTAAGAAATAATTACACCAGTTATCAAAACGTCATGCCAGTGTAAACCTACACGAAACGCATACCGTAAATTAAGTAGTTCTAAAATCCCAAAGGAATGGAGAAAAAAATTATACAGCCAGGATTTATGGGTATTACGACACCTCTACTGAGTCGGTTTACTTTTGGAACAGAGCATGCAGTGCAACGTGAAATAGATGCATAACATGCTATCAAGTCACAGCAAGGCCGACTTCAAATGCTGACATCAATGTGAACATAACCGGAACATAAAACAGCTGACAGCGAATGGAAACTATGCATTGAAATAAAAGGCATGCATCATATGACTTACTTAGGCCTGCAATTGACAAGGACGCATTAAGACAAACAAACTAGTCGAAAGAATGATGAAAATCACGAAATACAAAAGAAAAATCTACACATTAAGGCCCGTGGCGTGGTGCACCGTGGCGTGGTGCAGAATGGACAGCGCTTCTGTCCAGTAGCCAGCTATAAAACTTTTAGTTTGTGGGGAGTTAGACATTTTTTGTGCAGCCTACAATGCGTAGATGAATATCATAACTGGCAGACAGATCTTTAGAAATGGTAGGATCAATTGTAAATTGGCACTATACATGATAAAGTTTACCGACCCCCTGCTAGAGGCTACGCGTATCAGGTATGAAGGTAAGAACTCAGATGCAGACCACGTCCAATAAACAATTGTTTAATATTGGGCAATGGTACCGGGTGGCAGGTAACTCAGGGTCAGGGTAAGGCAGAGTGGACAGGCAGGTGGGCTCGGAGTCAGGTAAGGCAAGGGTCAAAAACAAGAGGGCGAGAAAAGAGAGACTTGGAAATGCAGGAGCTGAGACACAAAACACTGGTTGACTTGACCAAACAGGACAAACTGGAAACATACAAACAGAGAACACAGGTATAAATACACAGGGGATAATGGGGAAGATGGGCAACACCTGGAAGGGGGTGGAGACAATCACAAAGACAGGTGAAACAGATCAGGGTGTGACAATATGAAGCCATCCTTGTGGAAATATGTGTATTGTCTCATGGGCTTCCCACCAACATTGTCTCGTTGTACTGCATTCAGAGATATTCCTCATAATGTATGCGCTCAGATAATTTTTGCATTTGCCTGTTTGCATTATTTGCTAGGGAAGGAACATATTCTGCGAATATTGAAGCATTGTGTATAAACAAGGTGGGGCTGAATATTTTTGAAACATTGTATCAACGTCACGAAAAAGCTGCCAGAGAATATAGAAACATTTTATAACAACAAGGCAAGATGCTCCGAGAATACTGATATTGCAACATTGTAGCCAACAAGGAGACGGCTCTATCAAATGGCTTTTCGCCAGGCCAGTCTCATTGTCTTGGTCTTATATTATTTTGCCTCCGGGTGCTCATTATATGCAATATATATACATATATATCAGAGAATAAAGAAAACTGCCATTTCAATGAACGTCCATGATATCATTTAGCCATATTTTATGACTTTTTGCCAGCAAGATTGATCTGTTGTAATATCTCATTTTAATTCAGGACGATGGACTAGCAAGACTGATAGACTGATAGGTGGAGCTGTATTATACCAGAGGCAGGTAGGCTACAGGTAAGGATTAAGGATACAGGCAGAGGATGATGATGATGAAGTAAGCCCACAGCAAGAGGTTTAAAAAAAGTTAGCACAACTAATAATAATAATAATACTAAGTAGTCATAAATTATTTGCTTTATCTCAATTATCATTCTGTCACTGCGTGACAATGCACATTTATTATATCCTACAATTGTTGTCTTTGAAGACAAAAACATGACATGCAAGTTGTTAAACTGTGTTTATTTTCAAACCATTAGGCCTACATGAAGCAAAATGGCACTAGCCTACTGGCAAATTAAATAAATCATAAATTAGGCCTACAGCTATCACAACCTATATTACAAACTATATTTTAATAGCAATAATATAGCTTTTGGTTTCGAATAGCCACCAAAAAGGAGGACTGCCCACATTCCAAATCCCAATGAAATTAACCCCTTGCTATCAGTTCAATGAACTTTAATAGTGAGTCATGGAGATTTAATTTTGTTATAAATTTTTTCTGCTTATGATATCATTTAACCTTTTCACGTCTGAGTTTCAAATATCTCTAACTGTTACCCCCAGCGTGAGTTTTTTTGTGCTCGTGATGTCAGAATGCACTCACTGTTCCAAAATGTGATTGTTACGCAACAGGACAGTTAACCCGCGCTGCCCCTCAAACCAAGTCACACTGCCTTCTAATTATCTATAGGCTATGTTTAAACTCATCAATTTAAATGATTGTCTAACAAGTTTTATTTTTTTAACATCCGTTTGAATCGAGGTGCATTCCACCTCCTCATTAACCACTTGCTCCTACCTGACACGCAGGCGTCCCATCTAGACATCTGGAAATGCAAATGCACTACGCTAAATGCTAATAGTACTAGTTAAAACTCAAACGTTCATTAAAATACACATGCAGGGTATTGAATTAAAGCTACACTCGTTGTGAATCCAGGTAACAAGTCAGATTTTTAAAATGCTTTTCGGCGAAAGCATGAGAAGCTATTATCTGATAGCATGTAACACCCCAAAAGACCCGCAGGGGACGTAAACAAAATAATTAGCATAGTCGGCTCTACACAAACCGCACAAATAAAATATAAAACATTCATTACCTTTGACCATCTTCTTTGTTGGCACTCCTAGATGTCCCATAATCACTATTGGGTCTTTTTTCCGAATTTTCAAATTGATAACGAGCCGATGTATTTTCTATAGGGGTACGTCTGGAAATAATGTCCGGGTAAATCTCAACCAAAATATCCGGTCCGAGACCTGAAGAAATGGCTTGTCTCTTCTTCGTTTGACCAAGAAACAAAGCCTAGGTAAATGACAAGACTGTTGACATCGTGTGGAAGCTGTAGGAATTGCAATCTCGGCTCCAGGTAATTTGCTTTCCCATAGACAATACATGCAAGTGGCGCATTGATATATTTTCCAATTTTCAGTGATCAGATTTTCCTTGGCTTTTCGATGAAACGCACGTTCTGTTATAGTCACAGCCGTGATTTAACCAGTTTTATAAACGTCTGAGTGTTTTCTATCCACACATACTAATCATATGCATATACTATATTCTTGGCCTGAGTAGCAGGGCATTGAAATGTTCCGCGATTTTTAACAGAATGTTCGAAAAAGTAGGGGGTAGGAGTAATAGGTTAATTCACATAGAAGTAGCCCATTACACTGTTGCAGACAATTTCTGTTTGAGGCTTTACTGAGCTGGATAAACTTCTCTCTTCGAGGAGAGGCCCAGCACTTCCACAGTATTTCCCCAGATCAAGGATGCAGACATTTGCACATCTCCAGTCAGAACAAAACCTGCACAAACTTTTTCCACCTGGCATATTTTCCATCTGACTCCGCGTTGCCGTCATTGTTGTTTTCCTGACTAATAATAACTTTGGATATGCGTACATTCCTATCAAAGTAAATACCTTATTACTTTCTGTATATCGTGTTGTCATTCCCACTGTAGCACACCGTATGGGGCATAACGTATTCTCGGTTTAATTCACATTTTGAAGTACTGATGACAAATCATTCATTCCGATTCTTGCATTGTTTGTACTGGACACGTGACGTGGAAAATATTTTTGGAAGGTTGTAATGATTATGATGAGCTAATGCTAATCTAAATGCCAGCTATGGGTGGCGCCATTTTTGTTGACATCAGATATTATAATAAAAATCGAATAAAATATCTAATCAAACTGTATTTGTCACATGCGCCAAATACAACAGTTGTAGACCTTACCGTGAAATGCTTACTTACAAGCCCTTAACCAACAAATCAAAAGTATTTACTAAATAAGCTAAAGTAAAAAATAAAAGAGCAGCAATAAAATCACAATAACGAGGCCATATACAGGTCATACCGGTATCAAGTCAATGTGTGGGGTACAGGTTAGTCGGGGTAATTGAGGTCATATGTACATGTAGGTAGGGATAAAGTGACTTCAAAGACAGTATATAATAAACAGCAAGTAGAAGCAGCATTAAAAATTAGGGGGGAGATAAATGCAAATAGTCCGGATAGCTATTTGTTTAGCTGTTCAGCAGTCTTATTGCTTGAGGGTAGAAGCTGTCCTCTTGCTCCTACCTGGCATGCAGGCGTCCCATCTAGAGCTCTGGAAATGCAAATGCGCTACGCTAAATGCTAATAGTATTAGTTAAAACTTAAACTTTCATTAAAATACACATGCAGGGTATTGAATTAAAGCTACACTCATTGTGAATCCAGGCAACGAGTCAGATTTTTTAAATGCTTTTCGGTGAAAGCATGAGAAGCTATTATCTGATAGCATGTAACACCCCAAAAGACCCGCAGGGGACGTAAACAAAATAATTAGCATAGTCGTCGCTACACAAACCGCACAAATAAAATATAAAACATTCATTACCTTTGACCATCTTCTTTGTTGGCACTCCTAGATGTCCCATAATCACTATTGGGTCTTTTTTTTCGATTAAATCGGTCCATATATAGCCTAGATATCGATCTATGAAGACTGTGTGATAAACGGAAAAAAATAGCGTTTCATAATGTAACGTCATTTTTTAAAATTCAAAAAGTCGACAATAAACTTTCACAAAACACTTCGAAATACTTTTGTAATGCAACTTTAGGTATTAGTACACGTTAATAAGCGATAAAATTCATCAGGAGGCGATGTCAATTCTATAGGTGTCCGTCTCGAAAAAATGTCTTGGAGAGAGCTCGACCAAAACATCCGGTCGGTTCACTTTGAACAATTCCTTGAAGTCGCGCATGGATATTTATTTCCATTTTCAGTGATCAGATTTTCCTGCACTTTTAGATGAAACGCACGTTCTGTTATAGTCGCAGCCGTGATTTAACCAGTTTTATAAACGTCTGAGTGTTTTCTATCCACACATACTAATCATATGCATATACTATATTCCTGGCCTGAGTAGCAGGGCGCTGAAATGTTGCGCGATTTTTAACAGAATGTTCGAAAAAGTAGAGGGTCGACTTAACAGGTTAAGAAGCCTTTTGGACCTAGACTTGGTGCTCAGGTACCGCTTGCAGTGCGGTAGCAGATAGAACAGTCCATGACTAGGGTGACTGGAGTCTTTGGCAATTTTTTGGGCCTTCCACTGACACAACCTGGTATAGAGGTCATGGATGGCAGGAAGCTTAGCCCCAGTGACGTACTGGGCCATAAGCACTACCCTCTAGAGCCTTGTGGTTGGAGGCCGAGCAGTTGCCATACCAGGCAGTGATGCAAACAGTCAGGATGCTCTTGATGGTGCAACTTTTTGAGGATCTGAAGACCCATGACAAATATCTTCAGTCTCCTGAGGGGGAATAGGCATTGTCGTGCCCTCTTCACGGCTGTCTTGGTGTGTTTGGACCATGATAGATGGTTGGTAATGTGGACACCAAAGAACTTGAAGCTCTCAAGCTGCTCTGCTACAGCCCCGTCAATGAGAATGGGGGTGTGCTCGCCCCTTCTTTTCCGGTGGTCCACAACCATCTCCTTTGTCTTGATCATGTTGATGGAGAGGATGTTGTCCTGGCTCTATACTTTTAGGTCTCTGACCTCCCTCTAGGCTGTCTCATCGTTGTCAGTGATCAGGCCTCAACGTTTGGTTGAGGATGTTGGAGTCGTGCATGGCCACGCAGTCATGGGTGAACAGGGAGTACAGGAGGGGACTAAGCACACACCCCTGAGGGGCCTCCCATGTTGAGGATCTTACCACCTGGGGGCAGCCCATCAGGAAGTCCAGGATCCAGTTGCAGAGGGAGGTGTTTAGTTCCAGGGTCCCATAGCTTAGTGATGAGCTTTGAGGGCACTATGCTGAGGCACTATGCTGAGCTATGCTGAGCTGTAGTCAATGAACAGCATTCTCACATAGGTGTTCCTTTTGTCCAGGTGGGAAAGGGCATTGTTGAGTGCAATAAAGATTGCATCATCTGTGGATCTCTTGGGGCAGTATGTAAATTGGATTGGGTCTAGGGTTTCTGGGATAATGGTGTTGATGTGAGCCATGACCAGCCTTTTGAAGCACTTAATGGCTACAGACGTGAGTGCTACAGGTCGGTAGTCATTTAGGCAGGTTACCTTGGTGTTCCTGGACTATGGGACTATGGCACAGGGACTATGGTGATCTAATTGAAACAGGAAGGTATCACAGACTGGCCCAGGGACAAGTTGAAAATGTCAGTGAAGACATTTGCCAGTTGGTTAGCCCATGCTTGGAGTACACGTCCTGGTAATCTGTCTGTCCCTGCGGCCTTGTGAATGTTGATCTGTTTAAAGGTCTATGGCGAGCGTGATCACATAGTCGTCTGGAACAGCTGGTGCTCCAATGCATGCTTCAGTGTTGCTTGTCTCGAAGCGCGCATGTAATTTATTTTGCTCATCTGGTAGGTTTGTGTCACTGGGCAGATCTCGGCTGAGCTACCCTTTGTAGTTCATATTAGTTTGTAAGCCCTGCCACATCAGACGAGCGTCGGAGTCAGAGTAGTAGGATTCAATCTAAGACCTGTATTTACACTTTGCCTGTTTGATGGTTCATCTGAGGGCATTAGGGGAATTTCTTATCAGCGTCCGGAGTCCTGCTCCTTGAAAGTGGCATCTCTACCCTATAGCTCAATGCGGATGTTGCCTGTAATTGGGGTATGTACGTATGGTCGCTGTGGGGACAACATCATCGATGCACTTATTGATGAAGCTGATGACTGATGTGGTATACTCCACAATGCCATCGGATGAGTTTTGGAATATATCCCAGTCTGTGCTAGCAAAACAGTCCTGTAGCTCAGCGTCTGCGTCATCTTGAGAGAGTCACTGGTTCTTCCTGCTTTAGGTTTTGCTTGTAAGGAGGATAGATTTATGGTCAGATTTGCCAAATGGAGGGTGAGGAAGAGCTTTGTATGCGTCTGTGTGTGTGGAGTAAAGGTATTCAAGAGTTTTTTTCCCTCATGTTGCACATGTGACATACTGGTAGAAATGAGGTAAAACGGATTTAAGTTTCCCTGCATTCATGTCCCAGGCCACGAGGAGCACAGCCTCTTGGTGAACATTTTCTTGTTTGCCTATGGCTGTATACAGTTCTTTGAGTGCGGTCTTCATTCCAGCATCGGGTTTGTGGTGGTAAATAGACAACTACGAAAAATATAGATAAACTCTTTGTAAATAGTGTGGTCTACAGCTTATAATGAGATATTCTATCTATTCGACTTCCTTAATATTAGACCGCGCACCAGCTGTTATTGACAAATACACACAGCACGCCACCCCTTGTTTTACTGGAGGCAGCTGTTCTGTCTTGAAGATGCACGGAAAAACCAGCCAACTGTATATTATCCATGTTGTCGATTAGCCACGACTCGGTGAAACATAAGATATGACAGTTTTGAATATCCCGTTGGTAGGATAACCTTGAACTGAGTGTCTTCTCTTCATGCGAATGACGGGGATTTGGGCCTTCGCGTCCGACTCGTTAAAGAAAAAACATTCGTCCAGTTCGAGGTGAGTAATCGCTGTTCTGATATCCAGAAGCTCTTTCCGGTCATAAGAGACGGTGGCAGAAACATTAGGTACAAAATAAGTTACAAACAATGCAAGAAAACACACACAAAACAGCACAATTGGTTAGGAGCCCATAAAACGGCAGCCATCTCCTCTGGCGCCCTCATATCTTGACGAGGTCAAGGGATGATTCACTCAACTGACTTAGATTGTAACTATTGTTACTCGGGGTTGCCAGCTCAGGCCCCTCTTTCCAGTGGTTTTATTTTGATTTAGCTTATAAACTTGTCCTGTGTTTGCCACCATTTATTGATACATCCCCCAACATAGTAATATTTCCTGCATTGGTTCCCCCCATGATACCTTGTCCCATTTTAAACCCCATGGACTTTAAATCCTCTACAAATGAAATGAACCCCCCTAAAATGCTTTCTTCAAATCTGGCAACCCTGTTTAGCTTTCGCTCTACGGTTAGGCTAGGCAGTATGCTTGTATTTGGGGTGATGATCTGTGAGGTGATAACATTTTATGTACTTTGTGATTTGTCAAAAACTGTAAACGACTTGTCAAGTCATGTGCTCCAGTTATGTATACAAGTACAATAAAGATATGTAATATGCTGAACAATATTACATTTCTCCTTTGTGATTGTAAACAATTCTAGCTCTTATGTCTCTAAATTATGTTTTTTTTTGTCAGCACGACCTGTTATTTAGACTGGTTTATGGAATGAGTTTAGCTGACGATATGTTCCGTGTGATGCTTGGATTATGAAGTTCGCATTTATCTTTTACAATAAAAGGTGGAATTGAGGACTTACGTTGTGAAGACTTTTATTTCCCATCAGTACAAAACATTGTTTAGATGCTTTTCAGACAATACTGTTTAGACATGTTTGTTGCATCATACGTTCTGTTCCTACAGTTTCAATCACATATATGCGATGGAATGCCATAGCCGCTCAACAATGATCACAAATATGTGATCATACGCATCAAAGGGTTAAGGTAGTCCAAAGTATTTTTCCATTGTGTTTTATGGTGTTTGATAATATAATTTCTTATTTTTATTAAGTTTAGTAACAACATTTCTAAATTTACAGTATGTAAACCAATCAGCTGAGGAACCTGACTTGTTTACCACCTCTTTAGCATAATTTCTTTGAACTAGGCAATTTTTTAATTGGTCATCATTCCAGGGGGCGGTAACAGTTCACAGTTAGTTTCTTGTCAACAATTGGCAAGAATAAATAAATAAATACTTCCAGTGCGGCATCTGGATTCACTCCCTCACACATCAGACCAACATACATTTTTTATATCTTAAAAAAAGGTATAGCAGGTTTTGACAAAACATTCTGTATGATCTTTAATAAATTACTTTAGTCCCAACCTTTGGCACTTTGGCTTTCCATGTTATTGCCATAATATTATTGTCACTACAGCCAAAGGAAAAACTGATACTGTATATTGTAATGATGATTTGGATAAACAGACGTCATCAGAGCGTGCAACTGAACAGTGTACTGTCTAGATTTGGTTTGTTATTTTTATGAAATAGTTTTGAATAAATCGTTTTTAATCATAGCTAAAGTTTTTATTGCTACAGATTCCACAATGTGGTTACAGCTGGGAACGCAAGGTTGTGTTCCGGAATCCTGTTAAGTAGCAGTTAGCTGCTAGTCGTCACAAAAAATGAACAGCTTAGGTAAGAGATCCTCCGGAGGCTCTCTTGGCTGCGAGAAAAGTATAACCGGCTTTCTAAGTATACTGACCTTGATGTAACCCAGGCAATCCGAATATCAGAATATGCATATAATTGTCTAGGAGAGGAGAGAAAACACTCTAAAGTTTCCAAAACTGTCAAAATATTGTCTGTGAGTATAACAGAACTGATATTGCAGGCGAAAACCTGAGGAAAATCAAACCAGGAAGTAAGTAGCTTCTATTTTGAAAGCTCCATGTTCCATAGCCTGCCTTCGCTCCATTTAAAGGGATATCAACCAGATTTCTTTTCCTAACGCTTCCTCAAGGTGTCAACAGTCTTTAAACATAGTTTCAGGCTTTCATTTTGAGCGAGAACGATAACATCACGTTAGTGGATAGCTGGGTGTTCGCATGAGTTTTGCTTGCTTAACAGAATGGGGTAGCCATTGTCTGTCCCTCTCCTATTGATAAAGCGATAATCTCGGTTGATATATTATCGATTATATATTTTAAAAACAACCTGAAGATTGATTATAAAACATGTTTGACATGTTTCTGTGGACATTACGGATACTATTTGGAATTTTCGTCTGCGATGTCGTGACCGCTCGAGCCTGTCGATTTCTGAACATAACGTGCCAAACAAACTGAGGTATTTTGGATATAAAAATTCCCTTTATGAAACAAAAGGAACATTTATTGTGTAATTGGGAGTCTCGTGAGTGAAAACATCCGAAGATCAGCGATTAATTGTATTGCTTTTCTGATTTTCGTGACCATGCTACTTTGATGCTAGGTGTTCATAATGTTTTGTCTAGTGATCGATAAACTCACACAAACACTTGGATTGCTTTCGCTGTAAAGCATATTTTCAAAATCTGACACAACAGGTGGATTAACAACAAGCTAAACTGTGTTTTGCTCTATTGCACTTGTGATTTCATGAAAATTAAATATGTTTAGTAATTTTATTTGAATTCAGCGGATGTTGATGAAAATGATCCCGCTAACGGGATGGGGTGCGTCAAGAAGTTAAACCTCTCAGAGCTACCCCCCTACTTTTTTCAATTTCCGCCTGAAGACATACCCAAATCTAACTGACTGCAGCTCAGGCACAGAACCAAGGATATGCATATTCTTTGTACCATTTGAAAGAAAACACTCTGAAGTTTGTGTAAATGTGAATTGAATGTAGGAAAATATAACACAAAAGATCTGGTTTAGATAATACAATGAAAAAAAACATATGTTTTTCTTTGTATTGTTGTATCATCATCTGTAAAATGAACAAGATAAAATAAACATTCAGATAGGATGATGGGGACAATTTCAGTGAAAAACATAAGAGGGCAACAGTGCTTGTGTAAAGTTTGGGAATGATAACTCATAACCAAAATGAGTGTGCTACATGACATTATCATGAAGATCTTACCGGCGCCGACGGAGATGGCCGCCTCGCTTTTACGTTCCTAGGAAACTATGCATTTTTTTTTTACGTATTATACCTTACACAAGAGGAATGTGGCAGGGTCTACAGTCAATCACGGATTACAAAAAGAAAACCAGCCCCGTCATGGACCAGGATGTCTTGCTCCCAGGCAGACTAAATAACTTTTTTGCGGACTCTCCTTCACTGCAGCCAAAGGAGTAAAACATTAAAGTGTTAACCCTCGCAAGACTGCAGGCCCAGACGGCATCCCCAGCCGTGTCCTCAAACCATGCACAGACCAGCTGACTGGTGTGTTTACGGACATATTCAATCAATTCTTATCCCAGTCTGCTGTTCCCACATGCTTCAAGAGGGCCACCATTGTCCCTGTTCCCAAGAAAGCTAAGGTAACTGAGCTAAACGACTACCGCCCCGTAGCACTCACTTCCGTCATCATGAAGTGCTTTGACAGACTAGTCAAGGACCATATCACCTGCACCCTACCTCACACCCTAGACCCACTCCAATTTGCTTACCGCCCAAATAGGTCCACAGACGATGCAATCTCAACCACACTGCACACTGCCCTAAACCATCTGGACAATAGGAATACCTATGTGAGAATACCTATGTGAGAATGCTGTTCGACTACAGCTCAGCATTTAACACCATAGTACCCGCCAAACTCGTCATCAAGCCTGGGTCACCCTGTGCAACTGGGTACCCGACTTCCTGACGGGCCGCCCCCAGTTGGTGAGGGTAGGTAACAACATCTCCACCCCGCTGATCCTCAACACTGGGGCCCCACAAGGGTGCGTTCTGAGCCCTCTCCTGTACTCCCTGTTCACCCACGACTGCGTGGCCATGCACGCCTCCAACTCAATCATCAAGTTTGCGGACACACTACAGTGGTAGGCTTGATTACCAACAACGACGAGATGGCCTACAGGGAGGAAAATAACCTCACACTCAACGTCAACAAAACGAAGGAGGTGATTGTGGACTTCAGGAAACAGCAGAGGGAGCACCTCCCTGTCCACATTGATGGGACAGTAGTGGAGAGGGTATTAAGTTTTAAGTTACTCGGCGTACACATCACAGACAAACTGAATTGGTCCACCCTCACAGACAGCATCGTGAAGAAGGCGCAGCAGCGCCTCTTCAACCTCAGGAGGCTTAAGAAATTTGGCTTGTCACCAAAAGCACTCACAAAGTTCTACAGATGCACAATCGAGAGCATCCTGTCGGGCTATATCACCGCCTGGTACGGCAACTGCTCCGCCCACAACCGTAAGGCTCTCCAGAGGGTAGTGAGGTCTGCACAACGCATCACCGGGGGCAAACTACCTGCCCTCCAGGACACCTACACCACCCGATGTCACAGGAAGGCCATAAAGATCATCAAGGACAACAACCACCCGAGCCACTGCCTGTTCACCCTGCTATCATCCAGAAGGCGAGGTCAGTACAGGTGCATCAAAGCAGGGACCGAGAGACTGAAAAACAGCTTCTATCTCAAGGCCATTTAAACAGCTCCCACTAAAATTGAGTGGCTGCTGCCAACACACTGACTCAACTCCAGCCACTTTAATAATGGGACTTGAAGGAAATTGATGTAAAATATATCACTAGCCACTTTAAACAATGCTACTTAATATCATGTTTACATACCCTACATTACTCATCTCATATGTACAGTGGGGCAAAAACGTATTTAGTCAGCCACCAATTGTGCATGTTCTCCCACTTAAAAAGATGAGAGAGGCCTGTAATTTTCATCATAGGTACACTTCAACTAGACAAAATGAGAAAAAAAATCCAGAAAATCACATTGTAGGAATTTATTTGCAAATTATGATACGCCGGAGTTTACTACATGGGTTGGTCTTCCAACACATAACCATTGCATATTGCCGTTTACCTCAGATCATTGGCTATCTACCCAGCTAGATTTCAAGAAGATCAGTGGTCATTGGGTTAAAATACAGTTAATAACCTGTTAGGCCGCCCCATCCCGGATCCGGGATCGTGACTACAGCCTCAAGCTCATTACCATAACGCAACATTAGCGATTTCTGAAAATTGCAAAATAAATGAAATAAATATGCCTGTCCTCAAGCTTATCCTTTTCTTAACAATCCTGTCGTCTCAGATTTTCAAAATATGCTTTAGAACCAGAGAAAATCAATAATTTGTGTAAGAGTGGTGATAGCTAGCTTAGCATTTAGCATTAGCATTTAGCACGCAACATTCACAAAAACCAGCAAAGGGATCAAATAAAATAATTTACCTTTGAAGAACTTCAGATGTTTCAATGAGGAGACTCTCAGTTACATAGCAGATGTCCAGTTTTTCCTGAAAGATGCTTGTGTAGGACACAACGTTCCGTTTTGTTACTATGCATTTGGCTACCGAAACTAACCGAAAATTCAGTCACCTAAACGTCAAACTTTTTCCGAATTAACTCCATAATATCGACTGAAACATGGAAAACGTTGTTTGAATCAATCCTCAAGGTGTTTTGTCATATATCTCTTCATTGAAATGCCAGTCCTAGAAGCGTGCATTCTTCTCTGATTCGGATGGAAAAATACTGGGACCTGACTTTTGCGCACCAATTTCCACGCAGACACCATGCGGGACACTTGGTAATTGTAGGCTCTTATGGCCAATCTTCCAATGATATGCCTACAAATACGTCACAATGCTGCAGACACCTGGGGAAACGATAGGAAGTGTCCGTTCATTCCTGTCGCATTCACAGCCATATAAGGAGATCATGGAAAACGTGCCTTCAGAAATCCTGTTGATTTCCTGGTCACTCAAACATCTTGGTTTTGCCTGTAGATATTGTTCTATGGCACTCACAGTGAAAATCTTTGCAGTTCTGGAAACGTCAGAGTGTCTTCTTTCCAAAACTATCAAGCATAGTCGAGCATCTTTTCGTGACAAAATATTGCGCTAAAAACGGGCACGTCTTTTTATCCAAAAATGAAATACTGCCCCTATAGGTCTAACAACGAAACAGCGGGAAAATCATTGGTGCACAGTGATGTCATTACTTGTTGTCAGGTCAGGGCGAGACATGGGTAGGTTACTTTCTAAATGTAATCCCTTACAGTTATTATTTACCTTTCCACAATTGTTATCAGTAACGTAACTTTTGGAATACCCAAACTCAGTAACGTCATCTGATTACGTTCTGTTACTTTTTTAGATTACTTTGTTACCAATTGAACCACGTCTGTTGCAGGATAAATCAATGTTAAAGTTTACAAAGCTGGCCAAATATGGATGTTAAATTTTGCTTTATGGGTCGTCTTCTTTTAACCCATCGCTTTTGTGATAAAAAAATGACGTATTTACCTGATCTATTTGATATTCATGGTTAACAATACATATTTCACTAATAGTAAGACATTTTAGTCCTACTACTGTCTGTTTTTATGGTCTCCACTCTAGTTCCCTGCAGCTAATCTGGGCGTATGGTTACCAGAGATGGCTTGAGCTGACAAATTAGTTAAAGACTGCAGTACATAGACAAGAATTTGTTTTACCAGAGATAACTTAGTAGTAGAACAATCCCTCATTGTCTCAAAATCATCCTTGCAACTGGGAAACTAAGCCAGGGTGACAGTACCCCCTCCCCAGCACGTTCAGCTCCAGCCACAGGTCGCACACTTGCTGATGCGCAGGAACCTGTCGACCATCACAATTTACAATCCAGGGTTACTCCCAACAGTTTAGTCACCTCAACTTGATCAATTTCGAAATAATTTATTACAATATTTAGGTTCAGAGTTTAGTGAATGATTTGTCCAAAATACAATGCTTTTTGTTTTTTAAATATTTAGGACTAACCTATTCCTTGTTACCCATTCTGAAACTAATTGCAGCTCTTTGTTAAGTGTTGCAGTCATTTCAGTCACTGTAGTAGCTGACTGTAAGGGTCCTGTGTGTAGCTGGTGTGGAGTGTCAGGCGCAGGACAGCAGATATGAGTAATCAACGTACTTTACTCAAAAACACAAAATTACAAATTACAAAGCCCACGAAGACTGACCGAATTACAATAAACAAACACTCACAAACACAACATGGAGAACAGAGGGTTAAATAATAAACAAGTAATTGGTTGAGTGAAGCCGGATGTGTAAGACAAAGACAGAACAAATGGAAAATGAAAAGTGGATCGGCGGTGGCTAGAAAGCCGGTGACGTCGACCGCCGAACGCCGCCCGAACAAGGAGAGGGACCGACTTTGGTGGAAGTCGTGACACTTAGGTGTATAGTGTTGTGTCATCCGCATACATAGACACACTGGCTTTACTCAAAGCCAGTAGCATGTCATTAGTAAAGATGGAAAAAGTAAAGGACCTAGACAGCTGCCCTGGGAAATTCCTGATTCTACTTGGATTATGTTGGATAGGCTTCCATTAAAGAACTCCCTATGTGTTCTGTTAGACAGGTAATATTTATCCACAATATAGCAGGGGTATAAAGCCATACCACATATGTTTTTCCAGACTATGATCGGTGATGTCAAAAGGTGCACTGAATAATGACAGTGGCGAGAGAAGACTTGGAGTGTAAATGGTCAACCAAACTATTTTAAACGTTTATACTGGACTTGTTTTGTCCTCAAAATTTCCTAATGGCATCCAGAGAGCCCACAGAACCCTGGCATGCAATCCGTGTGCCTCATGAAGATGGATTACTGGGCTGAACACACTAACAACAAGTGGCTATTTTGACATAAATGATGGACTTCATGGAACTTTATGGAACAAATCAGTCATTTATTGTAACTGGGATTCCTGGGAGTACAAAGTGAAACCCAGGCTACCTAAATACGGTTCTCAATCAGAGACAACGAGAATCACCTGACTCTGATTGAGAACCGCCTCAGGCAGCCAAGCCTATACTAGACACACCCCTACCACAATCCCAATGCCTACAAAACCCCCAATACGACAATACAATAACCCCATGTCACACCCTGGCCTGAACAAATAATTAAAGAAAACACAAAATACTAAGACCAAGGCGTGACACAGGAAATGTTGAGTGATTTAAAAAAAAAAGCTGTGAAAATTCGCATGATCCTTAACAGGTTTTAAGAAGTAATTTTTTTTGCATTTCACCAATTTGGACTATTTTGTGTATGTCCATTATACGAAATCCAAATAACAATATATTTAAATTACAGGTTGTAATGCAACAAACGGGGGACTTTTGCAAGGCACTTTATATAACGTGCCACATTTGACAGTGCATGTCAGAGCAAGAAAAATCCAAGCCATGTAGAATGAATTGTCCGTAGAGCTCCAAGACAGGATTGTGTCGAGGCACAGATCCGGGGAAGGGTACCAAAGAAAATATGCAGCAGTGAAGGTCTCCAAGTGTCACGTCCATTGTAAGGAGGAGAGCAAGGTGCAGCGTGGTATGTGTAGATTCTTCTTTTATTAAAGAAAGAACACTGAACAAACTAAAACAACGACAAAACGAACAGTGACGCTAATATGGATAGTGCATAGAGGCAACTAAACATAGATCAAGATCACACAAATACCCAAGGGAAATGGCTACCTAAATATGATCCCCAATCAGAGACCACGATAATTAGCTGCCTCTGATTGGGAACCATAATCAGGCCACCATAGACATACAAATACCTAGACCTACTAAACCCTAGACTTACAAAAACCATAGACAATACGAAACAAGCATACCCACCCTCGTCACACCCTGACCTAACCAAAATAATAACATATTTTGGCGTAACGCCAAGAATACTGTGGCCTACATCATTCTTAAATGGAAGAAGTTTGGAACCACCAAGACTCTTCCTAGATCCAGCCACTCGGCTAAGCTGAGCAATCAGGGGAGAAGGGCCTTGGTCAGATTTATTTACTTGTGGACTACTGTTTTTATTGCCATACCAGAAGTTTGTGGCCTTTATCTCCCAATTCATAGTAAAGTAGCATTGTTCTCAATGAGGCTTTTGCTACCTTGTAAGTGTTAAAGACATCCACATGGCCTTCATTTATTGGTAAGATCTTTGTATAGTCCTGCAGATCTGGTACAGGAATGCTCTCTTTCTCCAATTGTTTAGATTTTAAAAAATCCAGATGTTTATGCGACTCCTTTTTCATCCAAGAGGTAAACGATATTATCTGTCCTCTCAAGTCTGCTATTAATGATTCCCACAGGATAGGAGGAGAGGGAGCCATCTGAGCATTTATTCCAAGAAACATTACGTATGTGAAGACATAAATTATTCAAACTGTAATGACGTTCGTCTGTTGTAAGAAGAGAGTCAGACCGAAATGCAGCGTGTAGGTTACTCATGACTTTAATGAATGAAAACGGTACATGAAATAACTGAAATACGAAAACAACAAACGAAACGTGAAAACTAATTACAGCCTATCTGGTGACTACTAATAATAATAATATAATAATATATGCCATTTAGCTGACGCTTTTATCCAAAGCGACTTACAGTCATGTGTGCATACATTCTACGTATGGGTGGTCCCGGGAATCGAACCCACTACCCTGGCGTTACAAGCACCATGCTCTACCAACTGAGCCACAGAAGGACCACACAGAGACAGGTACAAACACCCACAAAATACAACGCGAACTCAGGCTACCTAAATACGGTTCCCAATCCGAGACAACGAGAATCACCTGACTCCAATTGAGAATCGCTTCAGGCAGCCAAGCCTAACTAGACACACCCCTAATCATACACAATCCCAATCAATACAAACCCCAATACGAAACACAAACATATAACAAAAACACAAAATACAATGACCAAGGCGTGACAGAACCCCCCTAAGGTGCGGACTCCCGGACGCACCTCAAGAGCATAGGGAGGGTCCGGGTGGGCGTCTGTCCATGGTGGCGGTTCTGGCTCGGGACGTGGACCCCACTCCAATAATGTCCTATTTCCTCTCCTTCGCGTCCTGGGATAATCCACTTTCTCCACCGACCATGGCCTAATAGTCCTCACCAAGATCCCCACATAACTGAGGAGCAGCTCGTGACAGAGGGGCCACTCGGGACAGAGGGGCAGCTCGGGACAGAGGGGCAGCTCGGGACAGAGGGGCATCTCAGGACAGAGGGGCATCTCATGACAGAGGGGCATCTCGGGACAGAGGGGCAGCCCGGGACAGAGGGGCAGCTCGGGACAGAAGCAGCCCGGTACTGAGGGGAAGCCCGGTACTGAGGGGAAGCCCGGTACTGAGGGGAAGCCCGGTACTGAGGGGAAGCCCAGTACAGAGAGGAAGCCCAGTACTGAGAGGAAGCTCAGTACTGAGAGGAAGCTCAGGCAGGTAGTAGGCTCCGGTAAATCCTGGCTGGCTGGCAGATCTGGAAGAGACTGGTTGTCGAGCAGATCTGGAAGAGACCGGTTGTCGGGCAGATCTGGAAGAGACTGGTTGTCGGGCAGATCTGGAAAAGACTGGTTGTCGGGCAGATCTGGAAGATCTTGGCAGACTGGCACTTCTGGCGGATCTTGGCAGACTGGCACTTCTGGCGGATCCTGGCAGACTGGGAGCACTGGGCAGACTGGGAGCACTGGCGGCGCTGGGCAGACTGGGAGCACTGGGCAGACTGGGAGCACCGGCGGCGCTGGGCAGACTGGGAGCACTGGCCGCGCTGGGCCGACTGGGAGCACTGGCGGCGCTGGGCCGGAGTAAAAATAGTCGTCTTCATCTTTTGGGTGTGTAAATCGTCAAATCTCACACAGGCCGTAATCCTTAACAAAAACATCAACTGCCTTTGCTGACTTTCTCACAGGTGCAATCTTATCTGAGGATTGGTATAAACTTAAAGTCCCCCCCTATGATGATTTTGCCATGTGTACTACTTAGCTTCAGGCAGAGGGATTGAACAAATGTTAAATCATCATGGTTTGAAGCATATAGAATGATAACTTCAGAGAAGATTCTACATTTGACAATTATGTATCATCCTCCAGCATCACTCTCAACCTTATCAAGTAGGAAGGGCAGTTTTTTATTTACCAAAATACAGGCACCTCCTGAACTTGATGACAAGGAACTTTAAAAAATCTGACCTTCTCAAATCGTGCCTAACTTCTCATGTTCTATTGCACATAAATTTGTTTCCTGTAAAAAAACAAACATATTTATTAAGGTTGGAACCAACATGCAATACCTCCAGCAGGAAGAGGCAAGAACCATCCGTCCGCCAGCTCAGGGACAAGCTACACTATTCAAAGCCCTGTGTAATGTTCAATGTAATTGGTTTACTGGGCTTTTTGAAGCTTCATGTATTTGTACTGTTAAAAAAAATCTAAATTAAAAAACATGTATGGTTTAAACATGTCTTTAATGTTTATTTGTTTTCGCTGTTTACTGATAATCCCTAAGTGTAATACATTTGTGTTTACATCATTAAGCCTTTTGATTTGATTTGAACATTTGATTAAGTCTTTATGTTTGCGTTATGAATAACTAAAGGTGTCTGACTTTATAGTAAGTACAGCGTCATATGATATAAGCCATTTATGTACAGTTCCTGTCAAAGGTTTGGACACATCTACTCATTCAAGGGTTTTTATTTATTTTTACTATTATCAACATTTTAGAATAATAGTGAAGACATCAAAACTATGAAATAACACATATGAAATTAATGTAGTAACCAAAAAAGTGTTAAACAAATCAAAATATTTGAGATTCTTTAATGTAGTCACCCTTTTCCTTGATGACCAGCTTCATGAGGTAGTTTAATTTCATTTAACAGGTGTGCTTTTAAAAAAGGTAATTTGTGGAATTTCTTTCCTTCTTAATGCGTTTGAGCCAATCAGTTGTGTTGTGACGAGGTAGGGGTTGTATACAGATGATAGCCCTATTTGGTAAAAGACCAAGTCCATATTATGGCAAGAACAGCTCAAATAAGCAAAGAGAAACGACAGTCCATCATTACTTTAAGACATGAAGGTCAGTCAATGTGGAACATGTCAAGAACTTTGAAAGTTTCTTCAAGTGGTGTTACAAAAACCATCAAGCGCTATGATGTAACTGGCACTCGTGAGGATCGCCACAGGAAAGGAAGACCAGAGTTAACTCTGCTCTAGACGACCAGTTCATTAAAGTTACCAGGCTCAGAAATTGCAGCCAAAATAAATGCTTCACAGAGTTCAAATAAGACATATCTCAACATCAACTGTTCAGAGGAGACTGTGTGAATCAGGCTTTCATGGTTGAACTGCTGCAAAGAAACCATTACAAAAGGACATCGATAATAAGAAGAGCCTTGCTTGGGCCAAGAAACGTGAGCAATGGACATTCAACTGGTGGAAATCTGTCCTTTGGTCTGAGTTCAAATTTGAGATTTTTGGCTCCAACCGCAGTGTCTTTGTGAAACGCAGAACAAGTGAACGGATGATTTCTGCATGTGTGGTTCCCAACGTGAAGCACGGAGGAGGAAGTGTGATGGTGTGTATATGTTATGAATGACCAAAGCTTTCTGACCCTATAGTAAGTACAGTGTCATATGATACAACCCATTTATGTATGTGTTATAATTGAGCAAAGGGGTCTGACTTTACATTAAATATAGCGTCATGAGATATCGAGTCTTTATCGATGTGTTATGAATGACCGAAGGTGTCTCACTTCAAAGTAAGTATTACAGGACACCACATAACATTCTGCTGATTTATTAAGGTACTCTCATGATCCACATATTACTGTAGGATGTGAGAGGTATTTACATGGGTTGATGGACCTGCAAAGCTTGCATTTGTGTGTGTGTGTGTTTGTCAGAACCAACATGATTTGGAGTAGTCCAACCTGAGACTTCCGCTCCAAGTATTCCTCTTCTGTTCCCATGCTGGCGACAACTTGTTTAAAAAATGGTGCCAACATTTTGTGGCTGATCTTTCAGCGAGGAACCTGACTGGGCTCAGCTCCACGCGGTATGGCTCGTTTGTATTGTGTGCGTGTTTGTGTACTGAGGAATATGTAACTTGGATCCAGAAGAAAGTCACTTTACATTTCTTCTTGTTGGGGGCTTTCATCAATGGTACTGTAAGTGTTTCTTGGTGTAGCGTCATCCCCAGGCTATACAGCGCATATAAGCCTGGGATATCAACCATTCAAAATTGGTCTTAGTGGAAGTGACCTTTGAATTCTATAGGAGTGACCATACTGATTAAAGTATTTGTCATCATCACTAATTAACACAGTCAGAAAGCCATAATTATTGCCTAACCCCGCCCATTTCCACAATTTCTCTTCTTAAAATGTGATTTTAAACCTAACCCTAACTCATAAAGGCCACGTTTGATGGTCCACACGCACATTTGGGAGGAAGTGGGAACAATATTAGCTGTAATGTGACTAACATGACATCACTTTAGGTTGTATGCCATCCTTCAACACATGTCACCTTTTTTAAAGCACATGTTTATATCATATTAGACATAGTAGGTTATGTCACATTTGACATGGGTGATTATGTCACAGTTATGCCACATTTATGAGCCCTTTATAAAGAATGACATACAGTTCTAGATGCTTTATAACACATTTATGTAGTGCTTATGAAGGCTTTATGGAGCCTTTACGAGCTGAACATAATTTAACACAGGACACAGGATGGCAGGCAACAGTTGGACAGCGCACAAACCCCAACTGGCACATCATGAGGAGAGGGAGGATGACGGCGAGCAGTTATGGAGCTGTGGTTCGGGCCAAGCACTTTGGGGTCCTCAGATCACAGTTGTTAGATGGGGTGTTGTCTGTAAAGTGGGGCACAGATAACAAAGAGGAGGACATCAAGGCATTCAAATGGCTACAGGGATGGATGTGCAGGAGTCAGGGCTTTGGGTCAGAGATCCTGGGTGCCTCACTGGATGGTCTGTTGGGAACCACAGCAGTGGTGGAGGTCAAGTGTCCCTATGGTTCAAGGGACCTTATCATTGAAGAGGCAGTGAAGTCGAATAATTTCTATATTGAGGGAGAGTCTTACAGCCTCTGAATGACCATCCTTACCAGCACCAGGTCCGAGGTCAGCTCTGCATCACTGGAAGTGACACCTGCTTCTTCATTGTATGGACCACCAAAGCCTCCATCAGCATCCCCATTCAGTGTGATGACCTCTGACAGAGTCATGTTGCTGCTCCTGTCAGTACGTTTTCAAAGAAGCCAATGGTCCAACAATATTGCACATAGTTCATACACACACACTAGTTTCCCAGAATAGGTTATATTACTCATAGCAGCCAACTAAAGTTAAGTACTTAACTTTATCATGGGCACAGTGGGAATTCATATCTGTGATGTTCAAATTACCCCATGTGTCTTACTTACCGAAAGCCCCAATTAAATCTGCCTGTACCTGACATTGTTGAAGAACAAGTGAACAATGAATAAATACCATACACAAACAATAGGCTCCTAGAATAGGTTATATTACTAAAGTTCTGCTCAAAGCAACCAACTTAAGTAATGTAGCTAACGTAAGTTTAATCACAAAGGCTGATCTGAGTGCATCTTCTCAGTATTGTTCAGTAGTAATTCACATTGCATTTTATCATGGGCTCAGTGGGAATTTATATCTGTGATGTTTAAATTATGTCTTCCCCCCATAGTGAGAGAGTGAGAGAGTACATCACTTCCAGCAGATCTCCTTGCTGAGGGTGTCGTCGATCATGAGTTGCTTCTTGTGGGTTGAGCCTGATGTTCCTCATGTCCAAAACATGGGGAAAAGGGGACATAAAGTAAATGTTGATGCATCTAAACATGCAATGTTTTACACAATATTGTTTCACATTTGAACCATCCACAGGCTCGATGTGCTGTAGTCTCCCCAAATGGAAACTCCCGCTCGGATCACACTGGCACAGGATGTCCATGCACCGGATGGTCTGAAGGATGCATTCCTGTTGGACAAAGAGACATTTAGTCATTTACATTAAATGTACATTTAAGTCATTTAGCAGACGCTCTTATCCAGAGCGACTTACAAATTGGTGCATTCACCTTATGACATCCAGTGGAACAGCCACTTTACAATAGTGCATCTAAATCTTTTAAGGGGGGGGGGGTGAGAAGGATTACTTTATCCTATCCTAGGTATTCCTTAAAGAGGTGGGGTTTCAGGTGTCTCCGGAAGGTGGTGATTGACTCCGCTGTCCTGGCGTCGTGAGGGAGTTCGGCGCCGACTGAGATGGCCGCCTCGCTTCGCGTTCCTAGGAAACTATGCAGTTTTTTGTTTTTTTACGTGTTATTTCTTACATTAGTACCCCAGGTCATCTTAGGTTTCATTACATACAGTCGAGAAGAACTACTGAATATAAGATCAGCGTCAACTCACCATCAGTACGACCAAGAATATGTTTTCCGCGACGCGGATCCTGTGTTCTGCCTTACAAACAGGACAACGGAATGGATCGCTTGCAGCGACCCAAGGAAACGACTACGAAAAAGAGGGAAACGCGGCAGTGTTCTGGTCAGACTCCGAAAAAGGGCACATCGCGCACCACTTCCCAGTATTCTTCTTGCCAATGTCCAGTCTCTCGACAACAAGGTTGATGAAATCCGAGCAAGGGTGGCATTCCAGAGGACATCAGAGACTGTAACGTTCTTTGCTTTACGGAAACATGGCTTACTGGGAAGACGCTATCCAGGGCGGTGCAGCCAACGGGTTTCTCCACGCATCGCGCGGACAGAAACAAACATCTCTCTGGTAAGAAGAGTGGCGGGGGCGTATGCCTCATGACTAACGGGACATGGTGTGATGAAGGAAACATACAGGAACTCAAATCCTTCTGTTCACCTGATTTAGAATTCCTCACAATCAAATGTAGACCGCATTATCTTCCAAGAGAATTCTCTTCGATTATAATCACAGCCGTATATATCCCCCCAAGCAGACACATCGATGGCTCTGAACGAACTTTATTTAACTCTTTGCAAACTGGAAAACATTTATCCGGAGGCTGCATTCATTGTAGCTGGGGATTTTAACAAAGCCAATCTGAAAACAAGACTCCCTAAATTTTATCAGCATATCGATTGCGCAACCAGGGGTGGTAAAACCTTGGATCATTGTTACTCTAACTTCCGCAACGCATATAAGGCCCTGCCCCGCCCCTTTCGGAAAAGCTGACCACGACTCCATTTTGCTGATCCCTGCCTACAGGCAGAAATTAAAACAAGAGGCTCCCACGCTGAGGTCTGTCCAACGCTGGTCAGACCAAGCTGACTCTACACTCCAAGACTGCTTCCATCACGTGGACTGGGACATGTTTCGTATTGCGTCAGATGGGAATATTGACGAATACGCTGATTCGGTGTGCGAGTTCATTAGAACGTGCGTCGAAGATGTCGTTCCCATAGCAACGATAAAAACATTCCCTAACCAGAAACCGTGGATTGATGGCAGCATTCGCGTGAAACTGAAAGCGCAAACCACTGCTTTTAATCAGGGCAAGGTGTCTGGCAACATGACTGAATACAAACAGTGCAGCTATTCCTCCGCAAGGCTATTAAACAAGCTAAGCGTCAGTACAGAGACAAAGTGGAATCTCAATTCAACGGCTCAGACACAAGAGGCATGTGGCAGGGTCTACAGTCAATCACGGACTACAAGATGAAATCCAGCCCAGTCACGGACCAGGATGTCTTGCTCCCAGGCAGACTAAATAACTTTTTGCCCGCTTTGAGGACAATACAGTGCCACTGACACGGCCTGCAACGGAAACATGCGGTCTCTCCTTCACTGCAGCCGAGGTGAGTAAGACATTTAAACGTGTTAACCCTCGCAAGGCTGCAGGCCCAGACGGCATCCCCAGCCGCGCCCTCAGAGCATGCGCAGACCAGCTGGCCGGTGTGTTTACGGACATATTCAATCAATCCCTATACCAGTCTGCTGTTCCCACATGCTTCAAAAGGGCCACCATTGTTCCTGTTCCCAAGAAAGCTAAGGTAACTGAGCTAAACGACTACCGCCCGTAGCACTCACTTCCGTCATCATGAAGTGCTTTGAGAGACTAGTCAAGGACCATATCACCTCCACCCTACCTGACACCCTAGACCCACTCCAATTTGCTTACCGCCCAAATAGGTCCACAGACGATGCAATCTCAACCACACTGCACACTGCCCTAACCCACCTGGACAAGAGGAATACCTATGTGAGAATGCTGTTCATCGACTACAGCTCGGCATTCAACACCATAGTACCCTCCAAGCTCGTCATCAAGCTCGAGACCCTGGGTCTCGACCCCGCCCTGTGCAACTGGGTACTGGACTTCCTGACGGGCCGCCCCCAGGTGGTGAGGGTAGGCAACAACATCTCCTCCCCGCTGATCCTCAACACGGGGGCCCCACAAGGGTGCGTTCTGAGCCCTCTCCTGTACTCCCTGTTCACCCACGACTGCGTGGCCACGCACGCCTCCAACTCAATCATCAAGTTTGCGGACGACACAACAGTGGTAGGCTTGATTACCAACAACGACGAGACGGCCTACAGGGAGGAGGTGAGGGCCCTCGGAGTGTGGTGTCAGGAAAATAACCTCACACTCAACGTCAACAAAACTAAGGAGATGATTGTGGACTTCAGGAAACAGCAGAGGGAACACCCCTATCCACATCGATGGAACAGTAGTGGAGAGGGTAGCTAGTTTTAAGTTCCTCGGCATACACATCACAGACAAACTGAATTGGTCCACTCACACTGACAGCGTCGTGAAGAAGGCGCAGCAGCGCCTATTCAACCTCAGGAGGCTGAAGAAATTCGGCTTGTCACCAAAAGCACTCACAAACTTCTACAGATGCACAATCGAGAGCATCCTGGCGGGCTGTATCACCGCCTGGTACGGCAACTGCTCCGCCCTCAACCGTAAGGCTCTCCAGAGGGTAGTGAGGACTGCACAACGCATCACCGGGGCAAACTACCTGCCCTCCAGGACACCTACACCACCCGTTGTTACAGGAAGGCCATAAAGATCATCAAGGACATCAACCACCCGAACCACTGCCTGTTCACCCCGCTATCATCCAGAAGGCGAGGTCAGTACAGGTGCATCAAAGCTGGGACCGAGAGACTGAAAAACAGCTTCTATCTCAAGGCCATCAGACTGTTAAACAGCCACCACTAACAGTGAGTGGCTGCTGCCAACACACTGTCATTGACACTGACCCAACTCCAGCCATTTTAATAATGGGAATTGATGGGAATTATGTAAATATATCACTAGCCACTTTAAACAATGCTACCTTATATAATGTTACTTACCCTACATTATTCATCTCATATGCATATGTATATACTGTACTCTACATCATCGACTGCATCCTTATGTAACACATGTATCACTAGCCACTTTAACTATGCCACTTTGTTTACTTTGTCTACACACTCATCTCATATGTATATACTGTACTCGATACCATCTACTGTATGCTGCTCTGTACCATCACTCATTCATATATCCTTATGTACATATTCCTTATCCCCTTACACTGTGTATAAGACAGTAGTTTTGGAATTGTTAGTTAGATTACTTGTTGGTTATCACTGCATTGTCGGAACTAGAAGCACAAGCATTTCGCTACACTCGCATTTAACATCTGCTAACCATGTGTATGTGACAAATAAAATGTGATTTGATTTGATTTGATTTGATTTGAGTGTGTTCCACCATTGGGGAGCCAGAGCAGCGAACAGTTTTGACTGGGCTGAGCGGGAACTGTACTTCCTCAGTGGTAGGGAGGCGAGCAGGCCAGAGGTGGATGAACGCAGTGCCCTTGTTTGGGTGTAGGGCCTGATCAGAGCCTGGAGGTACTGAGGTGCCGTTCCCCTCACAGCTCCGTAGGTAAGCACCATGGTCTTGTAGCGGATGCGAGCTTCAACTGGAAGCCAGTGGAGAGAGCGGAGGAGCGGGGTGACGTGAGAGAACTTGGGAAGGTTGAACACCAGACGGGCTGCGGCGTTCTGGATGAGTTGTAGGTGTTTAATGGCACAGGCAGGGAGCCCAGCCAACAGCGAGTTGCAGTAATCCAGACGGGAGATGACAAGTGCCTGGATTAGGACCTGCGCCGCTTCCTGTGTGAGGCAGGGTCGTACTCTGCGGATGTTGTAGAGCATGAACCTACAGGAACGGGCCACCGCCTTGATGTTAGTTGAGAACGACAGGGTGTTGTCCAGGATCACGCCAAGGTTCTTAGCGCTCTGGGAGGAGGACACAATGGAGTTGTCAACCGTGATGGCGAGATCATGGAACGGGCAGTCCCCGGGAGGAAGAGCAGCTCCGTCTTGCCGAGGTTCAGCTTGAGGTGGTGATCCGTCATCCACACTGATATGTCTGCCAGACATGCAGAGATGCGATTCGCCACCTGGTCATCAGAAGGGGGAAAGGAGAAGATTAATTGTGTGTCGTCTGCATAGCAATGATAGGAGAGACCATGTGAGGTTATGACAGAACCAAGTGACTTGGTGTATAGCGAGAATAGGAGAGGGCCTAGAACAGAGCCCTGGGGGACACCAGTGGTGAGAGCGCGTGGTGAGGAGACAGATTCTCGCCACGCCACCTGGTAGGAGCGACCTGTCAGGTAGGACGCAATCCAAGCGTGGGCCGCGCCGGAGATGCCCAACTCGGAGAGGGTGGAGAGGAGGATCTAGATGGTTCACAGTATCGAAGGCAGCCGATAGGTCTAGAAGGATGAGAGCAGAGGAGAGAGAGTTAGCTTTAGCAGTGCGGAGCGCCTCCGTGATACAGAGAAGAGCAGTCTCAGTTGAATGACTAGTCTTGAAACCTGACTGATTTGGATCAAGAAGGTCATTCTGAGAGAGATAGCGGGAGAGCTGGCCAAGGACGGCACGTTCAAGAGTTTTGGAGAGAAAAGAAAGAAGGGATACTGGTCTGTAGTTGTTGACATCGGAGGGATCGAGTGTAGGTTTTTTCAGAAGGGGTGCAACTCTCGCTCTCTTGAAGACGGAAGGGACGTAGCCAGCGGTCAGGGATGAGTTGATGAGCGAGGTGAGGTAAGGGAGAAGGTCTCCGGAAATGGTCTGGAGAAGAGAGGAGGGGATAGGGTCGAGCGGGCAGGTTGTTGGGCGGCCGGCCGTCACAAGACGCGAGATTTCATCTGGAGAGAGAGGGGAGAAAGAGGTCAGAGCACAGGGTAGGGCAGTGTGAGCAGAACCAGCGGTGTCGTTTGACTTAGCAAACGAGGATCGGATGTCGTCGACCTTCTTTTCAAAATGGTTGACGAAGTCATCTGCAGAGAGGGGGGAGGGGGAGGAGGATTCAGGAGGGAGGAGAAGGTGGCAAAGAGCTTCATAGGGTTAGAGGCAGATGCTTGGAATTTAGAGTGGTAGAAAGTGGCTTTAGCAGCAGAGACAGAGGAGGAAAATGTAGAGAGGAGGGAGCGAAAGGATGCCAGGTCCGCAGGGAGGCGAGTTTTCCTCCATTTCCGCTCGGCTGCCCGGAGCCCTGTTCTGTGAGCTCGCAATGAGTCGTCGAGCCACGGAGCGGGAGGGGAGGACCGAGCCGGCCTGGAAGATAGGGGACATAGAGAGTCAAAGGATGCAGAAAGGGAGGAGAGGAGGGTTGAGAAGGCAGAATCAGGAGATAGGTTGGAGAAGGTTTGAGCAGAGGGAAGAGATGATAGGATGGAAGAAGTCAGTAGTAGGTGTTTCTCAATTCTGTATCACCAGCATTGTTTACCATAACATAAACACACCTTGGACAATGTGACAACTGGTCCCTCAACACCCACTCTTAAGTCATTAGAAACATACACAAACATGACAAAAATCCTGCGCAGATACAGTATATCTACAAATTCATTGTTGTAACACATTTGATGAGTTACTTACCTGTCCAGCTACAGGCTCGAGCTGCTTCCTCTTCTGCCATGGTGGATTTCTACAATCAGGTCATAAATCTGTGGTATGCAGTGTTTGTAAAGTCTAAATTTCACTGCTGTGTCAGGCTAGTTTGGCCCATTTTCTACTAGACCAATCTGAAATGTACTCACCTCGGGCTAGCTTAATTTCCATCAGTTGATGACATTTCTAACTACACGTCATATGCGTAGTCATGCACAACAGATGCAGTCGTGGAACACATTTCTGTGTTTTGTAGGGGGAAAACATTGAGCGCACAAGTCCTTTGTGAGCTAGTTGCCAAATTTAGAAAATGTAGCTAACTAGCCAACCAAGGTGCCAAACTAGATCGCCAACTAGGCAATATTTAGCTAGCTACCTAGTTAATTAGCTCTCCGTTCATGTAGTGAGACTTTTCAAAGTGTTGACATGCTAGCTAAGCAACTACCCTCGCCAGGGTGCCGGCCTAACATTAGGTAGCAAGTCTGAATATACAAACAGTGAGTTAACGTTAACTAGCCAATGTTAGCTATATATCCCTTCCCTGGTGGCTAACACTATGTCACGCCCTGGTCAAAGTATAGTATGTTTGTCTTCATTTATTTTGTCAGGCCAGGGTGTGACATGGGTTTTTGTGGTGCGTTTTTGTCGTGGGTTTTTGTGGGGTGTCTAGCATAGTCTATGGCTGCCTGAGGTGGTTCTCAATCAGAGTCAGGTGATTATCGTTGTCTCTGATTGGGAACCATATTTAGGCAGCCATATTCTTTGAGCATTTCGTGGGTGATTGTTCCTGTCTCTGTGTTTGTAGTCACCAGATAGGCTGTATAGGTTTTCACGTTCCGTTTGTTGTTTTGTATTGTTTGTGTTTTTGTCGTTCAATAAACATGTATGGAAATTACCACGCTGCATTTTGGTCTGACTCTCCTTCGACGGAAGAAAACCGTAACATAATCACCCACCACAACAGGACCAAGCAGCGTGGTGACAGGCAGCGACAGCAACAGCAGCGAAAAGAGGAATGGACATGGGAGGACGTTATGGACAGCAAGAGTATGGACTATACTACTTGGGAGGAGATAGACAGGTGGGCGGTCGACCCAGAGAGAGTGCCGGAGCCCGCCTGGGATTCGCTGGAGCAGTGCGAGGAGGGCTATAGGAGAATGGAGTTGAAGAGAAAAGCATGGCGGCACAGAAGGAAGCCCGAGAGTCAGCCCCAAAAATGTATTGGGGGACTCAGGGAGAGTGTGGCAGAGTCAGGGTTCAGACCTGAGCCAACTCCCCCTGTTTATCGTGAGGAGCAGCGATCAAAGGACTTCTGGACTTCGGAGGAGATATTGGACGGAAAAGGACCCTGGGCACACCCTGGAGAATATTGCCGCCCCAAAGAAGAACTGGAGGTGGCGAAAGCGGAGAGGCGCTGGTATGAAGAGGCAGCACGGCGACGCAGATGGAAGCCCAAGAGTCAGCCCCATAAAGTTATTGGGGGGGGGGGGATCAGGGTGAGTGTGGCAGAGTCAGGGTTCAGACCTGAGCCAACTCCCCCTGTTTATCGTGAGGAGCCAAGGAGGAGACCAGAACCAGAGCCGGTGTTGGAGGTGAGTGAAGCAGAGACTGTGAAGGAGTTAATGGGGAAAGTGGAGGAGAGAGTTATGAGGGAGTTGCTAGTTTGGTGCTTTAAGTACGATATTCGCCCGACGGAGCTGGTCGGGGATTTAATGGCACCTGGGTCATCGCTCCATACTCGTCCTGAGGTGCGTGTTAGTCGGCTGGTGAAAATTGTGCCAGCCTCATGCACTAGGCCTCCTGTGTACCTACCTAGCCTTGCATGTCCTGCGCCAGTCCTGCTCTCAGGCTCTCCAGTACTCCTTCACGGTCCGGTCCATCCTGTGCCACCTTCACACACCAGTCCTCCGGTGGCAGCTCCCCGCACCAGGCTTCCTGTGCGTGTCCTTGGCCCAGTACCACCAGTGCCAGCACCACCCACCAGGCCTTCAGTGCGCCTCGCCTGTTCAGCGCTGCCAGAGCCTTGCTCCTCTGAGTATTTCATGGGTGATTGTTCCTGTCTCTGTGTTTGTAGTCACCAGATAGGCTGTATAGGTTTTCACGTTCCGTTTGTTGTTTTGTATTGTTCGTGTTTTTGTCGTTCAATAAACATGTATGGAAATTACCACGCTGCATTTTGGTCCGACTCTCCTTCGACGGAAGAAAACCGTAACACACTAGAATGTCACCATGTGAAAAAGTATGACTAAACAAACCATGAGCTAACATAACTAGCAAGCTTGCTCACTGAAGACTTGTCAATAAAAAGGTCAAAACTCTCATTATGCTAGCCTATGCGGGTTTTCTTTTTACTTGTACAATGCATCTAACCTTCTTTACATGCCAATACAGTCGGTGGTTATCTAGCTAATTTTCACTTAGCTGACAACAGATCTTTGACCTAACCAAAATAGCTTGTTAGCAGCTATGTTAGCTTGTTAACAGCTCTTATCTTATCACACGGCTACAGCGACGCCTGTCGATTACAGAGGTCAGAAAACTATAAAATGTAATTATGTGTGCTTATCGGAGTAGTGGTTAAAATCCAGTGCAGAGCACAGAACCATCCTGGTGTAACGATCGTCTGTGGTGGAAGAAGGTTAGGGCAAAAGCCAAGCATGGTAAGTGTTCATGTTTTTTAATAAAGTAATGAACACCGAACAAAGCAATAAACGTGAAGTAATCAAACCGAAACAGTCCCGTGTGGCACCAAAACTAACACTGAAAATAAAGCCCCCACAACTCAAAAGTGAAACCAAGCTACCTAAGTACGATTCTCAATCAGGGACAACGATTGACAGCCGCCTCTGATTGAGAACCATACCAGGCTGAACACAGAAAATCCCAAATTATAGAAAAAAGAACATAGACAACCCACCCAACTCACGCCCTGACCATACTAAAACAAAGACATAATAAAAGAACTAAGGTCAGAACGTGACACCTTGCTTCTGATCAATGGCGAGACCTAAGGTTAGCTAGTTTGTTATGAAGGCCAGAGGGTAATACATTTAAAAATAAATATATATATATAAAAATAAATCATATTTAAAAAATGATAAGGTAGCTAGCTAGGTAATTTAAAAAATGTTAAACAAGCATACACCGGAGAAATACACAATATAAATTACAGAACTACAGATGACAACCACATTAGCGGCTAATTAGCATTTCATTTTTGGGGGGTAATTACGGGAAAATATTGCTAAAAGTTACCTCGTCTGAGAGAGATTTGTGCAGTTATCAAAATGTCACACCAGGGTAAAGACAGACATTCTATGAAGTAGTTCTAAAATCACAGATTAAAAGATTATGGTGAAAAGACTTTTGGAACCATTTCTAGGTTTTACCACTAGATTTTATGGTATTATTACTCATAATAATAGCGTTTTTGTGTTTTTAACCTCTCTAGCGTTCTACCTCTAGACAGCCAGTGAAATTGCAGGGCACCAAATTCAAAACAACAGAAATCCCATAACTAAAATTCCTCAAACATACAAGTATTATCCACCATTTTAAAGATAAACTTCTTGTAAATCCAACCACAGTGTCCGATTTCAAAAAGGATTTACTGCGAAAGACCACCAAACGATTATGTTAGGTCAGTACCTAGTCACAAAAACAGCCATTTTATTCAGCCAAAGGGAGGAGTCACAAAAAGCAGAAATAGAGATAAAATGAATCACTAACCTTTCATGATTTTCATCAGATGGCACTCATAGGACTTCATGTTACACAATACATGTATGTTTTGTTCGATAAAGTTCATATTTATATAAAAATATTTCAGTTTACATTGGCACGTTATGGTCAGAAATGCATTGTCTCAAACAAACATCCGGTGAAAGTACAGAGAGCAACATCAAATAACAGAAATAAACGGTACAAGTGTTAAGCATGGAATTATAGATACACTTCTCCTTAATGCAACCGCTGAGTCAGATTTCAAAAATGCTTTAATGCGAAAGGACACCAAACGATTATGTTAGGTCAGTACCTAGTCACAGAAAAACAGCCATTTTTCCAGCCAAAGAGAGGTGTCACAACAGTCAGAAATAGCAAAAATGAATCACTAACCTTTGATGATCTTCATCTGGTGGCACTCCCAGGTCTTCATGTTAGACAATACATGTTTGTTTAGTTCGATAATGTCACTCTTTATGAGCAAAAACCTCATTTTTGTTTGCGTGTTTTGTCCAGTAATCCGAATGCAGAAGGTGCGTGCATTAATTCCAGACGAAAAGTTTTTTTTTATGTACAACAAAAGTTAGTAGAAACATGCCAAATGATGTTTAAAATCAACCTTCCGGTTGTTTTTGTCATAAATAATCAACAATATTTCAACCGGACAGAAGCTTCGTCAATAGGAAAGGAGAAACAAGAAAGGTGCGTTCACAATCAGGGCCCATGGCTGATGAATGGACATTTCCACTGATCACTGATTGAAAGTGCTATATCTCCCTAATTTTTCAGAGTTAAAGCCTGAAACAATGCCTATAGACGGGTCACCTGTTGTGGAAGCCATGGAGAGAACTGGGTCCTAAGTCTTTATATCGTGGATAGACATTCAATGGAAAAACAGCCTTTCAAAATAATAGTACTTCCTGGTTGGATTTACTCAGGTTTTTGCCTGCCATATCAGTTCCGTTATACTCACAGACATTATTTTAACAGTTTTAGAAACTTCAGAGTGTTATCTATCCAAATCCAATTATATTCCTATCCTATCTTCTGGGACTGAGTAGCAGGCAGTTTAATTTGGTCATGCTTTTCATCCAAAATTCCGAATGCTCCTCCCTACCCCAATGAAGTTAAAATTGTGAAGAAATGCAGTAAATGAACTTCTCAAAAATGCCTGCCATATCAAAGGTTTAGCTTAACTGACGCCACTAAGTATCAGAATGGGTGATTAATAATACACTGGTCTTAAATAAATCCAAAACGAAAAGCATTCTCTTTGGTTCAAAACATTCTCAATAGACCTAAACCTCAACTGGAGTTGTACATAAAGGGTGTGACCAATGAACAAGTTGAATAAGCCAAACTCCAACATACAGGGCCTTCAGAAAGTTTTCACACCAATTTACTTTTTCCACATTTTCATGTGTTACAGTCTGAATTTAAAATGGCCTACACACAATTAGGGCTGTGGTGGTCATAACATTTTGTCAGCCGGTGATTGTCAAGCAAATAACTGTCGGTCTCACTGTAATTGAGTAGTAAGATGGCACCAAAAGATAGGGAAGCCGTGCTTCTAGCGCCCAAGCAACTTTGCAGTATTTTTTTTTTTTTTACATTGTTAGGCCAGAATTGTTTTTGTGTTATTACATAGAACCGTAAATATCTTTTGAATATCAGAGCGGTGGTAACTCACCAGCATTACCAACATTACTACCAGGAATACGACATTACAAAATGGAATCCTTTGTTCGTACCCCCCAGGGCAATTTAACTGATTCAAGAGGCTATTCCAAAACACCTCCGGGGGAGAAGAGGTATTCGGAGTGGACCCCTAGTCCGACTCAGGAGGCACGCACACCACCCACCGCTTCCGAGTATATTATTCGCTAATGTTCAGTCTCTGGATAATAAAGTTGACGAGCTCAGTTGAGGATCTCCTTCCAGAGAGACATCAGGGAAAGTAACATATTCTGTTTCACGGAAACATGGCTTCCTCGGGATATGCTGTCTGAGTCCATACAGCCAGCTGCGTTCTCAGTATATCGTGCAGACAGGAATAAACAACTCTCCGGGAAGAAGAAAAGAGGGGTGTATGGTTCATGATCAACTACTCATGGTGTGATTGTGATAACATACAGAAACTCAAGTCCTTTTGTTCACCCAAACTAGAATACTTCACAATCAAATGTCTACCATATTAACTCCAAAGAGAATTATCTTCTGTTATAGTCACAGCCGTGTATATTCCCCCTCAAGATGATACTACGGCGGCCCTCAAAAAACTACCTGCCCTCCAGGACACCTACAGCACCTGATGTCAGAGGAAGGACAAAAAGATAATGAAGGACAACAACCACCCGAGCCACTGCCTGTTCACGCCGTTATTATCCAGAAGGCGAGGTCAGTACAGGTGCATCAAAGCTGGGATCGAGAGACTGAAAATCAGCTTCTATCTCGAGGCCATCAGACCGTTAAATAGCCATCACTAGCACCTTAGAGGCTGCCGCCCTATATTTATAGACTTGCAATCACAGGCCACTTTAATAATGACATGTTTTGCATTACTCATCTCATATGTTTATACTGCCATCCATTCTATTCTACTGTATCTTAGCCTACACTGCTCTGACATTGCTCGTCCAAATATTTATATATTTTTTAATTCCATTCCTTTACTTTAAATGTAGGTGTATTGTTATGAAATTGTTAGATATTACTGCACTGTTGGAGCTAGAAACACAAGCATTTCACGACACCCGCAATAATATCTGCTAAACATATGTATGTGACCAATATAATTTGATTTGACCTGCTAATGAATATAAACACATCTCCTGGCTTCTACGCATAGCTAACAAGCCACTGATGCAGATCTTTGCAACACCTACATTTTAAAAAGTCAAAATAATTCTATATAATATAGCCTACACCATCACAATAAATCCATTATTTATTTTAGACATGGTCTAAAGAAACAGGATATGAAGAAAATGTAGTCTATTTCAGAAGAACAGAATAGCATACACTGAGCTGTCCTTATGTTAGGCCCTGATATGGCTATGCCATATGTGGGCTACACTAGTTAATTTAGCAGACAAGATATGCTTAGAATTACGTGGCATTGTTTTAAACTATTGTATAGTATACATTAGGGATGCACGATATATCGGTCAGCATATCAGAATCGGACCATATTGGGTAAAAATGCCAACATCTTGCAAAAACGATGTCAAAGCTGATGTGCATACCTATATAACATAAGTAGATTATGTAATGACGGCACAGAAAATACAGCTCTAAACAGAACAAAAGCAGAAAAATAGTTAGCAAGTTCAAGTCGAGCAGTCATTTGAAAGAGTAAAGAAATTTCAGCGAGACAACTCAAAGGCGAAATCCATTAACGCCAAGATAATGGCATTCATTGCCCTTGACAATCAACTGTGCTGTGATGATGTTGGCTTTCGCCAACTGGTCGAGCCCTGGTACACACTATTTTTCAGATGTTTCCCTACCGGAGTTACACAGTATTGTTGAAACTCACATCCTTGAGCTTCACGACATTTGGACCAGCGATGTCAGCCCCATGAGCATTTTGATTCTCACAGCACATTGGGTCGATGAGAATTTTGTACTGTGGAAAGCCGTATTGCATGCTAAAGAATGTGCTGGTTCTCATACCGCTGCTGCCATTTCAATGGTATTTGAGAGCATGTTTGAAACTTGGAAACATGAACACTTCTAGCTTCAATCGAACAACTGACTTGAGAAATAAGCTCAACTGTGTCTGCAGCAGATGTGATACCCTCTGTCATGGCATTGAAACGCCTGCTCAACGAAACTCCAGACAGATCGTTGGATAATGATAAAGTACTCGAGGCTGTGAACAAGCGATTCATTGGCATTCTCTCTGAGCCTCTTTACAGTGTCGCGACCATGCTCGATGATAGGTTCAAGGACTGCTACTTCGATGCAGACAAGGAAAAGTGTTTACGTGAAATGTTACATACATAGCTGGACAAGATGGAAACGGACACAGTGACAGTGCGCACCGAGGAAGTGAGGCCACGGACAGACAGAGCTGAAACTTCACTGCTTGACATGCATGATGAAATCCTGGTTGAGAATGAAACGACTGAACAAATTAACAATGAAACAGCACAGCAAGTAAGTGAAAAAAATAGGTTAGTTTATGTTTTACTGGTAATGGAGACATCTGTAAATGCCAACATAAAAACTTTTTGGTCAGTGTGGTGTGGTGTGTGTGTGAGTGTGTGTGTGTAACCTTTATTTAACTAGGCAAATCAGTTAAGAACAAATTCTTATTTACAATGACAAACCCGGGTGACGCTGGGCCAATTTTGCGCTGCCGATTGGGACTCCCACTCATGGTCGGATGTGATACAGCTTGGATTCGAACTAGGGACTGTGATGCCTCTTGCACTGAGATGCAGTGTCTTAGACCGCTGCGTCCATGTGTGTGTGTGTGTGTGTGTGTGTGTGTGTGTGTGTGTGTGTGTGTGTGTGTGTGTGTGTGTGTGTGTGTGTGTGTGTGTGTGTGTGTGTGTGTGTGTGTGTGTGTGTGTGTGTGTGTGTGTGTGTGTGTGTGTGTGTTAACTATTTAACTGTACGAGAATGCTTAAAAGACTGCAAAAAAATGAAATATCGGTAATCGGTATTGGTATTGGTTATTTTGGAAAGGAAAATATTGGATATCGTTATAGGCCAAAAATAGAATATCGGTGCATCCCTAGTATGAATAATATAATTGAGCATAAAACAGAAAGGATATTTTCTCCAAACAATTTCCAAAGGAGTGGGCACATGAGGGTGTTGAGCAGTTAACAAAGAAACAGGTACTACTATATGCTTTATTTAGAGTTATTTGTGTAACTTTAGTTGCATATCAAATATATGTTTTGATTTAAAGGTTGCATGATACGACTCCAATGATGATTTGAAAAACAGTTGCATGAAAGGCATGAGTTCTGCTTAGTTTTTTTGCGTAAGCTGTCAAGCACTTGATAATGCCTTGAATTTTCCGGCTGCATCTACTGTTTGAGTGGCCGTAATGTCCTTGCCTTTTGCGGCCAGTGGCCGTTGTGCCCTTGGGCTGAATATGATAATTATAATTCCCTTCTCCCGACTGTGTGCCGAAGCACCCCACACTCACATGGCTTTCCATCATGCACGCCTCCTAATCAAATTCCGAGGTGCATATTGAAGACATTGGAAGAACATTCCACATTTACTTTTCGTCAGCCAGGAAGATGATTAGATCTAACGAACCGCAAAAGCCCTAGCTCATGTCAATCTATGATCTACAAAAGTTGACCTATGCTATTCTGTGTGAGAAATAAATATTCCGAACATAGTCCGGAACAGTTGTGAGATGCGATAGATCCCAAATTAATACAACCACTAGCATAAAAAAAACTGTTTTAAGCAATGAGCCTGACGCAACAGATCAGAATGTTTAGTTTAAAATATTGATAAACTATTAGGCTATTTACCGTGACTAAACGGTCACATGAAATATGACTGCCATCATGACTCGTGACTACTGGTGTTGCGGCAATATGGTCACCCTAAACACAGCCCGACACACAATACTCCATAATGTCAAAATGGAATTATGTTTTAGAATTTTTTGCAAATTCATAAAAAATTAAAAGCTGAAATATCTTGAGCCAATAAGTATTCAACCCCTTTGTTATGGAAAGTCTAAATACGCCCAGGAGTCTAAATGGGCTTAACAAGTCACATAATAAGTTGCATGGACTCACTCCTTGTGTATTAATCAAGTTTAACATGATCAGCGAGGTTTTCCAATGCCTCGCAAAGAAGGGCACATATTGGCAGATATGTAAAAAAAAAAAAAAAAGCAGAGATTGAGTATCCCTTTGAGCATGGTGAAGTTATTAATCAACCTTTGGGTGGTATATCAGTACATCCAGTCACTACAAAGATACACACGTCCTTCCTAACTCATTTGCTGGAGAGGAAGGAGACCGCTCAGGGATTTCACCATGAGGCCAATGGTGACGTTAAAAACAATTACAGAGTTCATTGGGAGTGATAGGACAAAACCTGTGATGGATCAACCACATTGTAGTTACTCCACAATACTAACCTAATTGACAGAGTGAAAAGAAGGAAGCCTGTACAGAATACAAACATTCCAAAACATGCATCCTCTTAGCAACAAGGCACTAAATTAATACTTTAAAAAATATGGCAAAGCAATAAACCTTTTGTCTTGTATACAAAGTGTTATCTTTGAGACAAATCCAATACAACACATTACTGAGTACAACTCTCCATATTTTCAAGTATAGTGGTGGCTGCATCATGTTATGGGTATGCTTGTAATTGTTAAGGACTGGGGAGTTTTCCAGATAAAAAAAAAGAAATAGAATGGAGCTAAGCACAGGAAAGATTCTAGAGAAAAACCTGGTTCAGTCTATTTTTTCACCTGGCACTGGGATATGAATTCTCCTTTCAACAGGACAACAACGTAAAACACAATGACAAATCTACAGTGGAGTTGCTTACCAAGAAGACCGTGAATGTTTCTGAGTGGCCGAGTTACAGTTTTGACTTAAATCTACTTGAAAATCTAATGCATGACCTGAAAATCGTTGTCTAGCAATGATCAGCAACCAATTTGACAGAGCTTGCAGAATTTTGAAAAGAATCATGGAAAATGTTGAACAATCCAGGATTAGAAAGCTCTTAGAGACTTATCCAGAAAGACACAGCTGTAATCGCTGCCAACGGTTCTTCTATAAAGTATTGACTGTGTGAATACTTATGCAAATTAGATATTTTTGTATTTCATTTTCAAAAAAACAAGTTTTCCCTTTGTCATTATGGGGTATTGTGTGTAGATTGCTTGGGGAAAAAATAATTTTGAATTCAGGCTGAAACACAACAAAAATGTGGAATAATTCAAGGGGTATGAATTCTTTCTGAAGGCACTGTATAAAGTTGAATGGTCAATTATCATGGGCAAGTCATATTGACAAAGTCGATGTGAAGATGGGGAGGGGTATGTCTGTTATAATATGATGTTCTGCCTTTTTGACTCAAAAATCAACTGTACTAGTTATTCAGGCTCTGGTCTTGTAGTCAGCAAAGAAAGACCTAGCAACGCTGCAGTTGGCTCAAAACAGAGCAGCACACCTTGCCCTTAACTGCATATACAGAACTATCATCAACAACATGTAATGTCAGTCTTTCCTGGTTGAGGGTTGATGAGAGATTAACTGCTTCTTTTCTAGTTTTTATGATATTATTTGACAATAATTCCAGATTGTTGGCATAATGAAATAACATTCAGCTCAGACACCCATACATACCCTACAAGACATGCCACCAGGGGTCTATTCAGAGTCCACAAGTCCAAAACAAATTCACAGTAACATATAATATTATGTCCACATATAAAACCAAACCACATAAAATTCCATAGTAACGTTACCTAACATTGTACACTGTTCGCTGGGTCTGTGCTACTTCAAAGAGGCTGTGTTTGATGATGCCTGCGGATCAGATCGATGTGCAACTGAACTACCCAATGACCGATGTCTAATGAGGAAGGGGGGGACATAAATTAGCCTCATAGTGCTGCTGGTGATTATGGATTTGGAAGTGTGTGTGTGTGTGTGTGTGTGTGTGTGTGTGTGTGTGTGTGTGTGTGTGTGTGTGTGTGTGTGTGTGTGTATGTGTGCGTGTGTGTGTGTGGACGTGTTTAACTATTGTTGTGGGGACCAGAAGTCCCCACAAGAATAGTAAACAATGTTTTTTTTTACAAACTGGGGACATTTTGTTAGTCCCCACGAGGTCAAAGTTATTTCTAGGGGGTTTAGCGTTCAGGTTAGAATTAGTGTTATGGTTAGAATTATTTAAGGGTTAGGGTTAAGAGCTATGGTTATTTAGGGTTGTCACGCCTTGGTCTTAGTATTTTGTGTTTTCTTTATATATTTGGTCAGGCCAGGGTGTGACATGGGTTATTGTGGTGTGTTTTTTGTCTTGGGGTTTTGTGGGGCGTCGACGTAGTCTATGGCTGCCTGAGGCGGTTCTCAATCAGAGTCAGGTGATTCTCGTTGTCTCTGATTGGGAACCATATTTAGGCAGCCATATTCTGTGAGTGTTTTCGTGGGTGATTGTTCCTGTCTCTGTGTAGTGTTCACCAGATAGGCTGTAATAGGTTTTTGCGTTTCGTTTGTTGTTTTTGTATATTATAGTTATTTCATGTATCGTTGATTCTTCATTAAAGAACATGAGTAACCACCACGCTGCATTTTGGTCCGGTTCTCCTTCAACTGACGAACGCCGTTACAAGGGTTTTAAGGTTAGGTTTTTGGGTTATGGTTAGGGTTAGGGTAAGAGTACGGGTTAGGGTTATGGTTAGGGAAAATGTTATTTTGAATGGGACTGAATTGTGTGTCCCCACAAGGTTAGCTGTACCAGACTGTGTGTGTATGTGCGCGTGTGTGTGTTTTCTATTTCAGCCAGCTAACCACTTTCCCTGTAATGTTATAAAACTTCATTGTGGAAACTGTAATATGTATGTGTACCAGTAATGATAGCATAGCCAACGGCCTAGTCTCTCTCTCCCTCTCTCTCTCTGTTAGCACCATTCAGAGCCTTTTAGTCAATCTTATTAGTCTTGGATAAAAAAGGGGATGAGAGGGGGAGGGGGTTGGAGAGACACAGACAGGCAGACAAAGTGCAACATTTTGATATTTGAGGAGAGAGAGAAAGAGAGTTTGAGAATTAATTAAACCAGAGTAAGAAAAATGGCCCACACAACTGTGCCTCATTCCTCTCAAGAATGAGAGGGAGACAAAACTCTCCCCTCTCCCACCCATCTTATCAGCATCAGTGTTGCCTCGCCTTAATGAGAATCAGTGTTGTTTTAAACATGAAATGGTTGCCGAGGACCCAGCGGGGAGGAATCAATAACAACCATTACCTCTCCTCTCTCTAATGATGCGGGAGCTGCCCCCCCCCCACCCCCCCACACACACACCCTCCTTGTCTCAGCCCATTTCTCCGTATCCGATATTGGATGGCGAGGGAGGTTATGAATTATCGAATCCCGAGGGTATTCCATTGTGCCGCCAATTATCCGTTGAAAAATGGGCTCCCGTGTGTGTGTGTCAGGTCGGGGTGTGAGGGGTGGGCAGAGGTTTGAGGCTGCCCGGCTGTAGTCACACTCACAGACACGGAAATGGACACAAACTTGGACAGTGTGTGTCTAGTGTGTCTTTGAACACATGCCTGCAGGTGTACGTACATGTATACACAAACACACACACAGGTGGTAGAGGCTACCTGTTACCCAAGCTGAAATGACACCAGACCCACCTTCTGGAGGCAGTCAACATGCCGAATGGGACCGTATTCCCTTCATAGTGCACTACTTTTGTGCCATTTGGGACACCGGCAATACTGTTTCTGCCTGGGCTCTTTGGAGTTCTTTTTACTTGTTGTTGTACTTGTGCAATGTTTTAATTTCCAACTTCTACCACATCTACCAAGGAAGGAGCACTCAGAACGGCATATTCCAGGGCCTATAGGACCTCAGTCAACCTCACTGCAAAACACTGCTCTTTGTGTCCCTTACTTTATGTCTACCTTAACCACACGCTAGCATGGCTAAACTTAACCTTAGCCAAACCGCAAACCCCAACCCTAACCATTCGCTAGCATGCCTAAACTTAACCTTATGCTGACTACTAATCCTGTCTCTTAACCTAGCAAGCCTAAACGTAACCTTACCAAATTACCCCTAACCTTACCAACTCGCTTAAATGCCTAAACTTAACATTGCCCTAACTCCTAACCACTCTTCAGCATGCCTCAACCTAACCTATCGCACAACGTGGGCACACAGGATACTTTCCACACTCCCTGATCCGTCCAATCATCTTTCATCATCTCTTCTCCCATCTGCATGCGTCTATCCATTTACCTCCATAGGAAGCCCATTATCGGATTTAATCGTCTTTAAATGCGGTTATCTTCTCCACAGTGTCTCGCCGTCCATGTTAGCTGTGGAGAGAATCTGATTAGGCTAGGAATCATAGGCTGCGTCCCAAATGTCACCCCATTCCCTATATAGTGCACTAATTTTGACCATAGCCCTATAGGGAATAGGGTGTAATTTGGGATGCACCATATTCAATCACTGATGTAATTACATTGATGGTGGCATCCAGTAGGAAACCGGAGCAGAAACTTTAACCAAGCACCTTGTATCGCGTTACTGCCTGTAGGTAGACAGCTGATACAGCTGATAACAATCTGGCAACATTCTCCCCCTAACATCCTAATGGTTTTTTAAAATGGTCTGAGGGAGACACGGAACAGGGGGTCTGTTCAGGAGGATGTAATGTTACAGAATGTTACAGAACATTCAGTTAAAAATGTATTGTGTAGAACAGACAGATACGATTGCCTATCAGATAGAATAGGGATTTGTGTAAGCTCTATCATTCTACTATGTACAATATTTCACAACGTTGCTGATAGATGTGTAAATAAATTAAGCTGACACAATTCCCTATATTCTACTTGACAGACAATAGTATGTATTCTGCACAATACATGTCTATTTGAACTTTCTGTACTGTTGGACTGTCCTAAACATGTCTCTATTGTAACAGTGCCAGGGTGTGTGAGTGGAAAGTGTTTTAGTAATTAGGTGGGGTTGCTTATATTTGTTCTATTCCAGAAATGTGCCAGAGTTTGCCATTATCAACAGCGACCCCATGAGCAATTAGGGTTGAGTGCCTTACTCAAGGGCACATCACCGGATCTTTCACCTTGGGGATACAAACTAGCGACCTGTCAGTTACTGGCCCAATGTGCACAAACTGCTAGGCTACCTGCCACCCTGCTGCATTTTGGCAACTTCTCCTGTGTAATTCCTTTTGAAGACACTTTTACCGGCGGTGAATCTCCGTTGTTTCTCCTTGTATTTGCTTAATTCCTTGTGTCCTCTCTCTTCTCAAAACACATTGGAGGGCAGATCAAAGGTTCCTTATCTCTGACCTTTTCCTCCAACGCATTTAGAGAAAAAGACAAGGAGAGGGGATACAAGTAAATCAAGGTGATACAATTGAGATTCACCGCTAGTATGTATTATTTTCGGTACCCCTGTCACACCCTGATCTGTTTCACCTGTCTTTGTGCTGGTCTCCACCCCCTCCAGGTGTCGCCCATCCTCCCCATTATCGCCAGTGTATGTATTCCTGTGTTCCCTGTTTTTCTGTTGCCAGTTCGTTTTGTCCATCAAGCCTACCAGCGTTTTCCCCTTGCACCTGTCTTTTTCAATAGTTCATCACGTCCCGCCAGTTCCTGGTGGAGGCTGACGCTTTGGATGTCGGAGGGGGGCTGTCCTGTCACAGCGTTCTGCCCTGGAACTCAAGTTACATCCCTGCACCTTCTTCTCCCATTTCCTCAATGCCACGGAGAGGAACTATGACGTGGGGAATCGTGAGCATCTCGTTGGTGAAGATGGCACTGGAGGAGTGAAGGCACTGGCTGGAGGGGGTAGATCATCCGTTCCTTGTGTGGACCGACCACAAGAACCTGGAATATCTCCACACCGCCAAGTGTCTCAATTCTAGGAAAGATAGATGGGCCCTACTTTTCACCCGGTTCAACTTCTCCCTCTCATACCGACCAGGATCCAAGAATGTCAATCCCCATGGCTACAACACCAGAATCTGAGACCATCCTTCCCACCTCGTGCCTGGCAACGGCACTCAGCTGGGGGATAGGGAAGGTTTGTAAGGCGCAGCATTCCCAGCCAAAATCCGGGTCTGGATGTTTATTCCTGATGCCGTCCGCTCCTCGGTCCTGGAGTAGGTCCTCTCCTCCAGGCTTGCCTGCCACCCGGGCTCCCGTTGGACCCTGGCCTTTGTGCAACAGCGCTTTTGGTGGCCTATCCTGATTCCTAACGTTTCTGTGTTTGTCGCCTCATGCACGGTCTGTGCTCGAACAAGACTCCTCGGCAAGCTCCGGCTGGTCTCCTTCAACCTCTGCCTGTCCCTCACTGTCCCTGGTCTCACATAGCCCTGGATTTCGTCACGAGTCTCCCCCATCTGATGGGAACACCACCATCCTGAGCGTCTGCTAAATGACTTAAATGTAAATGTAAATGTAGTGGATCGGTTTTCCAAAGCCGCCCACTTCATTCCTCTCCCCAAGCTACCCTCTGCCAAAGAGACGGCCCAGCTCATGGTGCAGCACGTCTTCCGGATCCATGGACTCCCAGGAGACATGGTCTCCGACCGGAGTCCTCAGTTCTCGTCCCGGTTCTGGAAGGCATTCTGCACACTCATTGGGTCGTGGTCAGCCTGTCCCCCGGGTTCCAGCCCCAGTCCAACGGCCAGTCGGAGTGAGCCAACCAAGACTTGGAAAAAACTCTTTGCTGCCTGGTCTCCGCCAACCCCACCACCTGGAGCCAGCAACTAGTGTGGGTCGACTACGCCCGCAACAGGCTTCCTTAATCTGCCGCGGGTCTCTCGCCCTTTGAGTGTTCCCTGGGCCCCTGCTCTTCCTTGAGCAAGAGGAAGAGGTCGGCCTTCCTTCGGCCCTCTGTACACATCCCACTTTCATGTGTCTAAAATCAAACCCATGTCTCACAGCCCTTTGTTTCCTGTTTCTAGACAGGGCTCATCCCAACAATAAGGCGCGGCACCCAGAGTATATTCCTACGCTCACACACACACACACTGAGCAGCACAACGTGTAGTGTGATGAACTGACTTAAGCCTCAATGATGCTCTCTTGGCAAGGCAAGGCACGCCAAGTAAGCTGGCTGCCGACCAAATGGGAGGTAGACAGAGACAGAGAGAGATCATTTGGACTGGCTTTCGCAGTCTTTTTCAATAAAAAATCATTCAATTGTATGCTGACTATTTTTATTCAGAGATTATTGACTGTCAATGTTTTGTGGTATACTGGATGAGATACTCCATGTGCTGTGATACTTTTGATCCAGTAATTAAGACAAACAAATTGTATTCAAATGAACAGACTATTCCTTGTCTGTTCATTTTGTAAGTCGACCACATATTCATTTTTGGTCATCTATGAAAAGGATAGCATGAAACGTATAGGTGCCCTAAGGCAAATATCTTGATCTTATCTTCATGGCACGGCTCTCCTTTGAAAAACGCATTTAATATCTACAGGTTATTGCTTCACAGAGCTGGACATGTGTATGCAAATACTCGTGAACATTTGAAATATTTACCATTGTGTGTGTGTGCGTGTGTGAGAAAGAGAGAGATAGGGAGAGAGTGACAGAGAGAGAGAGAGAGAGAGAGAGAGAGAGAGAGAGAGAGAGAGAGAGAGAGTGACTGAGAGAGAGAGAGAGAGAGAGTGACTGAGAGAGAGAGAGAGAGAGAGAGAGAGAGAGAGAGAGAGAGAGAGAGAGAGAGAGAGAGAGAGAGAGAGAGAGAGTGACAGAGAGAGAGATAGGGAGAGAGTGACAGAGAGAGAGAGAGATAGGGAGAGAGTGAGAGAGAGAGAGAGAGAGAGAGAGAGAGAGAGAGAGAGAGAGAGGCATGCACACCAGTGAGGCAGAAAGCAGCAGTTTAGCACGTGTCTGTGTTAGTGGACGGCATCTATGGTGCTGAAATGCACAGGCTGCGGGAGACAGGGAACCACCTGAGGATATTCAGCGTTGCTGCAACCTACCTATGTGTTTCAAGCTGCTTCCTAACAAAAAGGAATAGGTTACATGTTTGAGTAGGCTACTATATGTTTTATTGACGAGTCAACAACAACATTTGAGATGCATCAACTGTCAATTCCGTTCTGAATCTATCTGTCTATCAATCCGGGGAGAGGTCACACGTCAAATAAAATTAGCTAAAATACGCCGCTTTGTGGCCACATTGAGTAGGACTAAAACGTCGGCTCCGTGCCTAGAGAAACTGACGGAGACGGAGATGAGAAGGAGAGCTTGAGAGTACCGAGGAGGGATGGAAGAGAGCGGGAGAGAGAGAGAGAGACTGTGATTTTTCTTTCCTTTCTCGGCCTCTTTAAAAAAAAATCTAATTGCCCCGTTGGGAGCCCGGGCCAGTATTCAGTAGGCAGGACCTTTTTGCAGCTGCACTGCCTATAATTGGCATTCCTCCACGAGTGGAACCACAGTCGCAAATTCGACCAAAACCACCCCAAAACAAATTACCCCCCCATCCATACCTCTCGCTCAGGTCGACTCGTTAGTCTATCGCAAACGTCACTCATGTTGCGTGGGGCGGGAGAAGCGAACTTGGAGTTGAATTGACGTCCGACAGAGGGAGAGAGATAGGAGAGACACGGAGAGAGGCAGAAGATACACGAGCCTGTCTTTGACAACCTGTTCAGTGAGACGTGCGCATCTCAGCTGTGCCGCTTTTGGCCAAGGAGTCCATCACATCGTTCTCAGTCTGCGCACATACTTCCACTGGCAAACAGTAGGCTACTTGGAGACGCGAGGGGAGGAGCGGTGTAGTGTATGGAGAGTGGGACTTTATTTTGATAGCCTATAATTTCCAATAACCTACGCGGGACTGAACTGTTTAAAGAAATAAGAGGCGTAAGAAATAACGCCGAAAGGGAGAGAATCGGAGTGATTTCGGACTGCATGGGTTTATGAGGACTCCGCTTTGTGGATACAAGGAGCGGCTCGAGCCCCCTAAAGAATCCCAACGAATGCCTCCGTGCGTTAAAAGTTACCCGGTGAATTATTATCACATTTCTACTCTCTTTTGAGAATTGGTATACATCGAAATTGGAACTAAGAAATTCTACGAACCCGGAATACTTAAGTGGGGATACCTACATTTACAACGAATTTATGGTAAGACATAAGGTGGTCTTGAAACGGAATTATCGCTGAGCCGCGTCGTAGACTTAGTTTCAAGACAGCCCACCCGCTGCTGCGCTGACTACACCTCTGAGCAAGGTAAATGAAATTCGACAATATTGCTGTCAGTGAACCCATTTACTGCGATGTTTTTCCAATATGCTTCACTTATGGACAGACACATTGACAGTAGGATACTGTCTTAAAAGTTTGATCCTGGATATATTATCTTCCTGCATGTTATAGCCTACGATTTGAATATGCTTGTATTTTATTCCCTAACTAGGCTAAGTAGACTATTCAAACGTGGGACGTGTGTAACCACCCGTTTATGTGGAAAGGTCGCCATCCTCAATGGGGTGAGGTCAGAGAGCGCGTGCAGACTTTAGTTGCTTTTGAGACACACAAGTTGCGCTAGATATAAACTAGTATACACTATGGCCGACTTTTATAAAATAGATCATTGCATTTCCCATTTAGACATATTATGGGTCATCATGCAGACTAGGAAAGGCTCAATCAGTCGCCAATTTGAGTGACAAAGTGCATCAATAATTTTTATTGACTCGTTTACTACTACGTCCCTTTAATAGCCATTCGATTGAACCACAATACAACATGTCAGTTAACGTGGTCGATTTGGCACAGTTGTCTATTGCTTATCACTCCATTTTTATCGCCTGTTGGGTGAGGAATGTAGCCTATTGGTAATCTTGGAAATGTTCCATTTTTTCCCCCGAATGAATGCTACGGCTTTTGTCCACAGGTCCTGTGTGTGTGAGTGTGTACACCCACATGTGCTTAATATAGGCTATGCGGTGGTGATATGCAGGTAGGTGCATGACCCCAGCACTCAGGCCACCATTTGAAATATTGTTATGCTCGCTGCCCTTACCTGCCGGTTAGCAATTTTAGAAATAAACCGTAATTACTTTAGGCAATCCTGTCAATCCCGAGAGGACAATGGCAGAGCTTGTCCTGTAATCTTTTGATATCCAGAGTCTGCAACTGAATTTGCCGTAGTTTAACCCGGTTTGAGACAATGCATGCGATTCGAAATTACTTTAACCCACGAATTATTAGGATTGTATTATCTATGGAAGGTAGTTGACACGATTCCCGGACAGAACAAACATATATTTGATAGACTCCCCATTTGATAGACTTGTTCTCTCGTCTGGATTATAAACTAGCCTACTGGAGCCGTTACACGCCACAATCTACCGTGGCTCCTTTGATCTAGTCACGGTGCTCTCATGCCCTCTTCTTATTCACTCAAACCTGCTCTTCTCTCTCTCAGACTATTTCCAGGTTATGAGGGATCGCAGCTAAAGATGGAGCTTTTCTGGATTTTGTTATTTTCTATCATCCACCCATACACACGAGGGCAAGGAGTTTACGGTAAGAGATACGAAAGTGTGTGTGTTTGTGTGTCCATTCAGTTTAATATGATGGTAATAAGTGGCGCAACTATTGAGTTATTGCACAGTGGACACAGTCCGGTTTGGTTAATTTTTTCCCCTATTCATCATATGATCTTAATTGTCTTGTCCCAGTAGCCTACATGTCCTTTATCGGTGTCATTAGGCTATAATATTATTAAAATTAACTATGATAATAATTGGCCTAATGCATATCCACCTCTGGCTTGCTTGGCACATGCAAATGGTCTGTCATAAAAATATTTCACATGAAAAGTTCATTGTAAATGAGAAAAAGGTAGGAGGCTTACTAAATCCTCGGTAATGTCTATTAAATCACCAAGAAGAGCATGGCCTCGGGCAGATTCCTAGTAGGCTATTGCATAATTACCATTTTGAAACCTACATAGTTATCATTGAACATACTACGGGAGCGGCACTGTACTGTCATATAGAGTAAACTGCCGATTAAAAAGGCACACGCTGCCTAAATAGGCTAATTAATAAGAATGAGGTCTGAAAACTATTTTTTTAGTTCCACTCGCCTGGTGGATGTGTTGGCCGGAATTGAATTCGACAAGTGCCAAAGATCAACACCACATAGTTTCTCCTGTTCGTGACACACCAAGCCTCTAGGCTATATCAAGAAATTGGAATGAAAGAAATGATGAACGTCGTATTTAAAGGCTACAGGAGCTTATAATGTGACATTCTGCTCCAGGGCAGCACATATGCACAGATGTGACTGTTGAAGAACTTAGACATTTAGCTGCGTTGTGTGTAAGGAGTGAGGACATAACTGGGATTTCAAAGGAACAGTCGAGAGGAATATTTTCGTTTGGTTGCCATTTACTCCACAATGCAAAAAAAGTTTGGGCAAAAAATAAATAAGGTTTCTCCTAGTGTGGAATGGTTGCTCTACCCTTGAATGGTGTTGAATCTCCAGCCGCTACAGCTGAACTGCTACAACTGTTTTGTTTACTTTAGGACCATAGGATATTTTACTCTTGTGACAGGCACCACAGTATACTTTATAGGGGAATCGGCACTCTAGTTGAGAAAAGCATGTTTCTGCGTAACAGTATGACAGTATGACGAAGGAACGGTTTGAAGCCAAGTAGATCATCTTCGGTGCAAATTGGACAGGTAGCCTATGCTCATTACATTACAATTATGTATAAACCAAGGAAAGCAGCTGCAATATTTAAAGCTCTCTGATCACACTTTTACCCTTTCCAGCTCTCCAAACAGGGGCACGACACACTCTAACTGTTAAATGTCAAACGCAGGGCGGCTATTTAATTAATAAATATATATCTTAGTAAATATTTTCACTAGCCTTACTTTGAGAAACGGCCTGTCAATGGCGATGTGTCTGTCTACTTAGAGCGTTGGTCCAGTAACCGGAAGGTTGCTGAATCGAATCCCCGACCTGACAAGGTAAACATCTGTCATTCTGCCCCTGAGCAAGGCAATTAACCCACTGTTCCCTGGGCACCGAAGACTTGGATGTCGATTATGGCAGCCCCCCGCAACTCTCTGATTCAGAGGGGTGGGTTAAATGCGGAAGAAACATTGGACAACTGACTAGGTACCCCCCTTACTTCTTGTGAAAGCCTAAATGTATAACATGCTTATGTTTTGCATTGCTAAGGTTATGCATTGTTATTTTGTCTGATGTAGTTTATAGTATTTGCTCAGTTGTCCCATGGGCCCTGTACAGTGTGGATTAGCAACATGGTTGCGCTCAAAGTAATAAGTATGACCTCAAACTAGTTAGAACTTTACGTATGGTCGGCTTGGCGTTGCGGATCCGAATGGGTTTGGTGAGCTCATCCTGAATAGATCGTTTTGAATTCAACTTTTTTTTGCGGGCTATGTGAATGAATGCATACACTACGCAATACAAATGACCTCCTAACGAACTAGGCCCATTAAAAAATTACCTTGCGCAAACCCAAAAGTTTACAGGAGATGAGAGAGAGTCTAAAGTCAGTATTATTCTATTGCATTCTTGGTCATGATGATGATTCTTCGCTTTAGACTACGAGGAGGAAGGACCTTAGGCGTAATAATTCCCTGTGCAATCAGCAAACGCGTCTGGTCTCCTGCTGCCTCGGTTAAATATGTTACACAGGTGCGATGTTACACAGGTGCGATGTTACACAGGTGCGAGACTGAGAATTATGCAAGAACAGTAGAAAACGTCAGGAGATCTGCCATGAGCTTGGCACACGACTGTGTATTGAGAAGCTTTAAAATGGGCTTTTCCTGTTTTTGGAATGTTCTCACTTCCTATGGAGACCGATGCAACTCGCTGTCCGCTGGGAACCGAATGCCACAAGCACGCCTGATTTGATGCTACTGCTCCGAAAGCCCTTTTATGCCTAACATATTCGTTAGCCCTGTCATGAAGTAAATAAGTAAGCCCTTTCAGAAGCAGAAAAGCCCACAGGGTTAGCCTATCTCCTGTTAATGTTGCCTGAGGCAGCTTATTGTCCAAGTAAAAAATAAAATACATTGTAGGCCTACATTCCCTGCCTGGACAGGACACAAGTGTATGTAGGCTTTTCTTTAGATACTGTAGCGGCTGACGCTACTGTTGCTATCTCACCTCGGACTCCCGTGATCCCTCGTTGCTTTACTGTTCATCGATTGTGCTGCTTTGCATTTCAATATTGTTGTCTGAAGCTTCCAACACTCACTCACTCTTCCTCATCCTCCACACTCAATCAAGAGTGGTGCTAACATGAGAGAGAAAGAGAGAAATAGAGAGAGCTTCTCTATTGAGGGGTCGTTATACAATCGAGGGATCAGCTATGCATCTCTACACCTAGGCCTAATGGTGTAATTCAGATTTGGGCAGGGTCGGGCTGACCCTATATCTGTGCCTGAAAAGGAAAACTTCTACCCAGAGGATGGAGAGCATGGACACTCTTTCCTCACAACTGATGAGGTAATTTAAACAATGATTGGATTGTCATGAAGGGTCACTAGTTACACTAAGTAATGTTAATCATTTCTGTGCAACCAAACATACATTGTGCCTTTGATTTCCATGTCAATGCGCAGGTTGGAATTCACTCTCTCTCACTCATGGACGGCTATGTGGTATAGTTGTTGATACACACACACTGTATCTACTACTGTATACATTAATTGAACTAATGGCATCTCTTACTTCGTTAAGGCCCGTGGCCTAGAAGACCAAAGGTATTGTGCCAGTGACCACCCAAATCTCCAGTGATTTAACTCTTCTTCTTCCTCATCCTCCACACCTTTTTGTTTGTTTCTCTCTTTTATGTCTCTCACCGCCTCGTGCGTTTATTTTGGATGCTGAATATTGCCCTTTTTTAATAAGCATTCATAATTTATCCATGGCTGTGAGGCAGGGGATAGCGAAGGAGGGAGGGAGCGAGAGAGGAAGAGAGGGGGAGCGCAGAGAGGGGGAGTGCAGCTAGTGATTACAATCTTCTCACTTTTCTGCCCTCACTTTCTCTCTCTCTCTCTCAAACATTCATTCACACACACACGCACGCACGCACGCACGCACACACACACACACACACACACACACACACACATACACACACATACATACATTCTCTCACTCCCTCTCTCTCTCTATTGGTCTCTGCACGTCCATGCAGTATTTAAGTATCAGGCTCTAAATAATAAAGCAAGGTGACATAGTCCACAATGAATGGACAACACCTGCTTACTTTCCATGACCAAACCACACTCTGTCTGAAGTTAACCTTGCAATTAAAATGCAAAGCCCAGAGGGTGTGTCCTGTGGTCTAGCAGTGGCCGTCCTGGCTGTAGTCACACATACTCCTCTTTCTACTGGAGTGGGTTCAATCCCCACTCCAACCCTTTGTACTGTTTCTCCCACCTACCTGTCTCCCCCTCTGTGAATTCTTTACTGTCTAAAATAAAGTGCAAAACAATATTTTATAATGAAACACATTCCATAATTGTTGAGGGATGACTATTTTGTCGCATTCAGTTTTATGAGAAGGCAGATTCTTGAATGTAATGATGCCAAATATTTCCTTCAAGGCCCTACTGGGAGTTTGAATCGTATCAGGAATGTAAAATGGATTGTCAAATGAATGGCCACACATTACTGTACACGCACGCACACACACACTCACACACACAGAGTAAAATAGGCACCTCTGAACCTGTGTGTATTGTAAATACTTTCTTCACTGTCCTGATATTTTTAAACCTGACTTTACTCAGATTCTCACTCATAGGTTCTCACACCGACAATGACAATCTTCTCGATTTTCTGCTTGCTCACACGCATGCACGCACGCACACACACCCACACACTCTCACCCCACTCACACACGCACGCCGTGTTCTTAAAAAATCTGCTCCACTCTCTTCCCTCACCAGTCAATGTCGACCATTGTTGACTGACCTTTCCTTCTTTATTATTCTTTAATTAAAGTCCTTGAGAGTTAATTAGTTAGGTGACTTGCCATGAAAAAAAAAAATGTAAAAGAAAGAAAAGAAGGAAAAAAAGAGAACTGGTGCCTTATGGTGAAATTCACAGACCTGGGTTCAAACACTACTCAAAATCATGTAGAATACTTCAGCTAAACTTAATTGTGCTTGCCTGGCACAATTGAAAACAAATAGGCAGGGTTTGAACATTTTGCAACTATTCTGTCTGTCACTGCGCTCCAGGAAGACTAAAGCAAATGCAAAAGATTTCAAGTAGTAGATGAACCAAGGTCTGGAAAAATCTGCCACCGCCGTTAATTAAGAAACCACGCATCTTTTGCCGCCACGTTTCACTTCCCTTTTCTATCCACCGTCTTTCCTTTTATTTACCGCTGTGAATGGAAGTATTATCCTGCCACTTACTCAATACGGCAGTATAAACTGTATTGAGTCCCCAAGCCCCATACAATGTCAGTCAGGAGCCATTTTCAGACAGAATAGAGGCCACAATGTCTTTCTTTTAAGCTGGGAAAGAGTAGAAGAGAGTGGAGGAGAGAGAAGATGTTGACTGGGGACTTGGAAGGTTGAGAGCTGAGCTATTCTTTCTCAACCTATTTCCTCTATCTCTTTCTCCACTCAATCTCCATCTCTCTCCTCGTTTCTGGTCTATCTTCTCTCATTCTCCATCACCTCTATATTTCTCTCATTCTCTATCTCCTATCTTTTTCTCTCTAACCTTTCTCATCTATCTACTTTCTCTCTCCCTCTCTCTCCTTTCATACTCTCTCAGTACCTCTCACTTTGTAATATCCTCCTATAGGCAGAATGAAGTGGAAAAGCACTATAGATGGAGAATTGATCTCACCCCTGAGATAGAGAAGAGAGTGAGACAGATATTCTGTGTTTGTGTGTGTGTGTGTCTCCTGCTCTTTCTCTCTGTGTGTGTGTGTCTGCCCTCCCCTCCTTCTCCAGTTTCATCTAGTTAGTGCCGCTCTGTTGTTGTTGTCAGGGGGTGGGAGGCTGGATAACAGCTCAGTGTTATTGGACCTTCCTCTCCATTTGTGGCTCCCAGCAGGTGGCCTTCTCTCCTGCCCTCTCTCCTCTCTCTTACACATGTACACACATACACAGACACATAAGCATGCATGCACAGACACACACACACACACACACACACACACACACACACACACACACACACACACACACACACACACACACACACACACACACACACACACACACACACACACACACACACACACACACACAAATCCTTGAGAGAGAAGGATAGTTCATTCACCATTTCCTCTCATTTCCCCAAGTCCTTGTTATTTATTTATGTATTTTGTATTTATTTATTATTTGATTTATTTCATATAATTTTAAAAAACATACATTCCACACCTGAAGTGAAGCCGCTTCAATCAAATTCCCAAATCCCTCTGGCAGCCCCCCCACCCCACAGATGTTATGATTTTTCAGCCGTATAGAAACAGGCTACCTGGGGGCAATACCAGAATAGATGGTCTAATGATTATGTCTCTCCGCAGCAAAATCTGCAGAGCTGAGATGATTGTATGCCCCATATACTTAACATTTTGTTTGTGGCAAGAATTTTGTATGGTGCAGCTGTCAACATTAAGTTCCTCAAATGACAAACAAATTTGTGTCCTTAATGTAAGGCAGACAGACAAGTTCCCCCCCCTCTGCTTGCCTCTTCCATTTCTGCGGTAGTGCCCCATCTTTTCATCTATTGAGCAAGCCTTCCCATATATTTCCAATAGTTGCCTGTGAGACATAACTACCATTCCTTTACATAATATAATAAAAAAAAATAGACTTCTGAATAATTTTTTCTATATTATTTTTTTATTTTCGGCAATTAGTATATTTGAGGTTAACCATAACATTTGTAATATCCTCCATCTTTTCTGGAGGATGAAATTGGAATTGTAACCAATGCCTGGCTTGTTTGAGAAAGGGCGATAGATACTTTGAACAAGGTTTGGGTTTCAATTAACCAAACCTGTGTAAGGGCAAAAAGTTCCTTTTTGAACAACAGATGAGCTTTTCTTAGTAATCTACTGGAGAACCAATTACTGTTTAAGTAAACATTTTGTATAAGTGAAGCTTTTAGTGAGAGGTTTAATATTGAATCATTTTAGCCCACCAAACTCATTCATTATAATATAGACATGCACATTTTATCTTGTCTGGCTTAGAGTTCCAGATAAGGATAAAACATTTTTTCTCATATGATTTGAAAAACCAGTCATCTGGAGTAGGCATGAGATATGACTAAAGACTTAATCAGTGTAACTTTCCCATAAATAGACAGGTATTTACCACAGTTGCAGGATCTTTTCTGTTTTTTCAAATTTTCTATTGAAACGTATTGTAGAGAGTTAATTTATATATGTTGTGACGTGAATATCAAGGATGTCTACTGCACCATCAGACCATTTTACTGTTATTTCATGGGGTTCCGGCAGTGTGGTTGGCTGGGTAGCTGGCTAAAGGTACACAAAAATTCTATTAACCTCAGGTCACAGCCCAAGTCCCGATCCACTGGGGTTTACTGTAGCATCAACCCCTGGCCTGACGGGCATGTTGGCTAGCGGGAGCTAGCAACGTCGCAGCAGCCCGGGCCACCTCCCAACGGGACAGTTTATCCCCAATGCTTCCGCCAATTAACTTCCATGTCAGGGGTCGCCATCTCGAGGTGCACGTCCCACTAGGAAACTTGATGAAATGAAGAGAGCTTTACATGGTTAGGGAGGGAGGGAAGTTGGGAGGAGGGTGGAGGGAGAGAGAGAAAGGCCCTGACAGCATCATGAATGAAATGCTTAAACACAGTGCTGATGAGCTGCAGGATACCTTATTAAAACTATTCAACCTGGTTGTGGAGAGTGGCTGCTTCCTTGAAATTTGGAACCAGCGGCTCATAACCCCCATATATATTAGAACCTAATAACTATAGGGGAATATGTGTCAACAGTAACATGGGGAAAATGTGTTGCTCTATTCTCAATGACCAAATACAGACCTTCCTCACACAACATAATGCTCTCAACAAAAAACAAATGAGCTTTCAGTCCAAACACAGAACAACAGACCACATACACACATTACACACACTAATAAACCAGCATGTTCATCAGAAAAGCAGAGGAAAAGTATTTTGTTGATTTTAAGAATGGTTTTTGATTCCATAATGAATTATGTTACAAAACTCTCCAAAGTGGCGTTGGGAGCAAAGTTTACGACGTCATACAAACTATTTACACGAACAACACATGTAGTATTAGACTGAACAATAATAAAGTAAAGTGAGACAAGGATGCAGTGTAAGTCCAACCTCGTTCAATGTCTACGTCAACAAACTAGCAGTGTTGCTGGACCGATCTGCAGCCCCTGGACTCACCCTCACAGAAGAAGAGGTCAGATTATTTCTCTATGCAGATGACCTTGTCTTACTGTCATCAACAGATCAAGGTCTACCCAGATGACCTACTGTCACCAACAGATCAAGGTCTACCTAGATGACCTACTGTCACCAACAGAGCAAGGTCTACCCAGATGACCTTCTGTCACCAACAGATCAAGGTCTACCCAGATGACCTACTGCCACCAACAGATCAAGGTCTACCCAGATGACCTACTGCCACCAACAGATCAAGGTCTACCCAGATGACCTACTGTCCCCAACAGATCAAGGTCTACCCAGATGACCTACTGTCATCAACAGATCAAGGTCTACCCAGATGACCTACTGTCACCAACTGATCAAGGTCTACACAGATGATCTACTGTCACCAACAGATCAAGGTCTACCCAGATGACCTACTGTCACCAACAGATCAAGGTCTACCCAGATGACCTACTGTCACCGACAGATCAAGGTCTACCCAGATGACCTACTGTCACCATCAGATCAAGGTCTACCCAGATGACCTACTGTCCCCGACAGATCAAGGTCTACCCAGATTAACTTCTGTCACCAACAGATCAAGGTCTACCCAGATGACCTACTGTCCCCAACAGATCAAGGTCTACCCAGATTACCTACTGTCATCAACAGATCAAGGTCTACCCAGATGACCTACTGTCCCTAACAGATTAAGGTCTACCCAGGTGACCTACTCTCACCAACAGATCAAAGTCTACCCAGATGACCTACTGCCACCAACAGAGCAAGGTCTACCCAGGTGACCTACTGTCACCAACAGATCAAGGTCTACCCAGGTGACCTACTGTCACCAACAGATCAAGGTCTACCCAGGTGACCTACTGTCACCAACAGATCAAGGTCTACCCAGATTACCTACTGTCATCAACAGATCAAGGTCTAACCAGATGACCTACTGTCACAAACAGATCACGGTCTACCCAGATGACCTACTGTCACCAACAGATCAAGGTCTACCCAGATGTCCTACTTTCACCAACAGATCAAGGTCTACAGGAACAACTTCACATTCTTTGGGAAGACAGCATCAACTGGGCAATCAACATCAACTTTCAGAAAACTTTAGTCATGATTTTCCCAAAAAAGGCCAGGAATCAAAGCAACAGACACTCTTTCAAATGAGGAAATAACATGGTTGAAAATACCCAATGGTACAACTACCTGGTTTGGCAGTGAATGCACTAAAATTAAAATCCTGCAAAGCATTTTACTCCATGAAAAAAAAATCCTATCCAAAAATCCTAACCAAATCTAGTGCAAAATATTCAATTGTGTAATTTTACCAATTGCACTATATTTTTCGTGAGGTTTGGGGTCCAACCTGTAATTATTATAAGCATTGGGAGAAAACCCCAATAGAAAATCTGCATACCGAATTCTGCAGAATCATCCTAAATATCCAAAAGAAAGTACGAAATAATGCATGCAGATTGGATGAGTGGATGATTCCCTTTAGTTGTAAACATAAAGAAAAGGACACTTAAACTTTGCCACCATTTGAAATTAAGCCCCAAAACCTCCTTACAATTTAAATCACTGGATACCCAAGAGCTTAAACCTGATGTCAGCTGTTAAAAATATGAAATAACCTTATTATCCAAACATAGGGAAATCCATAAGATTGTTACAGAAATTAAAACCTATTTGACAAATTGGGAAAATGAAACAAATAGCACAATTAACAGAGACAGATCCTCAAACAAATACAGGCCCAGTGACCACCAACTGGCTCCAGAAAAAGGAAGACATGAAGAGATTTTCTACGAACATTAATTTCATGAAGTATTTGCATTGTATATAACTTACAAGTTATACATAATGTAACCATCATCCATGTACATTTAGTTGTTTCTTAGCCATTCATTATTTTTAGAATCTTATTTTTATTTAATTATTTATTGAACTAAGATTTCTCAATACAGCAGGAGTAGTGTTGCACCTGTGTACATGATTAAGTACTATTAATATTACTACTGAAATTAGCTGTATTTTATTATCATCATTACATTGTACGGTATTTATGCTCTAACACTATACTGCTTTGGCAATATCTACAAATTGTATTTCATGCCAATAAAGCAATCTGAGAGAGAGTTCTGTGGGGAACTTTCAAAGAAAGTTTTGTAGTTTGTCTTTTGTCTGCTCAGTCAGATGTTTTCAAGAGGGGTGGGGTTGGTGGTGATGGGAATTCAGATCCTCTTCATGGCCAAGGGGCAGAAAAATAGAAAGGGTTCAGTGTGTGAGAGACTGTGTGTGTGTGTGTGTGTGTTGGCCATGACTTATACATGAGGGCGACAGGAGGGGCGTGAGCCACGGTGAGAACATTGCTTACTTCAGCGATAGCTCTATCTCCCTCCCCTTTGCTTGTTTTGTTTCTTCTCCCCCCCCCTCTCTGTGTCTCCTTGTTCTCATCTTCATTACTTACTTTCCTTTTATTATCCTTTCACTTTTTTCCTTCATTTGATTTCATGCTCTTAACTTTCTATCAAATCAAAATCAAATCAAATGTATTTATATAGCCCTTCGTACATCAGCTGATATCTCGAAGTGCTGTACAGAAACCCAGCCTAAAACCCCAAACAGCAAGCAATGCAGGTGTAGAAGCACAGTGGCTAGGAAAAACTCCCTAGAAAGGCCAAAACCTAGGAAGAAACCTAGAGAGGAACCAGGCTATGTGGGGTGGCCAGTCCTCTTCTGGCTGTGCCGGGTAGAGATTATAACAGAACATGGCCAAGATGTTCAAATGTTCATAAATTACCAGCATGGTCGAATAAAAATAAGGCAGAACAGTTGAAACTGGAGCAGCAGCACGGCCAGGTGGACTGGGGACAGCAAGGAGTCATCATGTCAGGTAGTCCTGGGGCATGGTCCTAGGGCTCAGGTCCTCCGAGAGAGAGAAAGAAAGAGAGAAAGAGAGAAAGAGAGAATTAGAGAGAGCACATGTGGGGTAGCCAGTCCTCTTCTGGCTGTGCCGGGTGGAGATTATAACAGAACATGGCCAAGATGTTCAAATGTTCATAAATGACCAGCATGGTCAAATAATAATAAGGCAGAACAGTTGAAACTTCTCTTTGTCTGTAGTCTTTCCCTCCCACCTTGTCTCCATTCTCTCTCTCTCTCTCTCTCTCTCTCTCTCTCTCTCTCTCTCTCTCTCTCTCTCTCTCTCTCTCTCTCTCTCTCTCTCTCTCTCTCTCTCTCTCTCTCTCTCTCTCTCTCTCTCTCTCTCTCTGTCTCTGCCTCTGTCTCTCTCTCGTCATCAGGGACGGACTAAACCACCAGAGAAAACAGAAGTGGTGAGGGAGAGCCTCAGAGGAAACCATCTACTTTATTAAAAAGCCAAGCTTTTGACATAACCAATCATTTGTTCCAGCTCTTGTGGGTCTTTCTACACTTTATGACTGATCTTATCACATCACAGGTCATTTTAAGTATTGTCAGGTTAAAGATGGTTCCCTCAAATACCAGTGAGATGGGGCGGCAGGTAGCCTAGTGGTTAAAGTGTTGGGCCAGTAACCAAAAGGTTGCTGGGTCAAATCACTGAGCTGACAAGGTAAACATCTGTCTTTCTGCCACTAAACAAGGCAGTTAACCCACTGTTCCCTGATAGACTGTCATTTGTTCTTAACTGTCTTGCCTAGTTAAAACACATTTTAAAAATATCTTGTCAATTGAGATTATACCTTGAAATGTAATTTTTGTACTTACTGTACAAAAAGCAAAAGATAAATGCATGTGGACTGACTAGATACTGATGAATACAGTAGCTACCTGTTTTGATACATTACATTTGGAAAGTACAGAGCTGCTATAGGTGTACTGCACAATTGGAACAGCAGGCATGGTGTGCAGGTTCAAAATGTAAAAGTCTCATGAGAATGCATTTTTGACCTTCCGTGAGACTTTTCCAGGACTGTGTCAGACCACACTGTGGCCTATGAGGACCAGCTGACGTTGTGGTGTATGTAGACTAGCAGACAGTATGGTCGATATGAGCAACAGCTCACCCTGTGTTTATGAGGTCTCAATACAGTATACAATGTGGCTTAGGTTTGTGTGAAGTTGGGGTGTTACAAACTATAAAAACATGCATTCCTAAACTCTGAAAAGCTTTTGTATCTGTCATCATGGTCAGGTTCAACCTATCCCCATGTCCTCCCAAAGTAGACTGAGAGTGAGGAACAGCAGACGACCTCTAAGAGTTCTATGCTTGTCTTAACTTGAAGACAACTAAGTGAACTATCCCTGGAAAGCTAACCCCTGCTCATACAGTTCTGTATGCGCAATATTTAATTGGCCTGTTGTGATACAGCCCAGGATGGAACCAGGGTCTGTAGTGACACCTCTAGCACTGAGATGCAGTGCCTTAGACCGCTGCGCCACTCTCTATCAGCAATAATACAACCTTTCCTACCTCACTGGTACAATGCTGTCATTAATGACACCTGATTCAGTAACGGAGTTAACAAAAAATAAATATAACAACAAGAGAGGTGACAGCAGCCCTGCTGCTGGGGAGCCTGGGAGAAAAGGGAGTGAGTCAGTGATTTACGGGGGTCCTCACTTTAAGACATCGTCCCGTGAGCAGAATAGAGACGCTATGCGTTGGGAAGCTGCAGCTTCACTTTGGTCTCACAGAGGATGGTTTCCCCTGGCTCTGACGGGCCCTGATGCGCTTGTGTGATAGTTGTATTATGCCTGAAAGGGGATGAAAGAAGAGAGTATTTACTTCATTGGAGAGGATATGGAGAGGTTCTCTCTCTCTCTCTCTCTCTCTCTCTCTCTCTCTCTCTCTCTCTCTCTCTCTCTCTCTCTCTCTCCCCCTCCCCCTTTGCTGGTCCTTGTGTCATCTCTTCCCCAGATGTTATGATGCCTTTCACACACAGTATCTCTTCTTTCTGTCCTCTGTATCTCTTTTCTCATTATCCCCTTTCATTTGACTCTTTCCACCTCAACTCTCTCTCTCTCTCTCTCTCTCTCTCTCTCTCTCTCTCTCTCTCTCTCTCTCTCTCTCTCTCTCTCTCTCTCTCTCTCTCTGTCCCTCCAGCACCCTGCAACACAAACACAACCTGTTCCGTAGGGCCATGAATTATTTATCCCCACTGTCAATCCCGGTGGTAGAACTGGGGCGCCGCGTGAAGAAGAGAGGGAAGGGGGAGGAGAGAGGAGGGGGGCAAAGGTATATTCCTGCATGCCTTAGAAAGGAAGCCACAGCAATGTCTTCCTTTTGTATAAACACATTGATCCACAAAGCACACACAATTTAGAGCATAAGGTGACACTTTAGTTGCTTTAGAAAAAGAACAGGGACTTCCTCTGGGCAGATATACCATGATGTACCCTGTTGAGGCATGTACAGGTGTACTAACTAATCCACTTTGGTGGTTTAATAAGCGTCAGTGCGACTTGGTGTTTTTCCCTTAGCTTGGATACCAGGGATGGAACAAAATGTGTGGGCACTGGCCAGAAGGGCAAGTTGACTGCTACTTGCCTGGAGCAGACCCAGCACTGCAAAATTGGTTTTGTGAATGTTCCCAGAACATGGTTGCCATTTTTGCCAAATTACTAGAACTTAATATATTTTTGTATATAGGGGAATATGTGATAAATTAGACATACATTAAAGCAACAGTGCAAATCTCACTTTTAAAAGTTCATATTCTGTTAACTCTTATCAAAATAATGTTGTTGACACATTCTATACTTATATTTGTGGCCAAAGCATAAATTGGAGAAAAAAACACTTCCAAAACCCCACCTCAAACTTGTATCTCAAATACTTGCTGTTTGCTCATATAGAACATGATGCAATTTCCCAGAGGAAGATGACCTGGCCAATCAGCGGTCTGGAGGAGGATCTGGCCTATCAGAATTTTATTTTTCTATGACCAGTATACCCCTGCACCATTCTGTTGTTTGGGGTACGCACACACCATTCCAACACAGAGAATCTGCTATAAAACACACTTAATTACAATTTTTGGTGAAGGAAAAATATTTCACTTATATTGTAAGTAATTATAGGTGATATTTCATAAAAATCTGGAAACACTGGGCAGTCACTTTCAAGTAATATTTAGGGATTCAATAAAATAGGCCCGTAGAGTTACTCTTTTATACTTGTTATGGAATGCAGGCCTCAATATAGATGTCCGACCTTGAACACAAAACATAAACATTCAATTTGTTACACAACACCTCTCTCCTCTTCTCTGTTTTACTGAGAAAAATAGCGTGTCTGCAAACTTTGCAAGGACTTAGTTGCACTTTAGGTGCTGTCAAAAGTACTGACACTGCTAAAGGTTGAGCGATAGCTCGTGCTATAACTCATCTTTGCTTGAATATTTAAAACGCTCTATGGCCAACATCTGAGGATGAGTCATCAAAAGATGGTGGCTCTTTAAATATATTGTATACAATCAATTGGCAACATGTTTCATTCTGCAGGTTTCTCTTGCACATTTTGCTCACCATATTGATTGATAGATTTGACTCATTCAGTTTCATTGAGTGATTAGGCAGCAGGTTTTTATGAAGAATTTACATTGTTTTAAAAGTAGTTTTGAGATTTCCTGAAAAGTTTTTTTGTTTCTCCTCGTGGAAATTGTAGCTTGGGTTTGTCTTTTGGATTTGTTTTGTGTTTTAATGCAACACCCGTGGGAAGTGTGCAGATCCATACACACAACACAACGAACACCACCGCTGTACAAATGCAAGCATGCAAACAAACACTTACACTCCACCGCCACAGACGCACACCCTCCCACACAAACATATTCCACCCACCCCACACACACACTCCCCCCTATCTATTCTATTTATTTCACCACAATATAATAACATACAGTCTCTATTGGAATGCGTGACAAATCCTCATCAGCAGCATAGCCTGACACCGGCCAAGTCCCAAATGGCTCCCGTAACACTATTTAGTGTACTACTTTTGAACGGGCCATTTTGAACGGGCTCTGGTCAAAAGTACAGTATTGCACTATATAGGGAATATGGTGCCCTGTTAGTTACTGTCTCTGGAAGAGTTTCTCCCCTCCTGAAATGGGTCAGTCTAGCCAGCGAAACGTGCTACCGGGCCATAACTCAACAACAGCAGTGAAGGTGTCAAGGGCAGGAGGGCGGAGGACGAGTCTATTGTCTTACAGAAGCAAAGAGAAGCAAAGAAATGGTTATTTGAGGGACGGTTTTGGGTCAATTCTAATCTTACTGGAGGTGAGCATGTGATTTTAAAGATCTATTTTTAGATCAGGTCTAACTTTAATTTATTGTGTGGGAGAGTGATATTGTTTAAACTAATGTGAATGGATTGTAGATGGATTGGAGTTGGAGGTGAAAAGGAGAATTAGTTGAGAAACATTTTGTTGGTGTGAAAATGTATACATTGTTATAGCATGGTTAATTATTTGATTGTTTGTTGTACTTGACCTGAAATCCCGATTATTGCCATCATAGATCATTTAGATATTTTATCACTTCTAAATTATCTTCAATTACACAGCATTCCCTAAGTGTTCAACAAAACAGGAAGAGACTAGACAGCAACGATTTTTTAACAAAGCAGTTAGTTTTGGCACTTTTGATGCCATGCCTTCCTTTCAACGACACTACAATAGAAAATACCTGAGAGTAAAATGTGATAGGCTCAATAATCTACCGTGTTGATTGGATGTGGGCCTGGTTACCCAAAAGTATCTTAAGGCTAATTTTATCATTTGTACCTTCATAGGAGCATCGTTAAATCTCAGAGCTGTTTCCCAAAACCATTGTTAGCGAAGTTGCACTTGAAAACGCTTGTTATTTACCGACTGCCTCAGACCACTTGTAGAACACATAAGTACGTTGTTAGATCCATTGTTACCCGTAAAAAAATATAATATAAAATAATATATGCCATTTAGCAGACGCTTTTATCCAAAGCGACTCATGTGTGCATACATTCTACGTATGGGTGGTCCCGGGGATCGAACCCACTACCCTGGCGTTACAAGCGCCATGCTCTACCAACTGAGCTACAGAAGGACCACTACGTCACTTTATACACAGAAGATCTCTGTTAAACATATACACAAGCTGTCTGTCTGTTTCTCTGTGACTACAAATACAAAGTTGCCAATGTCTTTGCAATTGAACAAACAGAGGATAATGTGACGTGAATATCGTTAATATGATGACATGCTATTTATTGAATAATTAATTATGTGAAATAATCATGTAACAATTAACTCATTAGTAACCTGGGGCACCACGGGAAAAGTTTGTTGAATGAGTTACCGTTTCCAGAATTAACCCAAGAACATCAGAATCTCAATATCATAGCAGTCATTTCCCCATATCAGACTCATTCTGAACGTCGCATAATCCTATAAATCTGCGCGGACACTAGTCTACATGATGACTCAGCGACTCAGTGATTGGCTTAATTATTTATTTACTAACTCACTAAGTAATCACACAGGATAGATGATACGTTGATTCCTACATAATGCAATATAAAGTCCCTAGTGGACTAACCTGATATGACTGCTTGGTACACAATGAAAAGGGGTGGGGAAATAAAGAGCGGGAGAGACAGAGAGACAAAGGAATTCAACTATCATACATACACTTGAATAATACGCTCAACGTAAATATGGATATTTAACACCCCAACAACCGCTCATTCGGATTTAGAAATGCAATGTACATATTTACGCTTGTACGTCTTTGCCGTCTCTCAGTTGAAATCGCCCAAAACATCTTTGACGAATAGTTCGACAGAAAGTCTCTGTTTGTGTAAGTCTCTAGGTTGTCCGCCAGAGATCACCATGTCCTTAGTAGTTGTAGTAGTAGCTTTCTTTGTTCTGGCAGTGTTCTTTAGACTGGAAACATCAGACGTTCCAATGGTCATTTGTTCTAGTTCTAGACTACTTTACATGCAGAGCTTCACTCGTCGAGTTTCAGAGGGTCTTGTAGTTTTAGACCATTTGTCATGTGTAGCTCCACGTTTTCTGGTCTGGTTTAACCATTCGTGACGTCCGGCTTACACCATCCGCCTGCTTGGTGTAATGTCAATTTTGCTACGAGTCCTTTTTAAGCACTCTGGTCAAAGGGGGCATTCCATCACGCCTACATAATGTCTGTGCTCACGTGGGCGTGGTTACTGACTGGATAAAACTTTATATGAAATACAATTTCTCATTTAGAAGGCTAAAATCAGATTTAATCTTCTCACAAATAGTTTCATATTTAATCAATAAGTTTTACAACATTTAGATGAAACTCTGACATATACATTGTGAAAGCTCTTAACGTTACAGTGTTTCCGTTATAATGATTTGACATGATTGTTCTTTAAGTCCCTCCCGACCATTTCCCCACATTATTTACGTTGGAAATATTGTTTCAATGTCCAACCCTTGTGATGTTAAAGTTTTGGGGCAGAGTCTCTCTTGACTTCTCCATACTGCAGTGCATGAGACAGGAAGTTTACTACCGGTCATAAACTAGAACCCCCCTCTCTGGTGGGAGAGGGGGGGGGGGTCTCTTTGATCCTCACCCAGGAGGGAAAGTCATGACAATAAAAGTAGGTTACATAGGCCTATATATTTCAATCATATTGAATACATGCCATGTTCAGTCAATTGACTTCTATTTGTGGGCTACACTGTAATGTTTGCCTCAATTTATTTCAGGATGTGTAACAACATCGATGTGCCGAATTAATCTTGGATTGAGTGCATTATTATAGGGTAAGCATTAGAAAAAGCCGCCTCAACATTTGCAGCCATTAGGTGATAATATTTCTCGAGGAGCTGATCCGTCATCAGTATTGTGGAATAATGTAAGGTAAAATTTGAATGGAGAAAGATCAGAGAGTAGTGCTGCCTTTTTTTGATACTATCAGTATCAACGCCAGGAAGTTGATGTCTTCAGCCTCTGTCTCACTCTTTCCACTCCAATTCTCTCTCCCTCTTCCGACCTCCCACCCTCCCTCCCTCCCTATTGTTTTTTATTTTTAATAAACTTGCAAAACATTCTAAAACCTGTTTTTGCTTTGTCATTATGGGTTATTGTGTGTAGATTGATGAGGGGGAAAAAAATAATTAATCAATTTTAGAATAAGGCTGTAACGTAAAAAAAAATTGGAAAAAGTCAAGGGATCTGAATACTTTCTGAAGGCTCTGTATATGGGCTGCATGATGCGCCTATAGGCTATTGATGATTTGTGAATGTCGCGAAAAAAGCTTGCGCTCGGTTCTCTTTATTTTACCTTTATTTAACTAGACAAGTCAGTTAAGAACAGATTGTTATTTTCAATGACGGCTTACACCCGCAAAACCCGGACGACACTGGGCAGCGCCCTATGGGACTCCCAAACACGTCTGGTTGTCATACAGCCTGGAATCGAACCAGAGTGTCTGTAGGAACACCTCTAGCACTGAGACGCAGTGCCTTTGACCGCTGTGCCACTCGGGAGCCCACTGGGACAACAGGGAACTCTGAAAAAAACAAGGCGAATCATGATGACATCAGTGATCTTCAGGTCATAGCTCAAGAAAGAGGCCCGGGTTCTGGATTTACAATGCTGAGTTGGAAGAGCATTCAAAACATATTTCCCAGTCGGGAGTTCACAGTTGTCTTGAACTCACTAAGTCAGATTTCGCAGTTCTGAGCTAACAGTTGGCCAATGTGGAATTTGTATCATTTTAAGCTTGGAAAAGAGATCCCAGACTTTGGACCACACAGCCACTCCACTGAATAGCAGGCTAGTGATTGATTTGCAATGCTTGCAGTTAGCCACTGATTCCTTCCAAACCACTCATTGTTGAATTTGCGATTTCCAACTTGTTGTGTGATGTTTATGTACAATGGCCGATGAGCACCGATATGTTTTATCTACAGAAGAAATAGGAAGGGGAAAGTCATGACAATAAAAGTAGGTTACATAGGCCTATATATTTCAATCATATTGAATACATGCCATGTTCAGTCAATTGACTTCTATTTGTAGGCTACACTGTAGGCTCAAATACATTTAAACTCAGTTTTTCACAATTACTGACATTTAATCTGAGTAAAAATTCCCTGGCTTAGGTCAGTTAGGATCACCACTTTATTTTAAGAATGTGAAATGCCAGAATAATAGTAGAGGGAATTATTTATTTCAGCTTTTATTTCTTTCATCATATTCCTAGTGGGTCAGAAGTTTACATACACTCAATTAGTATTTGATAGCATTGCCTTGAAAATGTTTAACTTGGGTCAAATGTTTCGGATAGCATTCCACAAGCTTCCCACAATAAGTTGGGTGAATTCCTCCTGACAGAGCTTGTGTAACTGAGTCAGGTTTGTAGGCCTCCTTGCTCGCACACTTTTTTCAGTTTTTCCCACACATTTTCTATAGGATTGACATCAGGGCTCTGTGATGGCCACTCCAATACATTGACTTTGTTGTCCTTAAGCCATTTTGCCACAACTGTGGAAGTATGCTTGGGGTTATTGTCCATTTGGAAGACCCATTTACGACCAAGCTTTAATTTCCTGACTGATGTCTTGAGATGTTGCTTCAATATATACACATAATTTTCCTTCCTCATAATGTCATTTATTTTGTGAAGTGCACCAGCCACTCCTGCAGCAAAACACCCCACAACATGATGCTGCCACCCCCGTGCTTCACGGTTGGGATGGTGTTCTTCGGCTTGCAATCATCCCCCTTTTTCCTCCAAACATAACGATGGTCATTCATCCAAACAGTTCTATTTTTGTTTCATCACACCAGAGGACATTTCTCCAAAAAGTACAATCTTTGTCCCCGTGTGCAGTTGCAAACCATGGTCTCGCTTTTTTTATGGCAGTTTTGGAGCAGTGACATCGTCCTTGCTGAGCGGCCTTTCATGTCAATATGGGACTCGTTTTACTGTGGATATAGATACTTTTGTACCTGTTTCCTCCAGCATCTTCACAAGGTCCTTTGATGTTGTTTTGGGATTGATTTGCACTTTTCGCACCAAAGTACATTAATCTCTAGGAGACAGAACGCGTCTCCTTCCTGAGCGATGTAACAACTGTGTGGTTCCATGGTTTTTATACTTGCGTACTATTGTTTGTACAGATGAACGTAGTACCTTCAGGCATTTGGAAATTGCTCCCAAGGATGAACCAGACTTGTGGAGGTCTACAACTTTTTTCTGAGGTCTTGGCTGATTCATTTTGATTTTCCCATGATTTTCCCATGATGTCAAGCAAAGAGGAACTGAGTTTGAAGGTAGACCTCCAATTGACTCAAATTATGTCAATTAGCCTATCAGAAGTTTTTAAAGCCATGACAATTTTCAGGAATTTTCCAAGCTGTTTAAAGTCACAGTCAACTTAGTGTATGTTAACTTCTGACCCACTGGAATTGTGATACAGTGAATTATAAGTGAAATAATCTGTCTGTAAACAATCTGTCTGTAAACAATTGTTATTATTATTATTATTATTATTATTAAAATGACTTGTCTCATGCACAAAGTAGATGTCCTAACCAACTTGCCAAAACTATAGTTTGTTAACAAGAAATTTGTGGAGTGGTTGAAAAACTAGTTTTAATGACTCCAACCTATGTACATTTCTGACTTCAACTATATTTTCTCTTCGTTATTTCTCTTCATATGAGAAGGATTTGCCAGTAGATTGTCGACGTGATTCATGATGTTGACTGCTAGCTAATATTTTGAAAGTATGATGTTGACATGATCAGTCCAATCAAAGCTACTGTAGAGATAACGTGATTTGACTTAATTCTATCTGTGGCCAATAACCTTGAGCCTCCTTGGATGGGCACTTCTAATATATCTATGGCAGCACTCAAGGGGCTTGAGTTTCCGAGGTCTACCCTTAGACTTGGCAGTGACTTAGTGTTCCCATGAGTGACAAAATACTGAGCTAATCACGGCGCAACTAGAGAACATTACCAACACCTACTCCGTATTTTCCGCTGGCTGCCCCACCACCACAGAAAGCACCGAGCTAGGCTGAAACACCTGCATTTTGGAGCTGCCTTACTCAAGAAAGCAAAAAAGAGAACATGTTTGTATTCAGCTTTATTAACTCAATAATGCATTTTTTTACCGTGTAACATGCTAAATAAATGTGAATGACTGTCCATATGCACTCACATAGTGAGTTCATTTTTCAAGTATGCTGGGTAGACTATTCTGGTTATTTCACTCCACTCATCAACCACTGTTTGAGGAGTATGCAGCCTCTTGCTGCATGAGACCCAAACTCTGTATGCCATGTGCTCTCCAACGCTGTTCCTGCAGCTACCCAGTGCTTCATTTGGGAAACCGATTGAAATCTGTTCCGGAATATCGATAGTAACGTTTTCACAACAAAACATATTTCATTAAACTGTTGACAGACAGACCCTCTCTTTGCGTGCTCGAGAAATGAATGAAGGAGGGAGTGGAGGAGATGGAAACTCACAGTGGTGAGATATTCTGTAGCTGAAGGTAATGTTAGCCTATTCATTAGGAACAAAAAAAAAATCGAAATTGCTAGGCTATTCAAAATCGAAGACAATTCACTATGATATTAGGCTAACTCTGTTAGCTGCATTGCACAACCAATGAATTTACTACATCGCCTAGCCCTATCTGTTTTCTCCCAGACTCATGGATAGAACATTTGGATGGTAGCATAAGGTAACCAGTCCATCCAGTATGAATAATAATACAGTCCACACTCAAAGGTTACTAGAGCATAGACTAGACCAGTTATGTACCAAAGACATCTTAAGTCCGTTTTTAAAAACGTCTCTCTGCCCTGCGTAATATATAATATGCGGTAGGCTATGTACACTATTGTATAACAGCACAATCATTATTTTAATTCAGTTTTTTGGGGGGCTTGGGCTCATAATATAGGCCTAGGCATAAGCTCTAATGTGCATACCGGTGTTTTTCATATTAACTATCACCTTAGAAAGCGCTGTCCATTTTGTTGTGTTAGGCTTTGAAACATCAATCACAGTGAGATGAGTTTTAAAAGCACAAAACTGTTTTGATGATAATGGGATGGGATTTTCAAAGCGAAAGAAATGCACACCTGTTCAGGCGAGGTGCTGGCTAGCAAAGTGGAACACTTGAGAAGGAAAGGAGAGTCACACACTCTAGGAGCTCAGATACAATAATTTTATAACCAACGTTTCAACAGCCAAGCTGTCAAAACAGGGTATGTTTTGATGATAAGTGGTTGATGTGATTTTTGAATGCATTTGCATTGATATCAGAATGGTTAGAGGGACAATAGAGCCCTGAGTACCAGGCCATTATCGACCTGATTGTCGTAGTGAGTTGGGTACTACCAATGCATGTCCAGAGTGCATAAGAGGAGATTATGGTCCGGTGGAATTTTGTTTTGCAAAATGCGAGATCTCACTGATTTCACTGTAGTTCCTGTCTTTCCTTTCTTTGATTCCAAGCTGCTATCAAACACGCAACCTCTACTGGACACTGTACTTACAAATATAAACTCAGCAAAAAAGAAACGTCCTCTCACTGTCAACTGCATTTATTTTCAGCAAACGTAACGTGTAAATATTTGTATGAACATAAAATTCAACAATTGAGACATAAACTGAACAAGTTCCACAGAAATGAGACTAACAATAATGGAATAATGTGTCCCTGAACAAAGGGGTGGTCAAAATCAAAAGTAACAGTCAGTATCTGGTGTGGCCACCAGCTGCATTAACTTCTTAACCTCTTGCTCCTACCTGGCACGCAGGCGTCCCATCTAGAGATCTGGAAATGCAAATGTGCTACGCTAAATGCTAATAGTACTAGTTAAAACTCAAACGTTCATTAAAATACACATGCAGGGTATTGAATTAAAGCTACACTCGTTGTGAATCCAGGCAACAAGTCAGATTTTTAAAATGCTTTTCGGCGAAAGCATGAGAAGCTATTATCTGATAGCATGTAACACCCCAAAAGACCCGCAGGGGACGTAAACAAAATAATTAGCATAGTCGGCTCTACACAAACCGCACAAATAAAATATAAAACATTCATTACCTTTGACCATCTTCTTTGTTGGCACTCCTAGATGTCCCATAATCACTATTGGGTATTTTCTTCCGATTAAATCGGTCCATATATAGCCTAGATATCGATCTATGAAGACTGTGTGATAAACAAAAAAAAATAGCGTCTTTTTTTAAATTAAAAAAGTTGACGATAAACTTTCACAAAACACTTCGAAATACTTTTGTAATGCAACTTTAGGTATTAGTAAACGTTAATAAGCGATCAAATTAATCACGAGACAAAGTGTATTCTATAGGGGTCCGTCTGGAAATAATGTCCGGGTATTTCTCAACCAAAATATCCGGTCGGAGACCTGAAGAAAAAGCCTGTCTCTTGTTCGTTTGACCAAGAAACAAAGAATTGGCAAATGACAAGACTGTTGACATCGTGTGGAAGCTGTAGGTACTGCAACCTCAGCCCCATTTAATGTCGTTTGCCCATAACAATGGGTTGAAGTGGCGGATGGATATATTTTTCCATTTTCAGTGATCAGATTTTCCTGCACTTTTCGATGAAACGCACGTTCTGTTATAGTCACAGCCGTGATTTAACCAGTTTTATAAACGTCTGAGTGTTTTCTATCCACACATACTAATCATATGCATATACTATATGAGTAACAGGGCGCTGAAATGTTGCGCGATTTTTAACAGAATGTTCGAAAAAGTAGGGGGTAGGAGTAACAGGTTAAGGGCAGGTGGGACTGTAGCGCCTGGCCAACATCCGGTGAATTTGCAGAGTGTGAAATTCAAACCTCAGAATTATAAATATTTTACTTTCATAAAATCACAAGTGTAATACATCTTCTTGTTTATCCAGCTGCTGTGTCAGATTTCAAAAAGGCTTTACGGCGAAGGCACACCATGCGATTATCTGAGGACAGCATCCCACATACAAAACCATGAAAAACATATTTCAACCAGGCAGGTGCGACTCGAAAGTCAGAAATAGCGATATAATAAATGCCTTATATTTGATGATCTTCTTCTGTTGGCACTCCAAAAGGTCCCAGTTGCATCACAAATGGTAATTTTTGTTTGATAATGTCCTTCTTTATATCCATAAAAACTCTGTTTTGCTGGCGCACTTTAGTCAATAATCCACCTTGTTTCCCTCCATCAAAATGCATACAAAATGTATCCCAAACATTACTAATAAACTTTTCCAAACAAGTCAAACAATGTTTATAATCAAACCTTAGGTACCCTAATACGTAAATAAATGATACAATTTAAGAAAGAGAATCGTTATTGTCTTTACCGGAGAAAAATACCAAAGAAACCGCTCTCATTCATGCGCTTGGAAAACCTACAGCCAAAATGGGAGCCACCTAGAAAAACTACCATTTCTGGCTCATTTTTCCAAAACCCAGCCTGAAACTCTTTCTAAAGACTGTTGACATCTAGTGGAAGCCATAGGAACTGCAATTTGGGAGGACTTCGCCTTATAATAAAAGTGACAGCCATTGAAAATAGTGGTAGGCTAAAAATTTTTTTTTTTTGGGATGGTTTGTCCTCTGGATTTCACCTGCCATATCAGTTCTGTTATACTCACAGGCATTCTTTTGACAGTTTTATAAACTTTAGAGTATCCAAATATACCAATTATATGCATATACTAGCTTCTGGGCCTGAGTAACAGGCAGTTTACTTTGGGCACGCTTTTCATCCGGAAGTGAAAATACTGCCCCCTACCCAAGAGAGGTTAAATACTGCAGTGCATCTCCTCCTCATGGGCTGCACCAAATTTGCCAGTTCTTGCTGTAAGACGTTACCCCACTCTTCCACCAAGGCACCTGCAAGTTCCTGTACATTTCTGGGGGGAATCCAACAGGTCCCAGACGAGCTCAATGGGATTGAGATCTGGGCTCTTCGCTGGCCATGGCAGCACACTGACATTCCTGTCTTGCAGGGAATCATGCACAGAACAAGCAGTATGGCTGGTGGCATTGTCATGCTGGAGGATCATGTCAGGATGAGCCTGCAGGAAGGGTACCACATGAGGATGTCTTCACTGTAACGCACAGCATTGAGATTACCTGCAATGACATCATCAGTCCGATGATGCTGTGACACACGGCCCCAGACCATGATGGACCCTCCACTTCCAAATCGATTCCGCAGAAATAGAAGGGTCAACACTGCAAATATTGACTCTTTGCATGAACTTCATGTAATTGTCAATTAAAGCCTTTGACACTTATGAAATGCTTGTAATTATACTTCAGTATTTCATAGTAACATCTGACAAAAAATATCTAAAGACACCGAAGCAGCAAACTTTGTGGAAATTAATATTTGTGTCATTCTCAAAACTTTTGGCCAAGACTGTATATAGTGCACTACTTTTTTAACAAAGCACTATGGGCATAGGGTGCAATTTGGGATGTAGATTGTCTGTACTCTGAGTATAAGACTACGCTGACGGGGAGTATATCAGAATGTCCTATGTTACGATGTAGCCCTCTTCAAATAGATTGGTGGCACAATAGTTGTCCTTTCAAGTGACACTGGCGAGGCCTCGCTATCACTAAGCGGAGGGAGAGAGAACAACCGAGGGAGAAAGAGAGAGGGAGAGAAAGAAAGGGAGCGAGAGAGTTTATTTCTCCCGCAGCTTGTCTCTCTCTATTGGGCACGTGCTTCACACAGGCATAAACGCTCACACACACACACACACACACACACACACACACACACACACACACACACACACACACACACACACACACACACACACACACACACACACACACACACACACACACACACACACACACACACACACACGCACACACACACACACGCACACACACACACACTCTGCTTCTCCCTCTGCAGGGGCCCAACTCATTCCCACATATTTTTTATTTTTAATAGGGCACTTTGCATCTGATAAAGACCCAGTTCTCTCCCTTTAATTAGCTGTGCTGCTCTGGCTCTCACTACATCCTCCTCAATCTCAGCTTCACATGAACTGTGAGTCCCATGCACACATGCACACATTAATTTCCCCCCACTACACACACCCACACATCCTCACACTTCGGCCTGGCCATGACTAAAATCTGTAGAGATTGTGTCCTGGTTTCTTTCTCCTTTTGTCTTTGCCATGCGTGCTGCCCGGTCTCATCCATGAATAATGAGGCTATTACAGCGACACAGGCCCATTGATTGACTCCTGCTTTGAGTCAATGAGAGAGAGGGGTGGGTGGTTCTGGCTGTATTGTATCTTAGTCACATGGTTGCTCAATGCTATGGTGTGGCAAAGGGCATTGTTTTGGGTTGTGTGTTTACGTTTTCTGTAGCTCGTGTTGGATGAGATAAATGTTATGACTTGTTTTGTTACATGGTGAAATATCTTGTTGTTGGATGATGGGAGGCCAGGGTATTCTTCCAGGGTGTCCACATACTATACAGGGTTAGATTATGGGTTATGTACGGTGCATTCGGAAAGTATTCAGACCCCTTGACCTTTTCCACTTTTGGTTATGTTACAGCCTTATTCTAAAATTGATTGAAATTGTCCCCCCCTCCCCATCAATCTACACATAATACCCCATAGTGACAAAGCAAAAACTAGTTTTTCGAGAAAAAAAATGGAAATATTGAATTTACATAAGGATTCAGACCCTGTACTCAGTACTCTGTTGAAGTACCTTTGGCAGTGATTAGAGCCTCAAGTATTCTTGGGTATGACGCTACAAGCTTGGCATAACTGTATTTGGGGATTTTCTCCCATTCTTCTCTGCAGATCCTCTCAAGCTCAGTCAGGTTGGATGGGGAGCTTTGCTGCACAGCTATTTTCAGGTCTCTCCAGATATGTTCGATTGGGTTCAAGTCTGGGCTTTGACTGGGCCACTCAAGGACATTCATAGACTTTTCTCGAAGCCCTCCTGCATTGTCCTGGCTGTGTGCTTAGGGTCGTTGTCCTGTTGGAAGGTGACCTTCGCCCCAGTCTGAGGTCCTGAGTGCTCTGGAGCAGGTTTTCATCAAGGATCTCTCTGTACTTTGCTCTGTTCATCTTTGCCTCGATCCTGACTAGTCTCCCAGTCCCTACCCCTGAAAAAAGTCCCCACACCATGATGCTTCCACCACCATGCTTCCACCACCAGGTTTCCACCAGATGTGACGCTTGGCACTTAGGCCAAAGACTTCAATCTTGGTTTCATCAGACCAGAGAATCTTGTTTCTCATGGTCTGAAAGTCTTTAGGTGCCTTTTGGCAAACTTCAAGCGGGCTGTCATGTGCCTTTTATTCAGGAGTGGCTTTTGTCTGACCACTCTACCATAAAGGCCTGATTGGTGGAGTGCTGCAGAGATGGGTGTCCTTCTGGAAGTTTCTCCCATATCCACAGAGGAACTCTAGAGCTCTGTCAGAGTGACACCTTGGTCACCTTCATGACCAAGGCTCTTCTCCCCTGATTCCTCAGTTTGGCCAGGTGGCCAGCTCTAGGAAGAGTCTTGGTGGTCTACGGACAATTCCTTCGACCTCATGGCTTGTTTTTTGCTCTTACATGCACGCTGTCAATTGTGGGACCTAATATATACAGGTTTGTGCCTTTACAAATCATGTCCAATCAATTGAATTTACCACAGATGGACTCCAATCAAGTTGTAGAAACATCTTAAGGATGATCAATGGAAACAGGATGCACCTGAGCTCAGTTTCTAGTCTCATAGAAAGGGTCTGAATACTTATTTAAATAAGGTATTTCTGTTTTTAATTTTGAATAAATTTGCAAAAATGTATAAAAACCTGTTTTCGCTTTGTCATTATGGGGTATTGCGTGTAGATTTCGCTGAGGAAATGTTTTTATTTAATCCATTTTAGAATAAGGCTGTTATGTAACAAAATGTGGAAAAAGTCAAGCGGTCTGAAAACTTTCCAAAGGCACTGTATGTGGGGTTGACAAACCATTTTCTGACATCTGAAGACTTATGGAAGCTCACCTAGCTAATGCCTAGACTTTAACTCAGCAGGCTGACACAGTCCTGGGATGCACAGGCGACCCAGGTTTAAACCAGACAATCACATACACAGTACCAGTCAAATGTTTGGACACCTACTCATTCAAGGGTTTTTCTTTCTTTTTACTATTACTAGTCTTCCATATTGCAGGCACGTGGGAGACTGGGGTTCAATTCTCTGACGGGGAGGAAGGAGTAGGCTGTCTAAGAATTAGATCTTAACTGATTCCATATGTGTTATTTCATAGTTGTGATGTCTTCAATATTATTCTACAATGTAGAAAATAGTAAAAAAAAATTAAAATCCTGGAATGAGTAGGTGTGTCCAAACTTTTCACATAGTATTTGCTTAATTTATTTGATTAATACTATGGTGTTTCTATTCCATGAAAAATGAAAAATCCTATGGGTTTCTGTTAGGATGGAACTGAAAATATGGCACTGTACAACATGACGGTCAGCAGTACAGTACTGGGCTATTTAGCTAAAGAATCCCTTTGTCGTGCGGAAGGGAGACCGAGGTTCAATCATCCAATGCAATGGGGAGGAAGGAGTAGGCTGTCCTTGTAAATAAGAATTAGTTCTTAACGGATTCCATATGTGTCATTTCATAGTTGTGATGTCTTCACTATTATTCTGCAATGTAGAAAATAATTGAAAACAAATTAAATGCTGGAATGAGGAGGTGTGTCCAAACTTTTGACTGGTACTTGCTTAATTAATTTGATTAATATTTGGTGTTTCTATTCCATGAAAAACAAAAAACCTTCTGGGTTTCTGTTAGGATGGACCAGAAAATATGGCACTGTACAAGGTGACACTCATAAATTCAGAGCTTTGTCAGATTGTCAGTTTGTAAATTCAAACCATTTAGCTCTTGGAGAGCACACTGGACATTCGGGCCGAGGAGTAGGGTTGATTGAGCATTCTGACCTTAGCTTGGTTATTAGACTATATTTTTAGTAAAGGTTGAATCGTCTATTGTTTAGCTATTAGCCCCCCTCCCCAACTTGCAACAAATTGTTGTTACTCCCATCTAGTTCCTCGTCCTCTTCCACCCGTCATCATTTTGCACCTGAGTGGCTTGCTTGTGGGCGTGCTGGCAGGATATGGCCGCACCTTCGGTTGTTCTTCAAGAATTCTGCAAGTTTGTATGAAGTTGTAGTTATTCACAGGCAAATTGTTATGTGCTATGGAGGTACATTTGTGTCCTTTTGTCGAAAGAAAACCTTTTTTATTTTCAATCAAAAATAATTGTTCTGAAAGCAACTTTTTTCCGACACAAAGGAAGTCATAGCGGACACCCACGAAGAAGGACTGTGTGATGATGGCATCTCAGGTAAGCAGCACTGGGTGTTCTTCTGTTCAGCTTTTACATAGCTAGTAGTTAGCTCCTACGATTCAGTATCGGTTCATAAGATTCTACTATATTACATACCGTAGAACGATAAATCATGCAATTATTATTCTCAAGCTAACCAAAAGCATTTAGCTGTGAACACCTGTTCTTGCCATTTTCAGTTGAATTAAACAAACTTTCATTCATGGCAACTCATAAGCAGGCCATATCCCATTTTTGTTTATCGTCTTTTGTTTGTCCTCGTGTCTGTTTTTCAGCATAAAGTACTCTGTAGCCACTTAGTGTGGACACAAGGTGAGACCACACACACACAATAACAGTCTCTCTCCTTCACTTCATCCCTCTCCCCTTCTCCCTAAATCCTCTAGGTTATATCAGCTGTGTTGGTGAACCCCTCCCACATCTGAACTGGCTGACACAGAGGTCACAGAATGATCATAGGTGAGAAGTCACTTGGTTGGGTCAACAGGAGGTAATATTAAAGAGATGCTTTACATTGAAATACAGACAGAGATGTAGTAGTCCCAGAGTTAATGATCCAAGGTCAGTTTTGCATTTCACCTCCTGATGATTATGATGACTGACAGTGTTAGATAAAAAAACAAGGCTTAATCATGCTCTCTCTCTATCCATCTGTTAGGGTAGCACTGCAGCACTGTATTCCATTAAGCATATGCTGTCTGCCTCTGTTCTTACCTTTTGTTCTTTCTGTCTTCTACACCTCGTCTTTCTTCCTCATTTTATAATGCACAACATATGTGCATTGAAATACAGATTGAACTTGTATTTATAATATAATATTACAATTATCATAATTAGAATGCAAGTATTATGTATTTATAACACCTGGATAATGAACTTCTTTCAATAAAGCGTTTCACATTCTCCACTGGTTGAAATGAAGTATCTCATTGAAATATTATCCTGTGTCCTCAGATTAATGCAGATGAAGGGAGTTAGTTTTGCATAGGTTTTTATTTCTGTATATATGAATTACAAATCAGCTTTTACTTAAATCATGTTTCCAGTCTATTGCATAGTTACAATGTATAATCATTGATGTCCCAGGAGCAGGAGTGGTAAACACTGTTGAAGTATATAATTGTAATACATACATGCAGACACAGCATCATTCAAAGAAGGTAGTTTGATACACCTGGTATTGGATATGACTGAAAAAGAATGTCTCAGGGATTTATACCTGAACCACACCTTTATTTGCCAAGGAGGAGTACATGATCAGTGAATAGGTTCAATGTACAGGCAACAATGTGGGGATATCATGCGTTGTAATAACTACAGTACATGTATATAGGACTTGCATCCTTGGCACAAGAAAGTTATTATATTCTACTCTATTCTACTCTACTCTCATTAATGCCATTCAGACTTGAAGTTTTTATTATTATTTATTATGTATATTTTTATTTAACCTTAATTAACCTGTTTGGCGCACCGGCATCTGGTAAAATTGCAGAGCGTGAAATTCAAAATACAGTATTATAAATATTTAACATTCATAAAAATACATTACATTACATTTAAGTCATTTAGCAGACGCTCTTATCCAGAGCGACTTACAAATTGGTGCATTCACCTTATGACATCCAGTGGAACAGCCACTTTACAATAGTGCATCTAAATCTTTTAAGGGGGGGGGGGGGTGAGAAGGATTACTTTATCCTATCCTAGGTATTCCTTAAAGAGGTGGGGTTTCAGGTGTCTCCGGAAGGTGGTGATTGACTCCGCTGTCCTGGCGTCGTGAGGGAGTGTGTTCCACCATTGGGGAGCCAGAGCAGCGAACAGTTTTGACTGGGCTGAGCGGGAACTGTACTTCCTCAGTGGTAGGGAGGCGAGCAGGCCAGAGGTGGATGAACGCAGTGCCCTTGTTTGGGTGTAGGGCCTGATCAGAGCCTGGAGGTACTGAGGTGCCGTTCCCCTCACAGCTCCGTAGGCAAGCACCATGGTCTTGTAGCGGATGCGAGCTTCAACTGGAAGCCAGTGGAGAGAGCGGAGGAGCGGGGTGACGTGAGAGAACTTGGGAAGGTTGAACACCAGACGGGCTGCGGCGTTCTGGATGAGTTGTAGGGGTTTAATGGCACAGGCAGGGAGCCCAGCCAACAGCGAGTTGCAGTAATCCAGACGGGAGATGACAAGTGCCTGGATTAGGACCTGCGCCGCTTCCTGTGTGAGGCAGGGTCGTACTCTGCTGATGTTGTAGAGCATGAACCTACAGGAACGGCCTTGATGTTAGTTGAGAACGACAGGGTGTTGTCCAGGATCACGCCAAGGTTCTTAGCGCTCTGGGAGGAGGACACAATGGAGTTGTCAACCGTGATGGCGAGATCATGGAACGGGCAGTCCTTCCCCGGGAGGAAGAGCAGCTCCGTCTTGCCGAGCTTCAGCTTGAGGTGGTGATCCGTCATCCACACTGATATGTCTGCCAGACATGCAGAGATGCGATTCGCCACCTGGTCATCAGAAGGGGGAAAGGAGAAGATTAATTGTGTGTCGTCTGCATAGCAATGATAGGAGAGACCATGTGAGGTTATGACAGAGCCAAGTGACTTGGTGTATAGCGAGAATAGGAGAGGGCCTAGAACAGAGCCCTGGGGGACACCAGTGGTGAGAGCGCGTGGTGAGGAGACAGATTCTCGCCACGCCACCTGGTAGGAGCGACCTGTCAGGTAGGACGCAATCCAAGCGTGGGCCGCGCCGGAGATGCCCAACTCGGAGAGGGTGGAGAGGAGGATCTGATGGTTCACAGTATCGAAGGCAGCCGATAGGTCTAGAAGGATGAGAGCAGAGGAGAGAGAGTTAGCTTTAGCAGTGCGGAGCGTCTCCGTGATACAGAGAAGAGCAGTCTCAGTTGAATGACTAGTCTTGAAACCTGACTGATTTGGATCAAGAAGGTCATTCTGAGAGAGATAGCGGGAGAGCTGGCCAAGGACGGCACGTTCAAGAGTTTTGGAGAGAAAAGAAAGAAGGGATACTGGTCTGTAGTTGTTGACATCGGAGGGATCGAGTGTAGGTTTTTTCAGAAGGGGTGCAACTCTCGCTCTCTTGAAGACGGAAGGGACGTAGCCAGCGGTCAGGGATGAGTTGATGAGCGAGGTGAGGTAAGGGAGAAGGTCTCCGGAAATGGTCTGGAGAAGAGAGGAGGGGATAGGGTCAAGCGGGCAGGTTGTTGGGCGGCCGGCCGTCACAAGACGCGAGATTTCATCTGGAGAGAGAGGGGAGAAAGAGGTCAGAGCACAGGGTAGGGCAGATACAAGTGTTATACATCAAAATAAAGCTTAACTTCTTGTTAATCCAGCCGCTGTGTCAGATTTCAAAAAGGCTTTACGGCAAAAGCACAACATGCGATTATCTGAGGACGGCACCCCGCTTACAAAAGCATACAAACATTTTCAAGCCAAGTAGAGGTGTCACAAAAGTAAGAAATAGCGATAATATTAAACACTTACCTTTGATGATCTTCATCTGGTTGCACTTACAAGAGTCCCCGTTACACAATAAATGTTAGTTTTGTTCGATAAATCCTCTTTATGTCCCAAAAACTGTTGGCACGTTTTGTTCAGTAATCCACTGCCTCAAAGGCGGTCACAACAGGCAGACTAATATATCCAAATAGTACCGGTAAAGTTCATCGAAACATGTCAAACAATGTTTATAATTAATCCTCAGGTTGTCTATTGTCAAAATAATAAATAATATTTCAACCGGACAAGAGCGTATTCAATAGAAAGGACAAAGAACGAAGGGCTCGCTATCGGTCATGCACGCAAAGGAGCTCTGCTTCATTCTGCATGCCACATAGAAAAAGCTCTCATTCTTCCTCGTTTTTCAGAATACAAGCCTGAAACATTGTCTAAAGACTGTTGACATCTAGTGAAAGCCATTGGAACTGCAATCTAGGTCCTAACCCAATGGATACTGTATAGGCATTCAATTGAAGACTCGACACATCAAAAACATCCCACTTCTTGGATGGATTTTCCTCAGGTTTTTGCCTGCCATGTCAGTTCTGTTATTCTCACAGACATTATTTTAACAGTTTTCGAAACTTCAGTGTTTTTTATGCATATCCTAGCTTCTGGGCCTGAGTAACAGGCAGTTTACTTTGGGCACGCTTCTCATCCAAAATTCCGAATACTGCCCCCTATCCTAAAAAAGATAACCTGGTAGGCCAGTTGAGAACAAGTTCTCATTTGCAACTGCGACCTGGCCAAGATAAAACAAAGCAGTATGACACAAACAAGAACACATGGAATAAACAAACGTACAGTCAATAACACAATAGATAAGTCTATATACAGTGTGTACAAATGAGGTAAGATTAGGGTGGTAAAGTCAATAAATAGGCCATGGTGGCGAAGTAAATACAATATACCAATTAAACACTGGAATAGTAGATGTGCAGAAGGTGCATGTGCAAGTAGAGATACTGGGGTGCAAAGGAGCAATTTTTTTGAATAATAATACCAATATGGTGGTGAGGTAGTTGAATGGGCTATTTACAGATGGGCTATGTACAGGTGCAATGATCTGTAAGCTGCTCTGACAGCTGATGCTTAAAGTTGGGAGATATGAGTCTCCAGCTTCAGTGATTTTTACAATTAGTTTCAGTCATTGGCAGTAGAGAACTGGAAGGAAAGGCTGCCAAAGAGGAATTGGCTTTGGGGGTGACCAGTGAAATATACCTGCTGGCGCACGTGCTATGTGTGTGTGCTGCTATGGTGACCATTTAGCTGATACAACAACTATGATAGCTGAGGTTCATAGATTGGTATGAATATTAGTTCAGAACGTTTTTGGGTCCATACACAGAAAAGCTACATACTGTAGCTAGCTACACATCAATAGGCATACAGTTATTTTTATCCTCCACTACACAATAAACAAGTGAATAGTTAGCTAGCTATGTGACTTCAGCTGCATTGCACGGCAAGGCAAGCTTACACAATTGTACATTCAGTTTGCAGTAAATGCTTTAGTTAGCTAGGTTCTTTACATCCACTGTTTCCTAAGACGAAAGCCTGGTTTGCTGGTTTTCTCAGGAGTCCCTAAAACATTAAACAACACAAATTACAATGTCATAGTGTTAGCTAGTCAGTTAATTTTCTAAATCGCGATTTTCGTAATTAACTTTATGACAAAAAAATATGCACAATAGTTTGTCTACATTAACTAACATATTCCCCTCAATTGTATATGTTCTGCTTGACTCGTTATGATGTCATAATTTCTTACATTTGCCTCCCCGTAATGTTTTGTCAGCCATCTTTGCTGAAGAAAGACACCAGGGACAGGTGGCTCGCATCAAATTCGTCATTGGAACCACTCAATATGATTGGTCATATAAAAACCTTGGGACCCAAATGCATAATGAGTGCTTTAATGTGGTGGTCTGGAGCAATGAAGCCGTGGCACTGGGCACCTCTGAGTCCCGCAGTGTAAGGTCGCAACTTTTAAAGGAGGAACCACTGTATATAAAACATTCTATTTTAGAGCAATATAACAGTGAGTGGACATTCTCCCTTGATATTGAATCTTTCTCCAGCTACTGTGAAAGGTTTGGATGTCCGTAACACCGTCCACAGTCTGCTTTGTATTTAGACATAGCCTGTTTAGAACAAGTTGTTGTTTTGTTTAGAATTTGATTCTAATTATTATTTTCAGGCCTTATCAATAATCCATTTAATCTTGCTTATTGACAACATTTGGCATGTCAATGCTCAGCCATAATGCAATTCACACCAGGCCTAGCTTCTATATCAGTGTGAATGTTATGTATATATTTTCATGCCATGCAATTACTCTGATGCCCTGCAAGAGCAATGTGGACTGCAAATAGGTTCAAGCTAACGCATTTAGATGGGATAGTTCTACATTTAGATGGGATAGTTCTACATTTAGATGGGATAGTTCTACATTTAGATGGGATAGTTCTACATTTAGATGGGATAGTTCTACATTTAGATGTTTTGTTTCTGTAAACTGTTTAACAACCTATACCGGACAAAGATTGGAATTGGAGTTGATTCCAAGGCAATACATAAAAGACTGTAAATACATAACCTTAAGCAACCACATATCAAGGAGCACGTTCTGATTGGCCAGTGATTGACCAATCCTCGACACGCCCACAACTTGTTTATTCATCAAAACCCAGCCCTTTCGCGCCAACGCCAGCAACTGCATCAATAATTGTGGTTGTGAAAATAGCAATAATATTTCTGACACAGCCCTGAATCTATAATCCTACCGCCAGTGCTTAGATTGACCATTGCGTTAGGTTTGCTAAAGTAGAGCCCATTGTCTCATTGGCACGTAGTCCCTAGCTCAGCCTGGGCTGAGCCTGAACTGATCCCAGGCATGTGAAGTGGGGAGTGGAGAGGGGAGTTTATCCATGTAATCTCCCACTCTGGTGCGCTAAAATCAGCCAAGGTACTGCTAAGCCCTCCAAGCAGGGGACTGAGCCAACACTTGAGTGAGCAAGCACATACCCGTTTTCTCAGAAGAGATGTTTTTCCCATTAAGTCATCGAGGAAACAGGCTGTACTTTACCGTATGTGGCCTTTCAAACTGACGCCATACATTCTGAGTAACACACAAGGATATACTGTATAAAGGTACAGGTGGGAAAACATATATACAGTATATCCACCAGGCTATATTGGATTAATACCCATCAAGAGGGGAGTGTGTATTGTGCTGCCTCTGTGTGTGTATGTGTGCACGCGTGTATGCGTGCTCCTGTGTGCACGCTCCTGTGTTTGTGTACCTGTGTATATCCACTCACTGTGTGTGGTATGTGTCTTTGTTTCTTTGTGTGTGTGTGTCTTTCTATGGGAGCACACATGTCAGCAAGTGTCTCTTTGTGTGTGTGCTTTCTCCAGTGTGTGCATTTGTCTATGTACATTTATGTGTGTAAGTCTATATCAAATCAAATAACATTCTATTGGTCACACACACATGGTTAGCAGATGTTAATGCGCGTGTAGTGAAATGCTTGTGCTTCTAGTCCGACAGTGCAGTAATATCTAACAAGTAATCTAACAAATTCACAACAACTACACACAATGTAAGTGGATGGAATAAGAATATGTACATATAAATATATGGATGCGCGATGGCCGTGCGGCATAGGCAAGATGCAATAGATGGTATAAAATACAGTATATACATATGAGATGGGTAATGTAGGATATGTAAACATTATTAAAGTCTCATTATTTAAAGTGACTAGTGACACCATTATTAAATCAATTTATTAAAGTGGCCAGTGATTTGAGTCAGTATGCTGGCAGCAGCCTCTCTATGTTGGTGATGGCTGTTTAACAGCCTTGAGATAGAAACTGTTTTTCAGTCTCTCGGTCCCTGCTTTGATGCACCTGTACTGACCTCGCCTTCTGGATGATAGGGGGTTGAACAGGTAGTGGCTCGGGTGGTTGTTGTCCTTGATGATCTTTTTGGCCTTCCTGTGACATCAGATGCTGTAGGTGTCTTGGAGGGCAGGTAGTTTGCCCCCGGTGATGATTTGTGCAGACCGCACTACCCCTCTGGTGAGCCTTGCGGTTGTTGGCGGTGCAGTTGCCGTACCAGGCGGTGATCCAGCCCGACAGGATGCTCTCGATTGTGCATCTGTAAAAGTTTGTGAGTGTTTTAAGGGACAAGCCAAATTTCTTCAGCCTCTTGAGGTTGAAGAGGTGCTGTTGCGCCTCTGTCTGGGTGGGTAGACCATATCAGTTTGTCCTTGATGTGTACGCAGAGGAACTTAAAACTTTCCATTTTCTCCACTGCTGTCCCATCAATGTGGATAGGGAGGTGCTCCCTCTGCTGTTTCCTGAAGTCCACGATAGTCTCCTTTGTTTTGTTGATGTTGAGTGAGAGGTTATTTTCCTGACACCACACTCCGAGGGCCCTCACCTCCTCCCTGTAGGCTGTCTCGTTGTTGTTGGTAATCAAGCCTACCACGGTAGTGTCGTCTGCAAACTTGATGATTGAGTTGGGAGGCGTGCATGGCCATGCATGGGTGAACAGGGAGTACAGGAGAGGGCTGAGCACGCACCCTTGTGGGGCCCTATTTTTGAGGATCAGGGGATTGGAGATGTTGTTTCCTACTTTCACCACCTGGGGGCGGCGCGTCAGAAAGTCCAGGACCCAGTTGCACAGGGTTGGGTTGAGACCCAGGGTCTCAAGCTTGATGATGAGTTTGGAGGGTACTATAGTGTTGAATGCTGAGCTGTAGTCAATGAACAGCATTCTTACATGGTTATTCCTCTTATCCAGATGGGATTGGGCAGTGTGCGGTGGTATGGCAATTGCATCGTCTGTGGACCTATTGGGGCGGTAAGCAAATTAGAGTGGGTCTAATTCTATCAGGTAGGGTGGAGGTGATATGATCCTTGACTAGTCTCTCAAAGCACTTCATCATGACAGAAGTGAGTGCTACGGGGCGATAGTCATTTAGTTCAGTTACCTTAGCTTTCTTGGGAACAGGAACAATGTTTGCCATCTTGAAGCATGTGGAGACAGCAGACTGGGAAAGGAATTGATTGAATATGTCCGTAAACACACCAGCCAGCTGGTCTACGCATGCTCTATATGTGTGTGTATGCCAAAGCGTGCCTACCTAAGCCTGCTGTAAGTGCACTCGTATGCCATGATAGAATGAATGAATGAATGAATGAAAAATGAATGAATGAAAAACACTGGAAAGGGCGTCTGCGTCTTATTGTAAGGAAGAAGATTATGGGGTGTAATGAAGCTTTGGCTTTCATGCCCCAGCATAATGAATTCACAACGAATGCCGAGCGTAATAAAAGCACAAGACAACACTGCCCCCTCTCCCTTTTCTCCCTGTCCTCCCTTCCCCTTCTCTTTCTCTCTCCCCTTCTCCTGTGCCCTTCTCCCTCCTTACTCCCTGCTCCCCTTCTCCACACTCCCTTCCCTTCTCCACACTTCCCTCCCCCTTCTACTTTTTCTCCCCTCCCATTTCTCTCTCCCCTCCTTTCCTCCCTCCTCCTCTCCTTCCATTCTCCCCCTTCCCTCCCTGCTTTGCTCCCTTCCTCCCCCTCTTATGTCTGTGAGACGAATTCATATGAGCCGCTGTAGGACAATATTGTATTTATCAGCATAAACCTGACAGAGGAAATTAGACACTTAAGTAGAAAGTTTATACAGAAGGACCAAGCAGTGGAGAGGCTAGTTACTGTATTACAGACCTGGGTTCAAGTACGATTTGAAATCTTTCAAATACTTTCAGCGTTTGGTGTCTGGTTTAGCCTGCCTGGAGTGTCAGATGGGCAGAGTTTGCACTTTGGGACTTTTTGGATCCATTACAACAGGCAAGCTCAATGGAGCTCAGATACAGTATTTTAAATGATTTTGAATATTCTTTGAACCCAGGTCTGCTGTATTAAGCATCGCAGTTCTTAAAAAATTGCAGTTCTGCTCTATTAGTTTTGGTTTTTGTTACTTTTCAGCATCCTCTTTTGAGGAAAAGGGTGTAAAGTGTTAGAAACGTTGGCATTTTTTATCAACCATTCTCCGACAATAAGAGCACAATTTAATCATACTGAACGCAATTTGGAGAAATGGGGGAAATTAAGTGCGTTTTATACTGGATCTAGCATTAATCTATGTTGTTGTATTAGAGTTATGCTTTGAAAGCATTTTGGGACTGTTTGTATTGGTGTTACTTTTCTACAGTGTGCTATGTACAGTGTGCTATGTTGGCAATGGTCCACTTGTTTGACCCACAGCCTTATATACACTGCCCCAAAAAATAAAGGGAACACTTAAACAACACAATGTAACTCCAAGTCAATCACACTTCTGTGAAATCAAACTGTCCACTAAGGAAGCAACACTGATTGACAATACATTTCACATGCTGTTGGGCAAATGGAATAGACAACAAGTGGAAATTATAGGCAATTAGCAAGACACCCCCAATAAAGGAGTGGTTCTGCAGGTGATAACCACAGACCACTTCTCAGTTCCTATGCTTCCTGGCTGATGTTTTGGTCACTTTTGAATGCTGGCGGTGCTTTCACTCTAGTGGTAGCATGAGACGGAGTCTACAACCCACACAAGTTGCTCAGGTAGTGCAGCTCATCCAGGATGGGACATCAATGCGAGCTGTGGCAATAAGGTTTGCTGTGTCTGTCAGCGTAGTGTCCAGAGCACGGAGGCGCTACCAGGAGACAGGCCAGTACATCAGGAGACGTGGAGGAGGCCGTAGGAGGGCAACAACCCAGCAGCAGGACCGCTACCTCCACCTTTGTGCAAGGAGGAGCACTGCCAGAGCCCTGCAAAATGACCTCCAGCAGGCCACAAATGTGCATGTGTCTGCTCAAACGGTCAAAAACAGACTCCATGAGGGTGGTATGAGGGCCCGACGTCCACAGGTGGGGGTTGTGCTTACAGCCCACCACTGTGCAGGACGTTTGGCATTTGCCAGAGAACACCAAGATTGGCAAATTCGCCACTGGCGCCCTGTGCTCTTCACAGATGAAAGCAGGTTCACACTGAGCACGTGACAGACGTGACAGAGTCTGGGGATGCCGTGGAGAACGTTCTGCTGCCTGCAACATCCTCCAGCATGACCGGTTTGGCGGTGGGTCAGTCATGGTGTGGGGTGGCATTTATTTTGGGGGCAGCACAGCCCTCCATGTGCTCGCCAGAGGTAGCCTGACTGCCATTAGGTACCGAGATGAGATCCTCAGACCCCTTGTGAGATCATATGCTGGTGCGGTTGGCCCTGGGTTCCTCCTAATGCAAGACAATGCTAGACCTCATGTGGCTGGAGTGTGTCAGCAGTTTCTGCAAGAGGAAGGCATTGATGCTATGGACTGGCCCGCCCGTTCCCCAGACCTGAATCCAATTGAGCACATCTGGGACATCATGTCTCGCTCCATCCACCAACGCCACGTTGCACCACAGACTGTCCAGGAGTTGGCGGATGCTTTAGTCCAGGTTTGGGAGGAGATCCCTCAGGAGACCATCCGCCACCTCATCAGGAGCATGCCCAGGCATTGTGGGGAGGTCATACAGGCACGTGGAGGCCACACACACTACTTTGCCTCATTTTTACTTATTTTAAGGACATTACATCAAAGTTGGATCAGCCTGTAGTGTGGTTTTCCACTTTAATTTTGAGTGTCACTCCAAATCCAGACCTCAATGGGTTGATACATTTGATTTCCATTGATAATTGTTGTGTGATTTTGTTGTCAGCACATTCAACTATGTAAAGAAAAAAGTATTTAATAAGAATATTTCATTCATTCAGATCTAGGATGTGTTATTTTAGTGTTCCCTTCATTTTTTGGAGCAGTGTGTATATACACACAGTACGAAAGTAGTTTTGTCCAAGCCAGAATATCCCACAAGGCGCCTAACTCCTGTTTCTGTAGCGTGAAGCAGCTTGATGTACAATTACGCCCCCTGGACAGGACCCTTTCTCAAAATGATCCTCCATGTTACCTGGCACCAAATGGTCCATAACAATGATATTTTAATTCTAATTATAATTTAAATGTTAATTGCCAAGGATCTTTCGGCGTCAACATGGAATTTTGGTGCCAACATGAACTTTTGTACCTGACATTAACTTTTAGTACCAACATGACACACTGGAACATTTGTATCACAGTTTCCAGCCCCCTCCAGCAACTTTGGTGGATGCCTAACCAGGCCTGCACAGTACAGCTTAACTAAGTAGTGAACATGGTAAAAGTCATCACTTTGACATAACACAGGTCAAAGGTAGGAGAAAAAGCATTACAATGACACACCACGCCGGCGTCTGCAGCATCGACTCACCTCTCTGAGATTTGTTTTCGCCTTTTATCTCTTGTCTTCCCTCTCTTTTTCACCTTCCCATTTTTCTGTCCTGTTGTATTACTGCCTCCACTATAATGCATATTTATTGTCTCGCACGGTGTCCGTTCTCTGTAATGTGCAGTGAGCGTAAATCTGCTTTCCCTTGCTAACGTATTGCCTCGCCCCTGCCTCAGACAACACAAACACTATTATTTATTGTGTCATTTATTGTGTCATTTATTTATAAGTCTTTTTACTTTTTGCTTGCATCAATTTACCAGGAAGCGCGCACACAACTGCAGGATTGATTAATCTTGAAGAGGTTTGCCCCACTCTGTGTCCCAGACACACATACACACACAGTCAGAAACACAGAACGACATACACACATGTGACACAAACACACATACACACACACACGTACACACACATGTACACACACACGTACACACACACACACACACACACACACACACACACACACACACACACACACACACACACACACACACACACACACACACACACACACGTACACACACACACACACACACACGTACACACGTACACGCACACACACACACACACACACACACACACACACACACACACACACACACACACACACACACACACACACACACACACACACACACACACACACAAGACAGATGAGTAACAGGGGGAAATTGGAAGGTGTTATTATCGCTGTTACCTTCGTGGGAATCTCATTATCTGAATGTTTAATCTAGAACAAAATAGCTTGCATGCTAACTCAAAAGAGCCAAACAGCTAACGCTAATCCATCAGCCTAAGAAAGTGGCTATGCTATTAGCGACATGCTATGTAGATAATATTAGAGACAATATTAGCGACATAGACAATGAAGAACGGGGCCTAGTTGTGCCCGAGGAATCCTTATATTGGAGTGAATTAATTCCAATAACACTTTACATGGCAAGATCTCAAAGATTTGTCATATCGATCAATAGTTTTCTGAAATTTGCAATCGGAGTTACTTTTTGAGTACTTTGTGGAGACATGCAGTATATTTGCAATCAATTACAACGGTAGATAAATGAAGCCTACATGTACCTCATGTACAACATTCTAGTGGGCATGGTTCTCAGCTTCTTCTAGGCGTTTTTACTTGGCAAGAGTCAAGTATTTTGAGAACATAATAATTCTACCATCAGGCAAGCGAAGACTATTGACATGTATCCTAAAATAATTGAATAGCCTGCGAACACAAGAGGAATGGGTACTACGTGAATGATGATTCCCCAGTGGATCGCCTGTTTTAGGCCCAATCTGAACTGTGTTCTGTACCCGTACATCCTTTCCAACACGTGTACATGCAAATACCATGACATCACATGCATGCACACAGGCATACACACATGATAATCGTTTAAAGACACACATGAATCCAATTACAGGCAGGTCTTTCTTGTTTCAGAAACAACCTGTATCCACACACAAACAAGCACACAGACAGCCAACGCATGCTCACACACACAGGTAGGCAGGAAGACACACGCACATCACATATACACACTAACAATGCCTCCCCACACACATACGTAGCCCCTCCTCTCTCACACATATGTACAGTGGTTCCTCCTTTAAAAGTTGCGCCATACTGCAGCACACCTTGTGGACTGATGTAGCATTCTGTGGCACGTTATCTAATTGTCAGCCATTTTTCTGTTAATGCAAGTTTTTGCTAGTTTGACCACCAGAGGGCATCTTTGAGAAGAATTTGTTTCTATTCCGAGAAAAACGAAACCTTCAGGGATTCCGTTAGGATGGAATGGGTAATATGGCGCAGTACAATGTGACGGTCAGGAGTAGGCTACAGCATAAGAGGATTGGAGGATTCTAAATTAATATCTAAGGGGCATAACATTTCCACGCTCTAATTGCAGTGTAACCAAACTTTCAGTTGAGCTGACTTACTCTTTGCCTTCTCTACTTCACGACTGGAAGTTGATGCTGTTGCTATGCAACCTCTTGCTAGCTAGTTAGCATAACAAATTACTAGTCAGACATTTTTCAACTTTGGGTGTGTTCTTAAATTCAATCTGGTTGCCTTCGCTCAGAAATTCAGAGCGTTGTCAGATTGTCCTTTTGTAAATTCAGACCGTTTTGCTCTCGGAGCGCACACTGGACATTCGGGCTGAGGAGTAGGGTTGATTTTAGCGTTCTGACCTTACAACGGCAGTCAAGCTAATGTTGGCTAGCCTGCTGGCTACTTCCAGACACAAATGAGACCACTCTGACCATTTTACTCGCCCTAGCAGAGCTGGTTAGGCAGTTGTTGTGGTAACCAGAGCATTGGTGACTGAAACTGTGCTGCTGGAAACAATTTAATTATGCTTCTTTGTCACCGTTTACTGATACCGGCCATATTCAACGGGTGTTGAGCACTCATAAATGAATTATTCTGTACTCTGGTACTCTGACGAGAGTGCTCTGAAATCGTAGTAGAGAGCTAGAGCGGATTTACGAAAGCACCCGAATGTACATTGAGAATGCACAACGGCAACACCATTTAGCTAAGCTAAGAATGACGGGAATAATCAAGTCAATAAACGTTGGGCAGTTAGACTATAGTTAATATACTGTCAAGTTTGATGTATAACTACTAACATTAGGTACCTAGCTAACATACCAGTGCATACTGCTGTAATGATATGCTATGTGGTTCATAAGGACAGCGTAGCTAACAAATTGTCAGCCAACATAACGTGTAAGTTAACTTATTTGAAAAGTCAGTACTTCATTACATTGAGTAGCAAGCTACCGCGAGGACATGCTCTATTGACTCTGCGGCTAGAGCATGCTTTTGGTGCACAGTCGATAGCGAGCTCGACATCGGGCAAGAAGGTTGAGGGTTAGAAACCTGCTCCCTGCTTGTTTCATTTGAAGTCGTGCACAATTAACAGTTTATTATTTGGTTTATAATGCCCATGTAATGTCAGTTAGGGACACAGTAGTGCATTGGGACACAAAAGCATAATCAGTGCTCTAACTCCCCCTTGGTTGTTGGGGAAAATCTGGTCTGTGATAGGAGTTTCTTTTTCACACATAGTTAGGCTATTAGGCTATTCTGTAGTAAAGGCTGAATAGTCTATTGTTCAGCTATTCGCCCCCCTCCCCAACTTGCAACAAATTGTTTTTACTCCGATCTCGTTCCTCGCCCTCTTCCATGCGTCACTCTCCGCCTGAGTGGCTCACCTGTGGGCGTGCTGGCAGGATATGGCAGCACCATCAGTTGTGCATCAAGAATTCTGCAGAGCAAGTTTGTGTGAAGGTGTGGTTATTCACAGGCAAATTATTATATGCTATGGAGGTAGGTACATTTGTGTCTTTATGTCGAGAGCAAAACTTTTTTCTTTTCAATCAGAAATAATTGTTCTGAAAGCAAAAAGAAAAAAATGTTTTTTTTGCAATCAGATATTTTGTAATAGAACGCAAAATGGAATTTGATACACCTAGTATTGGATATGACTGAAAAAGAATGTCTCAGAGATTCATACCTGAACCGCACCTTTATTTGCCAAGAAAGAGTACATGATCAGTGAATATATTCAATGTACAGGCTACAATGTGGGGATCTCATGCGTTGTAATAATTACAGTACATGTATATAACAGCTGGCTAGTCAGCTAACTTGCTAAATAGCAATTTTCGTAAATACATTTTATGACAAAACATTATGCACAATCGTTTGTCTCTTCTGTAACTAACATATTCCTATCAATTGTAAAAAACTAAATTGACTCGATACGACGTTATAATTACTTACATTTGCTTCTACTGTAATGTTTTGTCAGCCATCTTTGCTGAAGAAAGTCACCAGGGAGGGGTGGCTCGTGTCAAATTCGTCATTGGAACCACTCAATGTGATATGTTGTATAAAAACCTTGGGACTCAAATGCATAGTAAGACATAAAAGACAATATTCATCGACCTGGCCACGGCTTTCGACTGTCAATCACCGCATTCTTATCGGCAGACTCAACAGCCTTGGTTTCTCAAATATCTCCCTCGCCTGGTTCACCAACTACTTCTCAGACAGAGTTCAGTGTGTCAAATCGGAGGGCCTGCTGTCCGGACCTCTGGCAGACTCTATGGGGGTTCCACAGGGTTCAATTCTTGGGCCGACTCTCTTCTCTGTATACATCAATGATGTCGGGCTTGCTGCTGGTGATTCTCTGATCAACCTCTACGCAGACGACACCATTCTGTATACTTCTGGCCCTTTTTTGGACACTGTGTTAACAAACCTCCAGACGAGCTTCAATGCCATACAACTTTCCTTCCATGGCCTGCAACTGCTCTTAAATGCAAGTAAAACTAAATGCATGCTCTTCAACCGATTGCTGCCCACACCTGCCCGCCTGTCTAGCATCACTACTCTGGACAGTTCTGACTTAGAATATGTGGACAACTACAAATACCTTGGTGTCTGGTTAGACTGTAAACTCTCCTTCCAGAGTCACATTAAGTATCTCCAATCCAAAATTAAATCTGTAATTTCACCACAAAGCATCATTCACCCATGCTGCCAAACATACCCTTGTAAAACTGACTATCCTACCGATCCTTGACTTTGGCGATGTCATTTACAAAATAGCCTCTAACACTCTACTCAGCAAATTGGATGCAGTCTATCACAGTGCCATCCGTTTGGTCACCAAAGCACCATATACTACCCACCACTGCAACTTGTATGCTCTTGTTTGCTGGCCCTCACTTCATATTCGTCGCCAAACCCACTATCACCAGGTCATCAGTAGGTCTTTGCTAGGTAAAGCCCCGCCTTATCTCAGCTCACTGGTCACCATAGCAGCACCCACACAGCAGGTATATTACACTGGTCACCCCCAAAGTCAACTCCTCCTTTGGCTGCCTTTCCTTCCAGTTCTCTGCTGCCAATGACTGGAACGAATTGCAAAAATCACTGAAGCTGGAGACTCATATCTCCCTCACTAACTTTAAGCATCAGCTGTCAGAGCAGCTTAAAGATCATTGCACCTGTACATAGCCCGTCTGTAAATAGCCCACTCAACTACCTCATCCCCATATTGTTATTATTTATTTCTTGCTCCATTGCACCCCAGTATCTCTACTTGCACATTCATCTTCTGCACATCTATTACTCCAGTGTTTAATTGTTAAATTGTAATTATTTTGCCACTATAGCCTATTTACTACCTTTACCTCCCTAATCTTACTTCATGTGCACACACTGTATATAAACTTTTCTATTGTGTTATTGATTGTATGTGTTGTTTGTGTCACACTGCTTTGCTTTATTTGGCCAGGTCGCAGTTGTGCATGAGAACTTGTTCTCAACTGGCCTACCTGGTTAAATAGAAGTGAAATAAGAAAATACAAATAATGAGTGCTCTAACTCCCCCTTGCGGTGGTCTGGAGCAATGAAACCATGACGCCGGGTACCTCTAAGTCCCGTAAAGCTCGCAACTTTTAAAGGAGGAACCACTGCACGTACACACACACAAACTAACAATGCCCCCCACCTTACCCTCCCCATCTACACACCAACCGTCACTGACTCCTGTCTCTCCCCTTTACCCTTTCATTAGCTAAAGTCGGTACTTATCGAACATGTTATATACACAAGCCCGGGCCCACTCCTAAATAATGCACTCTTGTTAAATAGCCCTGCTTAATTATTCACCACCTGGGCTGGTGTAATTAATATTGTAGAGAGAGGCTTGACAGGTTGGGTGGCATTTGTGCTTCTGACAGTCCCTCTTTGTCTCGCTCGTACTGTTTTATTCTTTCTGTCTGACTTTTCCGGCTTCACTTACTTCGACTCACTTCTCTCTCTTATATAAAGGTATGTTCCTCTCTTTATTTCTCTGTCTCCCACTTCATTGTTCTCCCCCACTCTCTGTCATTCTTCTTTCTCTCTCATTTCTCCCTCTCTGTCTCATGCTTTCTCTCTCTGTCTGTTCCCCTCTCTCCGTTTATTTTTTATCTTTTGGGTCTCTCTCTTCCTCTCTTATGTTTCTGTCTCTCAATCCTCATCTCTCTCCTATTTTCTCTGTCTGTGGAGTTATAGACACCTGAGCCCATTGCAGAGGATAGCTCACATGGAAACAATGTTGATTCAACCAGTTTGTGCCCAGTGGGTAGTGTGTCATGATTGTATTTAAAACCTGCAGTCACACAAGCTGGGGAGAATGTATCCGTATTTGGTGTGTTCTTGTTTTTGAGATTGTATTGGGACCTCAACTTGCATAAACACCTTCCATATGTGGACCTTTTGGACAAGTTAGGTCCAAAAACATGGTCCTCATGAGGAAAACCACTGGAATAGCCTGGAAATAGCATGCTAATATGCCTGCTTTGAAAATCAAGATAAACTGTCAGGGTCTAAAAAGGTGGTATTTTTGTAGGCCCCCTATTGGGAGAATACAGTACTGCAGTATTGTATCATTAGATATCAGAGAACATCAAGCGCCCTCTATAAGGAACATATAGTACTGCAGTATTTTCTCCTGGTCCTTCTGTAGCTCAGTTGGTAGAGCATGGCGCTTGTAATGACAGGGTAGTGGGTTCGATTCCCGGGACCACCCATACGTAAAATGTATGCACACATGACTGTAAGTTGCTTTGGATAAAAGCGTCTGCTAAATGGCATATATTATTATTATTATATTATTCTCATTGGATGGCAGAGAACATCTTTATTTTTCTGATTGGACAGTAGAAGCTGGCTCTGAGATTTTTGTGATTGTCAGCATCCATATGTGATAGAAAGGATAGGATTTGTTATGCTGTGTGTCACTGACTGCAACTGACAAAGCAAGAAGGGTGCTAAAATCTGACTTTTTTATCAGTTTAAATCAAATCACATTTTATTGGTCACATACATGTGTTTCGCAGATGTTAATGCGGGTGTAGCAAAATGCTTGTGCTTCTAGTTCTGAAAGTACAGTAATATCTAACAAGTAATATAAACAAATGTCACAACATATATCTAATACACACAAATCTAAGTAAAGGAATGGAATTAAGAATATATAAATATATGCATGAGCAATGTCAGAGCGGCATAGACTAAGATACAGCAGATAGTATAGAATACAGTTTATACATATGTGATGAGTAATGCAAGATATGTAAACATGATTAAAGTGACATTATTAAAGGGGCCAATGATTGCTAGTGATGGCTATTTAACAGTCTGATGGCTTTGTGATAAAAGCTGTTTGTCGGTCCCAGCTTTGATGAACCTTTACTGACTTCGCCTTCTGGATGATAGCGGGGTGGACAGGCAGTAGCTCGGGTAGTTGTTGTCCTTGATGATCTTTTTGGCCTTCCAGGGACATCGGGGGCTGTAGGTGTCCTGGAGGGCAGGTAGTTTGCCACTGTGATGCGTTGTGCAGACCGCACCACCCTCTGGAGAGCCCTGGTGATACCGCCTGGTTTGTGAGGGTTTTAGGTGACAAGCCAAATTTCTACAGCCTCCTGAGGTTGCAGAGGTGCTGTTATACCTTCTTCACTATGCTATCTGTGTGGGTGGACCATTTCAGTTTATCAGTGATATGTGCGCCGAGGGACTTAAATCTTTCCACCTTCTCCACTGCTGTCCAGGTGATGTGAATAGGGGGGTGCTCCCTCTGCTGTTTCCTGAAGTCCACGATCATCCCCTTTGTTTTGTTGATGTTGAGTGAGAGGTTATTTTCCTGGCACCACACTCCTAGAGCCCTCACCTCCTCCTTGTAGGCTGTCTCGTCGTTGTTGGTAATCAAGTATACTAAAGGAAAGGAAAATAATGGATAGGGGGATACCTAGACAGTTGTCCAACTCAATGTATTCAACTGAAATGTGTCTTCCACATTTAACCCAACCCCTCTGAATCAGAGAGGTGCGGAGGGCTGCCATTGTGTTATCTGCAAACTTGATGATTGAGTTGGAGGCATGCTTGGCCACGTAGTCATGGGTGAACTGGGAGTACAGGAGGGGGCTGAGCACGTACCAGTGTTGAGAATTAGCAGATGGAGATGTTTTTTTCTTACCTTCAACGCTTGGGGGTGGCCCATCAGTAAGTCCAAGACCCAATTGCACAGGGCGGGATTCAGACCCCGCCCTGGGCAGAGCTTAATGATGAGCTTGGAGGATACTATGCAGAGATATATTGAATGAACAGCATTCTTACATGGGTATTCCTCTTGTCCAGATGGGATAGGGCAGTGTGCAGTGTGATGGCGATTGCATTGTCTGGAGGTGATATGATCATTGACTAGTCTCTCAAAGCACTTCATGATGACAGAAGTGAGTGCTACAGGGCGAAAGTAATTTAGTTCAGTTACCTTTGCATTCTTGGGTACAAGAACAATGGTGGCCATCTTGAAGCATGTGGGGACAGCGGACTGGGATAGGTGTAGTATCTGGGATCTACATCTGTTTATATTAGATACTGTGGTGTTACTAAGCAGTAATGCATTACGGCAGTGTAACCTTACTACACCTAATAGGAAATGCACATGCACACTGGAATGCCGGGAACTGTAGAGCACGAGGGGTTTTTGACTAAACGACAACTAACTGTACTCCCGTCTCCTGCCTGGTCATTTCTCCACAACACAAATATTACAATAGGGAGAGATTTAATATGTCCGTAAACACAACAGTCAGCTGGTCGCGACTTGGGATACTGTCTGGGCCGGCAGCCTTGCGAGGGTTAATGCATTTAAATGTCTTACTCATGCCGGCCACAGAGAAGGAGAGCCCACAGTCCTTGTTAGCTGGCCGCGCTGGTGGCACTGTGTTATCCGGGCAAAGAACGTGGTTATCTTGTCCAGAAGCAAGATGTCATTGTCCGCGACGTGGCTGGTTTTCCTTTTGCAGTCTGTGATTGTCTGTAGACCCTGCCACATTCGTCTCGTGTCTGAGTCGTTGGATTGCGTCTCTGCTTTGTATCTATATTGACGTTTTGTCTGTTTGATTGCCTTTGTCGTACAATATTGGTGGGAGACGTTGCCATTTCTTTAAAAAAATATATCTTTATTTAATATTTAACAATGAGATGTTTGCTCTATTCCTTCAGGCTCTCTCTATCTTACACCACATCTTATCTATTTTTTATTTTTTTTCACCTTTATTTAACCAGATAGGCAAGTTGAGAACAAGTTCTCATTTACAATTGCGACCTGGCCAAGATAAATCAAAGCAGTTCGACAGATACAACGACACAGAGTTAGTTACACATGGAGTAAAACAAACATACAGTCAATAATACAGTATAAACAAGTCTATGTACAATGTGAGCATATTAGGTGAGAAGGGAGGTAAAGGCAAAAAAGGCCATGGTGGCAAAGTAAATACAATATAGCAAGTAAAACACTGGAATGGTAGTTTTGCAATGGAAGAATGTGCAAAGTAGAAATAAAAATAATGGCGTGCAAAGGAGCAAAATAAATAAATTAATTAAATACAGTTGGGAAAGAGTTAGTTGTTTGGGCTAAATTATAGGTGGGCTATGTACAGGTGCAGTAATCTGTAAGATGCTCTGACAGTTGGTGCTTAAAGCTAGTGAGGGAGATAAGTGTTTCCAGTTTCAGAGATTTTTGTAGTTCGTTCCAGTCATTGGCAGCAGAGAACTGGAAGGAGAGGCGGCCAAAGAAAGAATTGGTTTTGGGGGTGACTAGAGAGATATACCTGCTGGAGTGTGTGCTACAGGTGGGAGATGCTATGGTGACCAGCGAGCTGAGATAAGGTGGGACTTTACCTAGCAGGGTCTTGTAGATGACATGGAGCCAGTGGGTTTGGCGACGAGTATGAAGCGAGGGCCAGCCAACGAGAGCATACAGGTCGCAATGGTGGGTAGTATATGGGGCTTTGGTGACAAAACGGATTGCACTGTGATAGACTGCATCCAATTTGTTGAGTAGGGTATTGGAGGCTATTTTGTAAATGACATCGCCAAAGTCGAGGATTGGTAGGATGGTCAGTTTTACAAGGGTATGTTTGGCAGCATGAGTGAAGGATGCTTTGTTGCGAAATAGGAAGCCAATTCTAGATTTAACTTTGGATTGGAGATGTTTGATATGGGTCTGGAAGGAGAGTTTACAGTCTAACCAGACACCTAAGTATTTGTAGTTGTCCACGTATTCTAAGTCAGAGCCGTCCAGAGTAGTGATGTTGGACAGGCGGGTAGGTGCAGGTAGCGATCGGTTGAAGAGCATGCATTTAGTTTTACTTGTATTTAAGAGCAATTGGAGGCCACGGAAGGAGAATTGTATGGCATTGAACCTTGCTTGGAGGGTTGTTAACACAGTGTCCAAAGAAGGGCCGGATGTATACAGAATGGTGTCGTCTGCGTAGAGGTGGATCAGGGACTCACCAGCAGCAAGAGCGACCTCATTGATGTATACAGAGAAGAGAGTCGGTCCAAGAATTGAACCCTGTGGCACCCCCATAGAGACTGCCAGAGGTCCGGACAGCAGACCCTCCGATTTGACACACTGAACTCTATCAGAGAAGTAGTTGGTGAACCAGGCGAGGCAATCATTTGAGAAACCAAGGCTGTCGAGTCTGCCGATGAGGATGTGGTGGTTGACAGAGTCGAAAGCCTTGGCCAGATCAATGAATACGGCTGCACAGTAATGTTTCTTATCGATGGCAGTTAAGATATTGTTTAGGACCTTGAGCGTGGCTGAGGTGCACCCATGACCAGCTCTGAAACCAGATTGCATAGCAGAGAAGGTATGGTGAGATTCGAAATGGTCGGTAATCTGTTTGTTGACTTGGCTTTCGAAGACCTTAGAAAGGCATGGTAGGATAGATATAGGTCTGTAGCAGTTTGGGTCAAGAGTGTCCCCCCCCTTTGAAGAGGTGGATGACCGCAGCAGCTTTCCAATCTTTGGGAATCTCAGACGACACGAAAGAGAGGTTGAACAGGCTAGTAATAGGGGTGGCAACAATTTCGGCAGATCATTTTAGAAAGAGAGGGTCCAGATTGTCTAGCCCGGCTGATTTGTAGGGGTCCAGATTTTTCAGCTCTTTCAGAACATCAGCTGAATGGATTTGGGAGAAGGAGAAATGGGGAAGGCTTGGGCGAGTTGCTGTTGGGGGTGCAGTGCTGTTGACCGGGGTAGGAGTAGCCAGGTGGAAAGCATGGCCAGCCGTAGAAAAATGCTTATTGAAATTCTCAATTATGGTGGATTTATCAGTGGTGACAGTGTTTCCTATCTTCAGTGCAGTGGGCAGCTGGGAGGAGGTGTTCTTATTCTCCATGGACTTTACAGTGTCCCAGAACTTTTTGAGTTAGTGTTGCAGGAAGCAAATTTCTGCTTGAAAAAGCTAGCCTTGGACTTTTCTAACTGCCTGTGTATAACGGTTTCTAGCTTCCCTGAACAGCTGCATATCACCGGGGCTGTTCGATGCTAATGCAGAACGCCATAGGATGTTTTTGTGTTGGTTAAGGGCAGTCAGGTCTGGGGAGAACCAAGGGCTATATCTGTTCCTGGTTCTACATTTCTTGAATGGGGCATGTTTATTTAAGATGGTTAGGAAGGCATTTAAAAAAAATATCCAGGCATCCTCTACTGACGGGATGAGATCAATATCCTTCCAGGATACCCCGGCCAGGTCGATTAGAAAGGCCTGCTCGCTGAAGTGTTTCAGGGAGCGTTTTACAGTGATGAGTGGAGGTCGTTTGACCGCTGACCCATCTATGAATGCAGGCTCAGTCAGACCGGAGACATATGTCTCACAAGCACCATTAAACATAGAATGGAATGTGGCTGTAAAGTTTTTGATCACCAAGCCATAACTTAATCAGTTGCCTGCCCAAGCTTCTTAAGACTCCTCAGTTCGTTTAGAATGAAGAGAGAGAATTCTAAGAACCCTACTCTATTGCATGAAAACAACCATTCGGTACAAAACAGTATCATAACATAATCTTGGAATTTTGCTACCATACTTTGCGGAGGGAATGATTGCTCTGTTTGTATTCTGCCATGTTCCCAGTCACCTTGCCATGGTTAAATGTGGTGGTTCAGGCTTTCAGTTTTGTGCGAAGCTGCCACCTATCCACGGTTTCTGGTTAGGGTAGGTTTTAATAGTCACAGTAGATACAACATCTCCAATAAACTCAGTAACCGTCTCAGTGTACACGTCAATATTACCCAGTGTACACATCAATACTACTCGGAACATATCCCAGACCGCATGATCAAAACAATCTTGAAGCTCCTGAGTGGCGCAGCGATGTATGGCACTGCATCTCAGTGCAAGAGGTGTCACTACAATCCCTGGGTCGTATCCAGGCTGTATCACATCAGGCTGTGATTGGGAGCCCCATAGGGTGGCGCACAATTGTCCCAGCGTCATCCGGGTTTGGCTGGGGTAGGCCGTCATTGTAAATAAGAATTTGTTCTTAACTGACTTGCCTAGTTAAATAAAGGTAAAAAAAAATAATAATTGTGCATTCCGTCAGACCAGTGCTAAATAGTCCTTAGCATGGGTACTTCCTGTTTGAGTTGATGCCTATAGGAAGGGAGGAGCAAAATGGAGTCGTGGTCAGATTTGCCAAAAGGAGGGTGGGGGAGGGCCTTGTATGCATCCCGGAAGTTGGAGTAACAATAGTTGAGTGTTTTTCCAGCGCGAGTAATACAGTCGATACACTGAGAGAATTTAGGTAACCTTTTCCTCAAATTTACTTTCTTAATAAAAATCCCCAGCTACAATAAATGCAGCCTCTGGATATATGGTTTCCAGTTTGCATAAAGTCCAGTGAAGTTCCTTGAGGGCAGTCGTGATATCGGCGGATATATACTTCCAGTGACAACAGGAAGTGCCTTAAATTGGAGTCATAGGGGCTGTTTTAAAAGGTTAAAAACAGCCCCCAAAATGTCATATATGTGATTAGGCATCTCTCATGAACTGGTACATATTTGAAAACCAGGGTTTTCTCCATTTTTAGGTCGTTTTTTGGAAACCTTACAAATTCAACCTCGGTAGCGGTATGTATCCATGTGTAGTCTAAGATGCCACCACACCCCTTTACGGTTTTCTGAATTTAATCTATTTCCAGATTATGGTTGGGGGGCATCTAAAGAGCAACATATTCAAAGAGCAGCTTTCTCCTACATTGTCGGGGCAAGATACTGATATCCAGAGAGGTCCTAGGACAAGGCCCAAACCTACATTTAGGGTGCTTTTGGGTGACAGTGGTAGAACCATTGAGGCTAGAAACACAATTCAACCACAGGAATGCTCCTAAGGTCCTACCGATCTGCGTAAGCAGGGTGTATTTCTTCTAACAGTTGACCATGATTTCTCTCCCCATAGGAATACATTGCCTGCTGTATTAACTTCAACCTGATGCCAATGTGGGTTATGATTGCCATATCAAATTGTCTTCAATGAAAGCCCATCAGGACACTATAAGGATTACCTGTGTTGATTTTAAGCTTCCTGGATCAACTGGAAGTGATTAAATTGACCCTGAATGTGGTTTTGATTTCACTCCCTGCAGTTAGTAAAAAACACTGCATTCAACCCTGTCACTCCTTGGTCATAGTGTTTTGTGTTTTCGTTATATATTTGGTCAGGCCAGGGTGTGACATGGGTTTATGTTGTGTTTCGTATTGGGGGTTTTGTAGGTATTGGGATTGTGGTTGATTAGGGGTGTGTCTAGTATAGGCTTGGCTGCCTGAGGCGGTTCTCAATCAGTCAGGTGATTCTTGTTGTCTCTGATGGGGAACCGTATTTAGGTAGCCTGGGTTTCACTTTGTATTTTGTGGGTGATTGTTCCTGTCTCTGTGTAGTTTCACCAGATAGGCTGTAATTAGGTTTTCACGTTCCGTTTGTTGTTTTTGTATTTATTAGTTATTTCATGTATCGCTCTTCATTTATTAAAGACATGAGTAACCACCACGCTGCATTTCGGTCCGACTCTCTATCTACAAACGAAGAACGCTGTTACAAACCCCCTGTAAATCAGTCAGTTCTTAACATGAAGAACAGGATTCGGTAAAAGCGTGTCCCAAAGAGGATATATTTTTACTTTCAGCTTCCTGTGACAACCGGAAGTGCCTTATATCGGGTGTCAGAGCAGCTGTTTCAAAGGGTTAAAAGGTCACATCAAGGCAAAGGATGGCTACTTTGAAGAATCTAAAATATAAAACAGTTTTTGTTTACTACATGATTTCATATTTGTTATTTCATATTTTTGATGTCTTCACTATTATTCTACAATGTAAAAATAAAGCAAAAACCCTTGAATGAGTTGGTGTGTCCAAACTTTTGATTGGTACTGTACATTTCATTCATTACACGCAAACACAACGGTCTATTATTCCTGCAATCAAGCACGATCAGAGCTGGGTGCCACACCTGGCAAATATGTTGCATAATTCCCAAATGTCCATATCCCAAAGACCATAGGTGACCGACCACCTTGATTCAGTCTTATAGAGAAACATTTGAAATTGTGTTTTTTTACATTCGATAAAAGTAGAGACTCAGAGCTACAAATGGTATCTCATACATTGCAGTTGAGGAACAATGGGAAAGTAATTCTGATTTGAAACTTGTAACTCCACTTTTGAGAAAATGACCCTTTTAAAGTTTTGGTAGACCTACTAGAGAGCTCTTCTTTGTCTACACAATTCAGCATTGTTCACACCCTCTTAAGCCTTAAGTGAGGCCATATGCTAAACAGAGTGAGTAAGGTAGTGTCGTAAACAACCAACGTTTTCAAGACTAAAGGTGGTGAAAATAGTAGCCTACAATAAGGAACAACTCAAGGTAAAAATACACTATCTAGTCCTTGGCCTATGTCCTATTCTGAGTTTGGTGCAGGTCATGTTGTTCTTCACATTACCGTCTCTGGTAAACACACACTATATCAAATCAAATCCAAAGTGTTTTTGTCACATGCACAGAATACACAAGGTGTAAACGGTACAGTGAAATGGTTACTGGCATATTTTTATAATAGCAATGTCAAAAATAGTGTCCAAAACAAAACAAAAACAAGTGTCCAAAACAAATATTTTATACATATTTTATAATCATTAGCTGTGGAAGAATTGTTATAATCACCCCCCAACTGCATCTAGCTAAGTGGGTGGGTCACTATTGCCTAGACGAAATACAATAGATGGCCATAATCACCCCCAGACACACCTGTCTAATTTGATAGTTTGTGTAATCATCTGGCAAAGTGGAGGCTTTTGTTTAGACATTTAGCTAGCTGCCTAAACAATGAACCATAATCCCAACCCATAGCTTCAGTACAATCAAATTAACATAGCTAGCCACCATGCGTGAAATGCTGTAGTATGAATCTGCGGGTAGCTAAAGTTAACCAACTATGTTCAATGTTATCTAGCTAGCTAACATTAGGCTATAACTAGCAATGCAAATGTATTTTTCTGAGATAAAACGTGTATTACTACACAGATCATACACGTAACATTATCTAGTGAGCCAGCAAGCTAATGTTCACTAGCTAGCGAACAGTAGATTTGAACTTGTCATGAAAACGACTTCCTGACGAAATGTATAATATCTGAAAATGTAGACATCTTACTCGTATTTTTTCAAATATGACCTTTATTTTCTCAGAGAGTCATACTTAGACCAATGCCTATTTTACAGGTGAGCCCTGAATTACATAAAATACACACATGAAAATATAAATACAAATGCAAGCAGAAAGAAAAACTCCACAGACATTAAAAACAAACACGTTCATCAGTAATAAGGTCTTCAATCAGCTTTCTGAATTGCCCAAGAGGCACCAGAACATCACATTTAAGAAAGTTTTAAAGATAGTTCAACAAACAAATAGCTCAATGAAGACCAAAGGAATTTCCAGTTTGCCATCCCCGGGACCGGGTGTGGTAACTCATATGTTTAGTAGTGATGTAATCATGGATGACGGGTTCACGCCAGACTGGAAGCACTTTAACTAAGTAAGACGTCCCGAGTCTTTTCCGTTTTGTTTGCAGCTAGCTACAGCTTGGTTGGCCCGTTGTGTCAAGTCACTCCGGTTCACACTGACCATGTGCAGAAAGTAGTCCATCACAACTTTTTCCCAATGATCTTTGTTGAGAGCGCCTAAATTCGGTGCAGCAATGTTATTGAGAGCAGTAGTAACACTTTCGCAGTTTTCCATGGCTAACGTTACATCCTCCAAAAAAGCTTGCGGTAGCAACAAGTATCTACACGTACTGAGCAGCTCATGTTATAGACAGAAGCGTGCTACAATCCAAACTCATCTCTCGGTATGTCCAGCCCATACATTATCTCAGCCAATCATGGCTATTGTGAAGGTTCCTGTCCTTTTCCGTTGCCAAACCAAGGCTCGTAATTAGGCTCGTAATTTAAAATGTTTATTCATATTTACAGATGGCATAAAAGTTTGTTATTAAGGCACATGAAAGTTCACATGTTCTAAAAGGCATTTCTGCCAAAAAAAACACATTTTTGATCAAAAAACATAAACTACTCTCCTGTGAAGTAGTGATGTGCTACGCCTAACTTCTTGAAATGTGTCACATAGGGTTAGATTAGTTCTCTGTCTTGCTCTCTCTCTCTTTCGTTGTCTGTCTCTCTCACATACACACACAGTACACATACACAGTACACACTGTGCACACCATACAAACACACACCGTACACACTGTGCACACTGTACACACACACACACACCATACACACACACAGTACACATTTTACACACTGTACACACACACACTTCTTAGGATGCTCCTTTCGTGCTCGTTGTAGCAGAATCAGAGTGTCATAAGCATTTAGAAGAGTTAACTTCTTAGTTTCTTTTCATGATGTGCTGAACGGCCATTTACCACAAGCCATCTTCTCTGCACTTGTGCAGAATGGCAACATCAAGGAGAAGGAGAAAAAAGCCCCAAAAACCACTTCAAAACAACAGCTGCTGTGCTTTGTGACACGGAGTGAAACTACAGAAGAGCCCAAATGACAACACAGAGGAGTTTGCAGTGTGTGCGCGTGTGTGTGTGTGTGTGTGTGTGTGAGAGAGAGAGAGAGAGAGAGAGAGGAGAGAGAAAGTGTGTCTTTCTGTGGGTGTATATGTGCATGTGTGTGTGTGAGCGTGTGTGTGTGTGAACGTGTGCGTGTGTGCATTCATGCTCGTATGTCTGTGTGTGTGTGTGTCTCTGGCCCCAGTCCACTTTACACCACATGTCTCCCTCAATATTTGTGACCTACCCAAAGCAGTGCCAATGGGTCCCTCTTTGTTGCCTTTTGTTACGCTTTGCTGCTCTACGAATTTGCATAAGACCTCAGAGGAGTCTACTCTGAACAATGTCAGACTCTAATTAAGTATTTATTGCCATTTACCTATTTATAACCAAATCTGCTGTTAAACAGCGAGTTTCGCTTCATATTTGTAGCCCTTCATTCCGGGTTCAAATCCTGGGCCGGCAACTGTAAACAACTAGGGAAATTATTTGATACTGAAGAGCTAATGGGTTCAGATCTTAACACAATCCCCTACCATTGTGCCCTTGAGCAAGGTACTTAACCCCACAAAATGTTCTACATCCAGGGGTGCCACGACTTGACCTTGTGCACCTCTCTGTGTGTGATGTGTGTTGTCTGGGTTATTTGAACAGAAGACATATTTACATTCACTGTAACAAATGGACAATACAATTGTATTTATTACTGTATTACAGTGTTATAATCCATTTCCTACCAACATCTATACCGGCTGCCTCAGGTAACACTGGCTGCCTCACACTCTGTAATTGACTGTCTGTGATTGTAGCTTTTCAAAGTAGTTTGCCACCCACTGTTCCAGGTTCTTAACCTCTCATTACGCATTTATAACAAAGCAATTAGGGATTTATTAACAAAACACTGCTTGCCAAGTGATTATGAGATCATATTGTTTTAAAAATGGCTGTTCTGGTATCCACAGTTGATGTAAGTTTGACCATGGAGGAAGGATGATCCTCCTGATTTAGTGATGCTTACTTATTTTTTTATTCAAATCAAGCTTTATTTATATAGCACATTTCAGACATGGATGCACTGTAATGCGCTTCACAGGAAAAAAACATACAGTATATAAAAAAACAATGAAAATAAAAATGGTTTCACGCCCTGACCATAGAGAGCCCTTATGGTTCTCTATGGTGCAATAGGCGTGACTAGGGGGTGTTCTAAGTCTTGTATTTCCATGTTGGTGTGAGTATGGTTCCCAATTGGAGGCAGCTGATGATTGTTGCCTCTAATTGGGGATCATACTTAATGTGGTCCTTTTCCCACCTGCGTTTGTGGGATATTGTTTCGTTTAGGTTTAGTGCTATGTGCTCTACGAACTGCACATTTCTTTATTTTTTGTTGTTTTTTGAAGGTTCACTATAATAAATATGTAGAATTCTACTCACGCTGCGCCTTGGTCCGCTCATTATGTATACGACGAACGTGACAAACTGAAATATTTACTACACAACAAACATGGGAGGGTTAAAAGCCAAAGAATAACAATGAAAACTGAAGCACTTAAAAAACACGAAGAAACAAGTTTTAAGATCTCTTTTAAAATTGTCCACAGTTTCGTGCCCCCCTCAGGTTCTCTGGCAGGCTATTCCAGAGGCTAGGGGCATAGTAACTAAAGGCTGCCTCTCCATGCCTCTTGGTTCCTGGGCATTCTTCATAGTTAAAAGGCCACTGCCAGAGGACTTGAGGGACCTACAGCGTACATAACTCAAAAGCATGTCTGACATGTATTGGGGTTGCACAATCCTGGATTGATTTAAAAGCCAATAGAATAATCTTAATGTATTCTAAAACTCACAGGCAGCCAGTGCAGGTATTTAAAACTGTTGTAAGGTGTGCTCTCTGTATGGTCAATGGTCAATACTGGTGCTAGATTCTTCTGTATGTTTTGGAGTTGAGCAATGGCTTTCTTCCGTACACCAGACAGGAGAGCATTACAGTAGTCAAGCCTGCTTGTAATAATAGCATGGATAAGTCTCTCTGTATCAGCCTGAGATAAAAAACGATCACATCAAAATGTACAGCCAGATTCTCTCTCTGTGCTTTGGCTCCAACAATAAGTAAGTCTTGATTTAGCTGGAGGGAGTTGTGAGCCATCCAAGTGTTTAAATCACTAATACAGTCTAATCATTTATCTGTGGAGCTAAAATCCTCCGGTGACACAGAAATGTAAAGTTGTGTATCGTCTGCCTGATAACACTATATATTATTATGTTATTATGCTATTATGTTTTTATAATCATTCCTGCACATAATAATTTCAAAACATAATTCATAATACAGGAATTATATTTTCAACCCCTCTGGTACAACACCACCCATCCCTTTCCCTGTGGCTGGGGGAAGAGCAGACAAATATTTTTTTTAAAAATAAAGAAACAGACTTTTTTCTCCAAAAAGGAGAAATACAGTTATTCAAGCATTGACATTCAGTCAGTAATTATAGTATATTGAAACATCAGTACTGTCACGTTCGTCATAAGAATTATCGGACCAAGGTGCAGCGTGGATATGGTTTCCACATGTTTATTAATGGAAACGCACAAAAACAATAAAGAATGAACTAAAGGTGAAGACAATGAAGTGCTCACAGGCAACTACACATAAACTGGATCCCACAAACACAGGTGGGAAAAATAACGACTTAAATATGATCCCTAATTAGAGAACGATTACCAGCTGCCTCTAATTGGGAATCATACACAACACCAACATAGAAACTAGAACACAACATAGACATAGATATACTAGATCACCCCCTAGTCACGCCCTGACCTACTACACCATAGAGAAACAATGGCTCTCTATGGTCAGGCTGTGACAAGTACATTTTGATTTTGTTTTTCTAAATAGTTCTGTCACATATCATAGTCTTACGCCATCACATGTTGAATTATTTCATGGTCTGCAACAGTGTCCCCTACTGATGCTTTCTATTCCAGATGTCAATCCACTGGTTAAAGACAATAGCAGTTATGCCCCCAGATACAATGCTGCTAACCTGGTATCATTAACAAAGTCTCACAGTTGACAACAATGTAAGCTATGAGCATTGTCATGTAAGTGGACAAAACCTAAGTCGTATTCATAGTATACACTGTTATAAAATGCTTAAAAAATGAATAAACAGAACACCAAAACAAGCTGTTCTTATTGGACCGGTCCAGGTAGACCCTTACTGTTTCAGTTTAATTTGTACCGTTTGTACCTAATGAACATGACCCAGACCTTTTTCTCCTTTAAATCCTATGGACTGTTTACTGTATGTGGCCGATAAGGACACGTAATAATAATAACCACATCCATGCTAGTTCCAATGCAGTTGCCTTCTTCCATGACACTCCTCTCTCCCTCAGCAGTCCGTTGGGTTTGTTTTTGTTTGCTTTAGTTTGGTAGCACAACGTCTTCTATTTTTTTTGTCTTTGTTTGGCTGCTGCCAGCTCCCCAGGCACTAAAGGGTGCAGAGATCTAATTTCCAATCTGATTGGTTACTGTGATGACAAACTAGAAAGCGACTTCCTAAATGAGTCCCTCTCCCACCCACACACACACACACACACACACACACACACACACACACACACACACACACACACACACACACACACACACACACACACACGTGTGTGTGTATGCATGCATGCAGAGTAGAAAGAGAGAGAGAGAAAATAAGTGGTAGTCGCTATTAAGGACTGCTGTAGATGACAAATCTCATCACTGTTGCTGTCAGTGCAGGGTCTCTCTCCCTCTCTCTCTTTCTCTCTCCCCTTTCTCTGTCACCCCCACCTCTTTCTCTCCCCCCTCTCTTATATTGCCTTAATGTATTCAGACTCAGGGCCCAGCCTTCCTCGTCAGTAATTGCTTCAAATTGGACTGTGACCCGTGTCTCTTCGCGCCTGCTAATACACACTCCTCCTCTCAAACACTTTCCCATCTGCGTATTATTGCCATGACGAGGGTCGCCGGTGGCGATGAGAACATACTACCTCTGTTTTTGGCTGGATGCCAGTTAATCATGCCAGTTCTTTTTTAGAGGGGAAGCATATAGGGCAGCCGTGGACAGTCGTTAATCAACATTTGTGTTACTGGGTTTACCTGCTCTCTCACTCTGTTGTCTCATACTTCTCAGGTCATCAGTTCAGTGTTGGATTGTGATGGAACGAGTGGGTCAGCTAGTTGTGCCGAGACTGAGGCTGTCCTTATATGGACATAATAATTAGGATAGATTAGACACAACTGCCTCACACTCGCTCACATTGTTGAACTAACCTGTACTCAGTGGCTGCTAGAGCAGAGAGCATTGATGTTGATCTTGATCCCGCCCCACACACACACACGCATACGCATACACACACTTCTCCACCTCAATAGCCCACGGTGCTTACACGCAGTCCAAAAATAATAGGAGCTCTCCACAGCAAATCTAATTACAATACGCTTTCACGGCACATTACGGGACATGTGTGTGTGTGTGTGGAGCAAGTGAAATAGGGCCTCCAGGCAGAGTTCATCTCACTGCCAAGTGGAGTGGGAAGGATTTGGGGGAAGGGGTATGTGAGGGTAGTGAACTGGCATTGTATGCTATTGTTGAGAAGAATGGATGTGTGTGTGTGACAATAAGATGGGGCTACCTGTTGTAAGCAGAGGGCTGATTGACGGCTGTCAGTATGTGACCAAAGTGTGTCTGTTTGTGCACATACACTGAGTGCAAAACACATTAGGAATACCTTATTTTGCCCTCAGAACAGCGTAAATTTGTCTGGGCATGGACTCCACAAGGTGTCTAAAGCACTCCACCGGGATGCCGGTCCATGTTGACTCCAATGCTTCCCACTGTTGAGTGAAGTTGGCTGGATGTCCTTTGGGTGGTGGACAATTCTTGATACACATGGGAAACTGTTGAGTGTGAAAAACCCAATCCCAAACCTTAACTCTTACCTCAACCTGTTGGATTGAGTGCCTCAACTTAAACCTTAACTTAGAAATTTCACATTTGGAGAAACTTTGAAATGGATGAATGTCTAATTCTGCAGTTGGACTGTAAGAGCTTGTTACACACACACACACACACACACACACACACACACACACACACACACACACACACACACACACACACACACACACACACACACACACACACACACACACACACACACACACACACACACACACACACACACACACACACACACACACACACACACACACACACACACACACACACACACGAGTGAGATGACATGCTTTGCTCTAAGGATTAATGAGGTTTACTCTGTGTCTCAGTCGCTAGTCAAGGGAGCCAAATACTATTTGAAAGGGAAGTGATGAAGATGAATGTTGTACGGATCAGTATTACCCCTAACATTGTAAAGGCAGGGCCCCCCGCCTAACTAGCTCTGGCCTAAAAGTTTGGCTTCTATTGGTTTAAATTCATTTTGGTGCTAGAGGACCTTGATGTTGCTTTCAGGGCAATTGTCTAGGGAAAGTCTTACACAGACAAAATCTAGGTATTTATGGCACCTTCAGCCATACTGGAAGGCTTGAGATTTAAGATTACAGTGTTATCGATAGTAACTCATTCACAACAGTCCAATACTTTTATAGGGCGATGAAGTAATTGGCCAATCATTTCCTAGGTAGTACCTTAAAGCCAATAATGTTATTTTTGGGAGCACAGTTGCATCTTGGGTTGCCAGTTCTTTGGGCCTGATGTGATCTTGTTTCACATTTTATATTAACACTCTCGCCACACTGTCTGATTACCGACTGTGGCCCCAAGCGCCTCAGCAGGTGTGTGTGAGTGTGACTGTGTGTGTATGTGTGTCTGTGAGAGAGAGAGAGAGAGAGAGAGAGAGAGAGAGAGAGAGAGAGAGAGAGAGAGAGAGAGAGAGAGTTTCTCTGTGTAGGTGTCAGAGCGAGGGTAAAACTGAAAGAGAAATCCTAACATAAAGTTGTAACATAATATTGGTAGAGATTGTACAGATTTGATACATTGGTATAATCATTTTACTTTGTCCTACACTCCCGGGCAGGAATTCAATTCAATCGTTGCAGATGTATATTTTGACATTGTGTTAACTGGCTCTTGTTCATTGAGGCATGCGATGGAAATCATTTTAAAACATTTAGCAATAGAAACCCAAAAAGGAAAATGTCGTATTGGCTATGTCCATGTAGTCCCTCCCTGTTTCAGTCTGTTTTCTTCTGCATTGTTCCAAATAAATACAACCCCTGTTTTGAGAACATTACATTTTCTTCTCGAAAATGTATTTTTTGAATTGAATTAAACTGTAGCTAGTCTTTCCTTTATCAACTCTTGCTCTAGTTTGACATTGCTTTGCAAATGCCATACCTTGTATTGTGCGGTGTAGGCACTGTGCACCTAATATGAAAGGGAGACAGAAAGATGAATGAATAATCCAAAGAGCGGTCCCTCTCTCCCATTGTCTAACAGAGTGATTCATGCATACTTCATGAGAATTTGAAAAGGTCTGCAATAAATGATCTGTGACGTGTTAATTAAGTATTATTTATCAATTAGTCATAAAAAAGGACTTCAGAGTCAGTTACGAGAGTGATATTAATGTGCCTTGATTCGCTGCTCTGACATTACCAGAAGGGAGCTAGCTCACGGTCTCTGGAATAATTTCTCTCTCTCTCTCTCTCTCTCCCTCTCTCTCTGTCTGTATTTCTCTTACACACTCTCTCTCTCTGTCTCTCACTCATCATCTCTCTTTTTCTGTCTGCCTTCCTGTCTATCTCCAATTGTCAATTACCGTTACCTCTGCTTGCCATTCTCTTTCCACGCCTCTGTCTTTGTTCCTCCCTCTCTTTCTCACTCTCTCTCCGTCTTCTTACCTCTGCTCTGTTGACTCACTCTCTCTCTGTTCCTCCCTCTCTTTCTCACTCTCTCTGTCTTCTTACCTCTGCTCTGTTGACTCGCTCTCTCTCTCTGTCTTCTTACCTCAGCTCTGTTGACTCACTCTCTCTCTGTTCCTCCTTCTCTTTCTCACTCTCTCTCTGTCTTCTTACCTCTTCTCTGTTGACTCACTCTCTCTCTGTTCCTCCCTCTCTTTCTCACTCTCTCTCTGTCTTCTTACCTCTGCTCTGTTGATTCACTCTCTCTCTCTGTCTTCTAACCTATGCTTTGTTGACTCACTCTCTCTCCGTCTTCTTACCTCTGCTCTGTTGACTCACTCTCTCTCTGTTCCTCCCTCTCTTTCTCACTCTCTCTCCGTCTTCTTACCTATGCTCTGTTGACTCACTCTCTCTGTTCCTCCCTCTCTTTCTCACTCTCTCTCTGTCTTCTTACCTCTGCTCTGTTGACTCACTCTCTCTCCGTCTTCTTACCTCTGCTTTGTTGACTCACTCTCTCTCCGTCTTCTTACCTCTGCTCTGTTGACTCACTCTCTCTCTGTTCCTCCCTCTCTTTCTCACTCTCTCTCCGTCTTCTTACCTATGCTCTGTTGACTCACTCTCTCTGTTCCTCCCTCTCTTTCTCACTCTCTCTCTGTCTTCTAACCTATGCTTTGTTGACTCACTCTCTCTCCGTCTTCTTACCTCTGCTCTGTTGACTCACTCTCTCTCTGTTCCTCCCTCTCTTTCTCACTCTCTCTCCGTCTTCTTACCTATGCTCTGTTGACTCACTCTCTCTGTTCCTCCCTCTCTTTCTCACTCTCTCTCTGTCTTCTTACCTCTGCTCTGTTGACTCACTCTCTCTCCGTCTTCTTACCTCTGCTCTGTTGACTCACTCTCTCTCCGTCTTCTTACCTCTGCTCTGTTGACTCACTCTCTCTCCGTCTTCTTACCTCTGCTCTGTTGACTCACTCTCTCTTTGTTCCTACCTCTCTTTCTCACTCTCTCTCCGTCTTCTTACCTCTGCTCTGTTGACTCACTCTCTCTCTGTCTTCTTACCTCTGCTCTGTTGACTCACTCTCTCTCCGTCTTCTTACCTCTGCTCTGTTGACTCACTCTCTCTCCGTCTTCTTACCTCTGCTCTGTTGACTCACTCTCTCGCTGTCTTCTTACCTCTGCTCTGTTGACTCACTCTCTCTCCGTCTTCTTACCTCTGCTCTGTTGACTCACTCTCTCTCCGTCTTCTTACCTCTGCTCTGTTGACTCACTCTCTCTCTGTCTTGGTTCTACCCCTTCCTCTTTCGTCTTCCTCCCTCTCTTTTTTTCTCTCCTTCTCCATCCTCCTCCTCACTGTCTCACCACCTATTCTCTGTGAAATCTCGCTCTTACTCTGTCCTCCCTTCTCTCTGCTTCCTCTCTTCCACCTCTCCGTCTTCACCCTCTCTCCACCTGACCCTTTTAAATCATCCTTTTTCTTCTCCCACCTTACTTATTGACGTCCATCCACTGCACCTGCATTAACCACCCAGCATGTACTGTCAACCCCTTCACATAGGCAGAGATGTGTCACCTCCCACAACTCTCTTTCAAACACACACAGCCCCCCCCTCCCCCGATCAACTGGAGATGCCATCCTACCCTCCTGTCCTCCCACCCCTCCTTACCATTTCTTCACCTCCCCATCACGGTCCAGCTGAGAGCTAAATTGATTAGAATTAAGAGCATATGTTGCACCTGAGGTGATGTGCTGCCATTCGCCTGGCTCGCCTCGGTGAAAACGAGAGGAGGAAGAGTGTGGCGTCAATGCTATTTTTGGACAACACCAGCTGGTTTGCCTTTCTTTCGTCTCTCTCTTTGTTGTTTGTCGGCCTGAACAGATGTTTGAAAATATCATTTTGGATTGAAAGTAACTTTGGGGTCGGGTTGGTTTTTGATTAGAATTGGGTTGTCGGATTGAGCGAGTGTTTCTGTTCGTTCACACTGAAACATACACGTCATTATTATAATAACCAATTAACTATGCAAATTCTTGGGAAAAACCTGGCAATTGCTGTACTGTAATATACACTTCTACTTAGTTTTGACTTGGCACTGCATCACCCATATTCATTGCAACAGTACTCATTGCTTAATTAAGGGGTTAGTGCTGTATCATGAATACAGTCACAGGTAAATGTGGTTGTTTGACGCGCGATAGCGGGGTGAAACATTGTTTCTTAGGTTGGACAGGCAGACAGCAAAGCTTATATTAACCCCCGCTGTACCAAACCAAATGCTAGGGTAGAAGCAAGGAGAAATAATGTGTGAGTTGAGATAGATTAAAGAGTTGATTTGGACAGCAACATGAACATAATGATATTCTTATGAAGGCGCACTGATCGTTCCGATGGAACTGGTTGCAGGCATGGGTTTGCCAGTGACTGCCAATACAGTACTGCTTGGAATTTCGTGTCATTCAATCAGCATCCAAGGATCCAAACAACCAGATGTATCATTCCCAATTAAGAGGAAGGGAACATATTTACATCTAAGTCTTGAGCTTTACATCAAGTAGGCCTTTTTTTTCCTGTGAGTTCTGAGTCAAATGACAAATCATTTCACCTACTAGGTGGCAAGTAGGAACCTATTGAAATGGTGAAATCCATAATTTGACTCTGCAAATTCACTTTTGCATTGACATATACATGCTCAAGCTTCCAGAAAATGCTTTAAATACTCATTTTTATTCAAGAGGACATTGTTATTGAATAATTGAGTTGAGTAACGTAGACATATGGCCTTCCACCCATTAACACCAATAATTCATGATTTCCTCCCCAATCTGGTGATATGATAATAGTGGCAATTCAAGTCCACATTTAGACACTTGCTGAGATGCTAATAGTCAATGCACTTAAAGCTAACGCGAACATTGTGCTAATATCGTGCTAATAGCCGGTAGCGTGGAAATCCACACACTCCCCACTGCTACCGTCGCCGAGCTGTCAGCTCTCCCTTCTCTCTCCGAGGCTTCCTATCAGATATGACAGGCTCTTTGAATGTACCGCTCACAAAGGGAATGCCAGTCACTCCCCTGGCTGTTCGCCTCTCTTTATTTCTCTCCCTCTTTTTCACCCTCTCTCTCTCTTTCTCCGTTTCTCCTCTGTCAGTTTGCGGCAGAGATCTAAGCCCTGACAGGGAGTTTCATCTATTTGTCTCAGCGATCCTTCCCTCCTTTCCTTTTCGCTCCTTTCTTTCACTCCTTTGTTTCTTAATTTCTTTTTTCTTTCTTTCGTCTGAAGAACAATCAAAATCGACTCCCATGCACCACCAGTCACCGGACATGTCCGTCCGCGCCCTACAACCTCACCTTCGTGTTCTTTTTATTATATCACCAAACCCCCACAATCCTCCTCTCTGTATCACCCTTCTACACTAATTAAAGTTCAACCATTGCCCTTTGTCAACAATTTATCCTTCAAACGACACAAGCTCTTTCTCCGAAGCATCCCCGTTCTAGAGCCCCTTTCTGTGATCGCCAGGGGAGTCCTGGGAAAGATGAGCTTCGCCTGTGGCAATGAAGGGGAAAAGAAAAAGGGAAATTGCCTACTTCATACTAATTCTCCCCTTGCCCCCAGCAGATGCAGTCTTGCCGTTAGGCCCCCGGCTGTTCAACATGGGAACTAGCCTACTCTCCGTGCTCTCTCTCTCTCTCTCTCTCTCTCTATCTGGTATTACATTTTTTGGGGGGTGTATTTTTGTATTTTCAAATACACAGCCCAAAACAAATACCTTTATTTGAGTATTTTAATGGTTATTTGTAAAAAAATATATATATATTTTATTTCAAACAATCAAATACACTGACTTTAATACACTCCCATGCATTTAATCCAGGTATTTGAAAATAGTACAGTATTTGAAATAAGTATTTGTGTATTTCCAAATACCATAAAATATTAAACTACTTGTCTTTTCAAATAAAATATATCTGAATAATTCACTTTTAATGTATGTGAAAGTAATTTAAATATTTGAAATAGTATTTGAACCCCGGTCTGGTTTCTTCCTATACTGCTGTCCTTGGAAGGTGGAAGATGTAGAAAGATGGGCTGAGTAATCACTGTGTCATTGGGAATGATTCAAACAGAGGGGGGAAGCAGGGTCCTGCTTGGGCAGAATGGATGCCATGCATGAGGAAGCTGTTGTGGTAATTTGTCAGTGGACTTTTTCTCTCTCTTTACCTCCACAACCTTAGAGTGAAAGATGACTGAGATTCAGCATGGGTGTTTGCAAGTATTTGGAAGCTCAGTTATCTGTGTGAATATGCACACATGCCAGGACTGTACTCATAGAGTACACAAACAACCCCACCCCCCCCTTCCCCCTACATACACACACCCCATCCCCTCTGCCCTTGATGCAGGGTTGGTGTCTCTCTGTGGTGTGTTTGAACAGGCTTGTCCTAATCCACTCACCCAAAGCTTGTTTCAACACATAGGCTTCACCATGCTAGCTTTCACTCTCTGCTCTGGGTTCATGGGAGTGTGTGTGAGCCTGTGTAACGTATGTGTATCTAGACTGTGTGTGGATGCATATCACTCTGTGTGCCCTCCGTATATACCCTTCTGCGGTGGCTAGTGGCCGGTGATGTCAAGGGAAACGTGCAGGTGAAGGGTGCACTTTTTGTCGTAAGCCCCCCCAATATGCAGGGATACTGGAAAGATTGTTCCATCAGATTAAGCCCCCTTGATCTTGAGTGCAAACATGCCTGTGCACACAGATACATCCCTCCCCCTCCATTTTGTCTCTCCCCTCCCCGCACTCTGTTTTGTCAATCCTCCCTGTCGTTCATTTACTCACACACTCCCTCAATTATTTGCCAGTGCCTTTTTTGTGTTGCACATTTATTCATATAAATACAAACATGTTATAAACCCAATATTGTTAATCAGCCAGGTTGTCACCAAACTAATTTGAATATAATAGTAGCTTTACGTTGTTGTTGTTTTTTTTACATTAATGGCAATACTGTTTTCTATGCTAGTTTTCGCTTAATACTTAATAATGGGATACTGGTGCACTTGTAGTCAGAAAGGGACTTTTTTTGTGTAGGCAACAGTAGGCCTAAACTATTTTCTTCCTAACGCATTTCATATTTCTGTAAGAACCGCCGCAGGAGTAGAGAAGCAGGTACGAGGAGTCAAAAAGCTTCAGTAACAAAAGAACACTATGGTGGTAATAACACCTTCAACAGATCGTTTGTAAATGTGTAGAATGTGTTTGTTCTGGGTCCACGCTGGTAAGTTAACTTACTTAAATGAAACAATCACAGAGGATTTTCTTCTGAATAACTGGTCAGGGTATAACTTTCCATTCAGCTTCAGGTAACTTCGATGTAAGGCTTGGTCACACCTGTAGTGACTACTTCGATCTGCCATGGCCATTGTTACTTATCCATTGTTCACTAGATATATCAATGTAATACCACCCAACACAATGTTGAACAACAGAATGCTTCCCACCACTAGATCACATAACTAGACGTGAGCTGGGCGTTATCCCAATGCTGCCACCAATGCTGTGGAAGAAAGTGACAGCTGCAACAGGGACTCTAACCAGGGCCCATACGTTGCGAAGGAAACTCTATCAGCCGTTGCCATGAAGGCCTAGTAGTCCTCTGGACAGAGGCAGTAGGCCTATAATGCTATCCTATGCCTTGTTACAATAGCCTAAGTATATAACCTGTCATCATGAATTGTCCTTGGAAGTGTAAGCCTGCATACAGTGCATTTAGAAAGTATTCAGACCCCTTCACTTTTTCCATATTTTGTTAAGCTACAGCCTTATTCTAAAAATGATACAATAGTTTTTCCCCTCATCAATCTACACACAATACCCCATAATGACAGAGCAAAGTTATTTTTATCCTGGCTGACTGGCAGATCCTGGCTGACTGGCGGATCCTGGCTGACTGGCGGATCTGGCAGACCCTGGCTGACTGGCGGATCCTGGCTGACTGGCGGATCCTGGCTGACTGGCGGATCCTGGCTGACTGGCAGTTCTGGCAGATCCCGGCCGACTGGCGGATCTGGAAGAGTCTGGTTGACTGGCGGATCTGGAAGAGTCTGGTTGACTGGCAAATCTGGAAGAGTCTGGTTGACTGGCGGATCTGGAAGAGTCTGGTTGACTGGCGGATCTGGAAGAGTCTGGTTGACTGGCGGATCTGGAAGAGTCTGGTTGACTGGCAGATCCTGGCAGACTGAAAGATCTGGCTGCTCCATGCTGACTGGCGGCTCTGGCTGCTCCACGCTGACTGGCGGCTCTGGCTGCTCCATGTAGGCTGGCAGCTCTGCGGCTTCTTACAGACTGGCAGCTCTGGCGGCTCCGTGCAGACTGGCAGCTCCTTGCAGACTGACAGCTCCTTACAGACTGACAGCCCCTTTGCAGGCTGGCAGCTCTGGCTGCTCCATGCAGGCTGGCAGCTCTGGCTGCGCTGAACAGGCAGGAGACTCCGGAAGCGCAGGACAGGAGGAAGGCTCTGGCTGCACTGAACAGGCAGGAGACTCCGGAAGCGCAGGAGAGGAGGAAGGCTCTGGCTGCGCTGAACAGGCGGGAGACTCCGGCAGCGCAGGAGAGGAGAAAGGCTCCGACAGCGCTGGAGAGGCGAGGCGCACTGTAGGCCTGATGCGTGGTGCTGGTACTGGTGGTACTGGACCGAGGACACGCACAGGAAGCCTGGTGCGGGGAGCTGCCACCGGAGGGCTGGGGTGTGGAGGTGGTACTGAATAGACCGGACCGTGCAGGCGCACTGGATCTCTTGAGCACCGAGCCTGCCCAACCTTATCTGGCTCGATGCCCACTCTAGCCCGGCCGATACGAGGAGCTGGAATATACCGCACCGGGCTATGCACCCGCACTGGGGACACCGTGCGCACCACTGCATAACACAGTGCCTGCCTGGTCTCTCTAGCCCCCCGGTAAGCACAGGGAGTTTGCGCAGGTCTCCTACCTGGCGTAGCCCTACTCCCTGTGAGCCCCCCCCAATACATTTTTGGGGGCTGACTCTCGGGCTTCCGTCCGCGCCGCCGTGCTTGCTTCGCCAACCTCATTCTCCTGTAACCTTCCGCGCACTGTTCCATCGAATCCCAGGCGGGCTCCGGCACTCTCCCTGGGTCGACCGCCCACCTGTCTATCTCCTCCCAAGAAGTATAGTCCATACTGTACTCCTCTTTGGGCTGCTCCTGTTGCCTCTTCTCCTGCTGCACCTTTGGGCGGCTACACTCCCCTGGTTTAGCCCAGGGTCCTCTCCCGTCGAGGATTTCCTCCCATGTCCAGAAATCCTTCTTACGCATCTCCTCTTTGGGCTGCTCCTGCCTGTTGACACGCTGCTTGGTCCGTTTGTGGTGGGTGATTCTGTAACGGTTTTCTAGGTGTGGTGAAGGAGAGTCGGACCAAAATGCAGCATGTAGATTGCGATCCATGTTTATTCAACAAACGTAACACGAATCTATATTAAACACTACAAAACAATAAACGTAACGAAAACCGAAACAGCCTAATACTGGTGCACATACACACAGAATAAGGACATCAAGACACCAAGGACAATCACCCACAAAACCCAACACAAAACAGGCTACCTAAATATGGTTCCCAATCAGAGACAATGACTAACACCTGCCTCTGATTGAGAACCATATCAGGCCAAACATAGAAATAGACAAACCAGACACACAACATAGAATGCCCACCCAGCTCACGTCCTGACCAACACTAAAACAAGGAAAACACATACGAACGATGGTCAGACCGTGACAGGCACCTGTATTTGGGAAGTTTCTCTCGTTCATCTATGCAGATCCTCTCAAGCTCTGTCAGGTTGGATGGGGAGCGTCGTTGCACAGCTATTTTCAGGTCTCTCCAGAGATGTTTGAACGGGTTCAAGTCCGGCCTTTGGCTGGGCCACTCAAGAGACTTGTCCCAAAGCCACTCCTTCATTGTCTTGGATGTGTGCTTAGGGTCGTTGTCCTGTTGGAAGACGAACCCTTGCACTAGTCTGAGGCCCTGAGCTCTCTGGAGCAGGTTTTCATCGAGGATCTCTCTGTAATTTGCTCCTGACTAGTCTCCCAGTCCCTGCCGCTGAAAAACATCCCCACAGCATGATGCTGCCACCACCCTGCTTCACCGTACGGATGGTATTGGCCAGGTGATGAGTGGTGCCTGGTTTCCACCTTTAGCTGAGGAGTGGCTTCCATCTGGCCACTCTACCATAAAGTGCTGAGTGCTGCAGAGAAAATGTCCAAAAACCTGTTTTCGCTTTGTCCTTATGGGGAATTGTGTGTAGATTGATGAGGACAACATTCAATTTAATCCACAAAAAAATTGACAAATTCAACTTTTCACTCCAATCTGGCAACCCTCATAAAATACACCACAGCACCAGTATCCCAAAATATTAAGCAAAAAATGAGCATAGAAAATAGTGTTTGCATAATTTTTTTTTACAAATATATAAGGCTACTTTTAAAAGAATTTCGGTGACAACCTGGTTTATTAACAATATTGGGTTGTTAACACATTTGTTTTATTTAAATAAATGTAGGACACAAGAAAAGGCAGTGTAGAACACAATTACCCAAAATGCATTACTCCAATGACTTTAAAAAGATTGTTAAGTTTGATCTCCAAAAATGTATTTTCCTAAGTTGCAGAGAAATGTGTGTATTTTAAAATGAATTAAGCCACACAAAAGCACACAACATTTGCTAAAATACTTTTTGTACATATTTGCACAAATTGAGTGTTAGATTGTGTTGCCTATTCCCCTCACTTTCTGTTTTTTTCCTGTCTCTCTCCTCTCTTTCTCCCTCTCTCAAACTGATCTCCCCGTTCATCTCCCTCTGCCATATCCACTTGTTCTCGCTTGTTTGCTCCCACAACCCCAGCTGTTCATAGACTTCTCGACTGTACTGTTGTTGTGTCCTGTGTGGCAGTTTCGCTCTCTCTCTCTCTCCCTCTCCCCTTCCCACCTTTCTCTCTCCCCAGCTTCTGCCTAAGTCCGTCTCTATCTTATCTAACTCTGCCTCCACAACCACCGTGTAGCATTTGGAATACATGTCACCGTTTAAATATGCATCCCGCACGAAAGATAGCACAGACAATTTCCTCATGTCACACCTACGTTGGTACCCTGGCATTGTGGTCAAATCCTGCATTCAAACTAGGTCCTGCATCGGGAGATCTAAAGGAACCTATACAGTATTTATGAATCCCTAACTTACATAGCATATTGGCAAGTGCCATGAAGATCCTATACACATTTTAAATGCACTGCCTCGATGCACATGATGCAGCAGAATGAAAAATTCATCAGGAATCTGGTTTGCACTCTATCAGTGTCTGGCATGCAACGTTTAGTCAGCGACACGGGCCGTTACAAACACTCCTCCCAAATGTGGAGTAAATGCCCTCGCTAGCTGTACAGTAAACAATGATGTTTGCATTAGTCATGTTTGCGTTAGGGAACGTTAGCGACAAGGAGGGATAGCCTACAGTAGTAAGCTTACCCAGGCTCAGTAGGTGGGCCTTTTTTTTAAACCTGGCAATGCACAATTGGGAATTCACTGAATCTAGGCCCCTTGATATCAAGCTTTTAGAGACATTTGGTTCAGTGTTTAAAAAGCATTTGTATAGTTTCATCTTTCATTTTGTGTTACTAAAAACTAACACAGGCCCACAGACCTTCGCAATCAATTTAGCAGCGTGAAGCGTTAAAAATCATTGATCTGCATAAAGAAGGCTTGAAGACCACCCCTTCAGAACCCACCCTTTCATCTGATCGCCCCAACTAGCCTTACGCTATCTCCTCAAGCCAGGGGAAGAGAGGAAGGGGTGGAGCGATTGATTCTCCGTTTGCACCATTCATTCCGGCACTACAAGTGCCTTTTTTCTCCAAGGCGATGGCCATTTAATCAATGTCCTGTCACTGCCGCTAAAACAGTCGACGTCTGTGATCTTGGCTGCGCTTCCTCACTCCTTTCGACAGCCACCTCTCTGGACATTTTTCTCTGTCCCTTTTATTTGTTTGGATTTGCTTTAAAGTCGCAGTAACAACCTGTTTAGTCGTAGATATCCCTAAATGCAAACCCAGCCACAATTGAGAAATATGAAAAATGATAGATCATCGTATATAGTTGAATGCTTTCTTGGGGGCATTTGAGTAGCGGATTTTTTTATCCAAATTGACACTGCTCTCCAGTTTTCAACTTTTTGTTGACTTTAGTAGAAGATGTAAAGATGTGAAAGTTGCAAGTTGCTGTTTTCTCGACCGTCACAAAGAGACCTGTTTGGCGATGTAATGTGCTGAAGCTGGTCCTTTGTCGCTTGTAACAAACAGAGCAGTGGGTTCAATTCCTAGATCCGATCAACACTTAAACTGTAAGTCTCTTCGGATAAAAGCGTCTGCTTTATATAATATTATATATTAAGCCAATATGATGTTTGATAGCTCACTTCAATCCCAAATGAAGAGGCTTTCCAAACTAGGGAACCGTTGTTGCGGGAGAATTTCCAATATCCTTAAAAAATCATTGTAATGTGGTTAACCTTAAAAATCTAAATTCAAATTATTCAAATGGATGTGACAGCAGAGATGAGGTGTGCACTGTCGACCACGCCCCCTGACTTTGAGAATATCTGACGCGACATGCATCAAGCATACCCATCTCATTAGTGGTGGTGAGATAAGATACATTATGTCAGATTTATTTGTAATTAAGTGTTATAGCCCCACATTAACAGTTTGAGATGGTGAGTTGAGAAGACAATACTGTTAGAATGTTTTTCAATTGACTGCCATAGCCCCAAATAAAAAAGTAAACATTGGCTGTTTATCAGGCTAAATCATTTTCTTCACAATTTTCAGATAACAAAATGGGGTCGTGGGCCAAAATAGTTTGGGAACCCCTGTAATACAATGACCTAAACTATTTGACATTCCCCTCATTTATCTCGTATTCTTTGGCATGAAAGTAATACAAATAGTTATCTTCAGTAGTGGTTTTCTGTGTGTGTGTGTGTGTGTGTGTGTGTGTGTGTGTGTGTGTGTGTGTGTGTGTGTGTGTGTGTGTGTGTGTGTGTGTGTGTGTGTGTGTGTGTGTGTGTGTGTGTGTGTGTGTGTGTGTGTGTGTGTGCGTGTGAGAGAGAGAGAGTGAGAGTATTTGTGTGTGTGTGTTAATGTCTTGCCTTCCTAAGTCACATTGAAGGGTTCCCTCTTGTCGTGATCGATAATGGTTGTGACTTTCCCTAGTTTCCCTGGCTCTCATGTGCTTTATGCAACTGTAGAAGATGGGGCCGGGAAGTAAAACGTCTTGTCATGAATGAAGTGAATTCAGCCGGCAATTCATTGGTATGCATGGGCATTGGTGATAAAGTAACTACGCGTATCAATCATGGGACGTGTGCCTTGTATCTGCAAGAGGATTCATGACCTTCCTGAGTTTCCTCTCTGCCAATAGACTCTCATGCACACACACACACACACACACACACACACACACACACACACACACACACACACACACACACACACACACACACACACACACACACACACACACACACACACACACACACACACACACACACACACACACACACACACACACACACACACACACACACACACACACTCATAAACACACACACACACAACCATGGATGCACACACACACTCTGACACAAACACAACCATGGATGCACACACACACACACTCACACACACACACACACACACACACACGGGCACATTCAAGGACATGGGTACACACACAAACACATGGGCACTCTAATACACTCACACACAAACACAAACACACACACATGGGCACATTCACACAAGGATGCATTCACACTTTCACTTAATTTTTGCATTCACACATATTGTAAATGAGAACTTGTTCTCAACTTGCCTACCTGGTTAAATAAAGATGAAATAAATAAATAAAATAAAACACTCACTCTCTCTAATATACATACAGGCACACACATGTACATGATTATTCTCTCTCACACACACTCTGCCACTACATATCCCACTCATTAGCTTCAAGCAAGAAATCATCCCTTGGTCATGTTTGTCTTTCACTGGATCAGTATCGAGTGATGGACCAAGCTATCGATAATGCTTAGGCAGAACTCGAGTCAATCGCTTGCAATCTCGATCAACGTTCCACCGAATTAGTGGTTGCTCAATAGAACAACTGCAACAAAACGGATCACTGTCAAAAGACCCTGATAAAATGCTCCATCGACCAAACTAAATGAATTAGCATGTTAGACTGTTTCTAAATAACCGTACCATATTGTATGCTACATTTTCACCTTGTCTCCTGACCACATAAAGGATACCATAGCAGTATACTCATTCTTTGGACAAGGGAACCTTGAGGTAGAGCATGAAGGGGTCCTGTGTGGCTCAGCTGGTATAGAATTGTGTTTAGAACATCAGGATTGTGGATTAGATTCCCGCTGGGGCCACCCATAAAATGAAAAATGTTTGCACTATTGTAAGTCAATTTGGATAAAAGTGTCTACAAAATGGTATGTTTAAAGAAGTGAAAACAATGTCATCCAGCCTATACTGGGATTTCACTATTTCTTTCCTCAATTAGGAACTTATTCGCAACTGGGTAGAATCTCCGGCCAATCAGTAATTGTTATCTATCAATGAACTACCAGGGAAGGAAGAAACCACAACGTTATGACAATAAGTACTGTTTATCAGGTTTCAGGTATGACTCAGATGCAGACAGTGTCGAAGTAACAGTTTATTTCTAGTACAGGGGCAGGCAAACGACAGGTCAAGGGCAGGCAGAGGTCAGTAATCCAGAAAGGGTACAACAGGTACAGAACGGCAGGCAGTAGTTTCAGGGTCAGGGCAGCCATGGGGTCAATAATCCAGAGCGGTGTGGCAAGGTATAGAACGGCACGCAGGCTCAGGGTCAGGGCAGGCAGAAAGGTTAAAACTGGGAAAAACTAGAAAACAGGAACAAGAACCGATAGGAGCAAGGGGACAAATGCTGGTAGGTTTCACGAAACAAAATGAACTGGCAACAGACAAACAGACAACACAGGTATAAATACGCTGGGGATAAATACATATAGCCCTCTTGTGGGGGGCACCATTGCAGACTATAACATTCGGAGGTAAACCCCTAGACATCGTATTGGCCCTCTCAGGGGCCAGACCCATAGGAACCAAATCTCTGGCCTCTCGTGCCAAACCTGTGCACATGGGACAATAGGTAACTGTGCAACGGGAGTTTCCATTGGGTCCCGCCTAAAGGTGAATGAGCTCCACGAACCAAGGCTGCCTGGGCCAATGGGGAGCCACAAAAATGTCTGATAAGCCCTCCAGTTGCACCCTTTCCAAATTGGACTGAATCAGAACTACTGGTTTGCCAGAGAATCCGTTCCCAATGGGGAACTCAGGTCCCTCATCGAAAAAAACAGATGACACTGTGAGTTTTCTCTCCGATGCATAAAGAACCTCTCCCAAATATGGCCAACCACCCAGGGGCGTTGTCTCCCCCTGAATAGCAGGTTGAGTTGAGGCAACCTGGAACAAGCACTGTCTGAAGGGAGTGCAAGGGGAGGGACCTAATCACCCCCTGTCTGTTGATGTTTGCCACTGGGCGGACTCCACCCTTGAGGGGACGCGTCTGTTGTGACCACCTTGTGGAACAACACCCATGAGAACCCCTTGTGATAGTGGCTGGGGATCCCTCTACTGATTTGGCCAGTTTAGGTGGTGAGATGCATCAAAGCATGTCACTAGTATCCAGCACTGGACGGACCGCATCAATAATGGTCCCAGGGGAATAACCACTCACATAGAAGCCATTATCCCCAGAAGGTGCAGGAACCGGTAAAAACGTACTGTTCGCCCCAACCTAAATTGGGCCAAGCTGAGCTGGAACCAGGGCACCCTCTCCCTGGATAGAAAAGCTTGATTTACTAAGGAATGGAATGCGCTGCAACGGGGTTAGACAGCTTTTTTCCTGGTTTAAAAAAAACCTAGAGACTGAACATTGGACTTCAGCCTGGATGTGTGTAACACTGCTTGTTCCCTTGACTCTGCTGCTATCTGCCAGTGGTCATGGTAGGCCAATACCCTCAGCCCCTGGCCCCTCATCGGTGCCATTGGTGACATACCTCAATTGGCTGTTTCACCCCCCATCCCCAAGCAAGGTATGCGGGGGCTGTCTTTTCCCTGTGAGGTGTCAGGACCATCTCTCACATCGACCCTGGAAGCAGGGTGCAAGGCATACTGGTGTTGCGCCTGGGAACCAGGCCGATCCGCTTACCCGGCGATGCTCTGACTGCCTGCCTTCTGGAAAGTGCCACCCTCGGCATCGCCAAAGGACCTCCGAGGGAGAAAAGCATGCAGCGCCTCTTCTTGCTTCTTTTTGGCCTTGAACCGACCTGTATAGCCTCCAGGGCCAAACCAAGCAACCCCGTGGGAGAAATTGGCTCACCAAGGTATGACTGTCTGTCCTTCTCGGGCACCTGCGAAACGTTGACGAAAGATGACGTTGTGCCACCACAGTAGCTCTTCCCGAACCCCATGAAGGAGGTTGGCCGTAACACAGGTCTCATTCAGAGCTCTGCATGGGCTCTCCTGTGGCCAAAGCCGTGACCATGTCCTCCAGCAGCTCAGTCTGGTAGACCTGCAACATAGTGAAAGACGACAGGACTCGGGCAGCCACCCCCTCTGCACGATACACCTTCTCCAGCTGAGCAGCCAAAAAGCGACACTGCTTGTTAGGGAACATAGGATTCACATTAGCCACGCCTTTGTTACCAATAGGGCTAGGTGGAAAGCTAACTTGCCACCCCCCGGTTGCTTGTGTTCCAGCCCTGCCCCCTCCATCCCTTCCGGATTCATTAACCTCTTGCTCCTACCTGACATGCAGGCGCCCTATCTAGACATCTGGAAATGCAAATGCGCTACGCTAAATGCTAATAGCACTCGTTAAAACTCAAACGTTCATTAAAATACACATGCAGGGTATTGAATTAAAGCTACACTCGTTGTGAATCCAGGCAACGAGTCAGATTTTTAAAATGCTTTTCGGTGAAAGCATGAAAAGCTATTATCTGATAGCATGTAACACCCCAAAAGACCCACAGGGGACATAAACAAAATAATTAGCATAGTCGGCGCTACACAAAACGCACAAATAAAATATAAAACATTCATTACCTTTGACCATCTTCTTTGTTGGCCCTCCTAGATGTCCCATAAACATCCCTATTGGGTCTTTTTTCCGATTAAATCGGTCCATATATAGCCTAGATATTGATCTATGAAGACTGTGTGATCAACAAAAAAAATAGTGTTTTAAAACGTAATGTTATTTTTTTAAATTAAAAAAGTTGACGATAAACTTTCACAAAACACTTCGAAATACTTTTGTAATGCAACTTTAGGTATTAGTAAAAGTTAATAAGCGATCAAATTGATCACGAGGCGATGTATATTCTATAACTGTACGTCTGGAAATAATGTCCGGGTAAATCTCAACCAAAATATCCGGTCGGAGACCGGAAGAACTGCGCTGCCTTGTGTCTGTTTGACCAAGAAACAAATAGTAGGCAAATGACAAGACTGTTGACATCGTGTGGAAGCTGTAGGTATTGCAACCTCGGCCCCATTAATGTGGTTCACGTTTAACAATTGGTTGAAGTGGCGCATGGATATATTTTCCCATTTTCAGTGATCAGATTTTCCTGCACTTTTTGATGAAACACACGTTCTGTTATAGTCACAGCCGTGATTTAACCAGTTGTATAAACGTCTGAGTGTTTTCTATCTACACATACTAATCATATGCATATACTATATTCCTGGCATGAGTAGCAGGGCGCTGAAATGTTGCGCGATTTTTAACAGAATGTTCGAAAAAGCAGGGGGTAGGAGTAACAGGTTAAGGGGTCACACTCATAAAGCATCAGCTTAGCTGAATGAGGTTTGGACCAGGTTGTTGTCAATTCTTAGATGAAATACAGAAACAGGGGTAGGTGGTGCTTGACTGTGGCAGCCACAGGGGCCAGTTGCTTCCCACCGAACCTTAATGACTTCTGAAGCGGGTTTGAACATGGCCACTTCACCTTCAAATGCATAGCCGCCCTGTAGAACAATTCTATGAATGATGCATTGGATACTAGTTTTTCCCCTGCTACTCCCTTAGTGCGAGATGGTGGCTGTCCCGGAACTAAGTCCTTTTCATCACCCTAGAAACCCCTGGATCCTCCTAGAGAACCAAGTCTTCATCCGAACCTGGGCCCTGTATATAACCAGCTGTCACACTATCCCCCTGTTGGCATGCTAGTTCCACATGTTCTGACCAGAGCCCAACATCTCTCTCCGCTTCCTGCATCTCAGTCCCAGCAGAGGTACCGGCATCCTGGAAAGAAAAGTCTAAGCTTCCTCAAGAATGCTACATGTATTTGCAGGGAGTTTGCCCGAAATACGTGACAATTAACAGACTGATTGGTCCGTGCAAGGGCCGCCTGAGCATGTTTCAAGCCGAGACAAACTACACATAAATTGTGAGAATCTTTCAGAGAAATACTGACTCGGGCATGATCTCAACCCCGAGACAAACTACACATAAATTGTGAGAATCTTTCAGAGAAATACTGACTCGGGCATGATCTTAGCCATCTTACACATTGCACTAGCAAATTAAAGAATAACTATACAGAACAAAAATATAAACGCAACATGAAACAATTTCTATGATTTTACTGAGTCATAGTTCATAGAAGGAAAACAGTCATCTGAAATAAATAAATTAGGCCCTAATCTAAGGATTTCACATTACTGGGCAGGGGCGCAGTCAGGCGTGGGCCTGGGAGGGAATAGGCCCACCAACTAGGGAGCAAGGTCCACACACTAGGGAGTCAGGCCCAGTCAATTAGAATGAGTATTTCCTCAACAAAAGGGCTTTATTACAGACAATACTCCTCAGCACCCCTCCCCCTCCTCAGATGATCCCGCAGGTGAAGAAGCTGGATGTGGAGGTCCTGAATTGACGTGGTTACACGTGGTTTACGGTTATGAGGCCGGTTGGATGCACTGCCAGATTCCCTAAAACGACATTGGAGGCTGCTTATGGTAGAGAAATGAACATTAAATTATCTGGTAACAGCTCTGATGGACATTCCTGCAGTCAGCATGCCAATTGCAGGCTCCCTCAAAACTTCAGACATCGGTGACATTGTGTTGTGTGACAAACCTGCACATTTTAGAGTGGCCTTTTATTATCTCCAAGCAGAAGGTGCACATGTGTAATGATCATGCTGTTAATCAGCTTCCTGAGATGCCACACCTGTCAAGTGGATGGATTAACTTGGCAAATGAGAAATCCTCACTAATTTTGTGCACACAATTTGAGAGAAATAAGCTTTTTGTTCATATGAAAATGTTCCCATAGCTTTTATTTCAATGGGACTAATGTTACATGTTGCGTTTATATTTTTGTTTGATATAATTGTTCAGCACACAAGGTCCAGGGGTGAGCACGCTCTACCACTATGGGACAGTTTAGTTGTCGCAACATTTTACAGTTGTTTGTTTCAAGAGCGTGAATTGTTCCTCTTCACACCGAGGTAAAGAGTGAATCTGAGGCTCATGCTTATCACCTGTGGAAGGCAGGGCTTCCAGCGAGATGCAAATTGAATTGGCCTTGTCAGGCGTGATTGTAGATCCTTCAACCAAAGTCGCCAGAGTGCGACTCCACATAGTATGTTGTGCTAAAATTGACTGACTGAAGGGAAGCAGCAGTATTTCGAACTTCAAGGCTTGGATGTGAGTTCAATGAGTATGTGGCACAGTGCTTCACAGTTAATGTCATCTCAAAGGGCATGAATGGAATAAAACATTTGACACTGGGAGGCAAAAATAAGGTGATATTTTATTCCATTATAGATACAAAACGTCTTATTTTTGCCTCACCAGTGTTTGTTGGGTGTGAGTACCTCTGGTTAATGTTATGCTCAGAAGGGGTCGGGTGACATGGTGCAAAGGGAGACAGTATGGAAACAATGGGATAGGGTTATGATAGGGTCCTCTACACAGGAATAGGGGTCCATGAGGGGTCCTCAAGAGACAGATGGCCAAGTGAATGCCTGTTCTGTTGTCTTACCATTTAAGGGAAAAGGAGATTAGTTTGGCCATTGGGGCAATGCTCTATATGGGACATTATTGTTTTGCTGCTTGTTTCTTAATGTGGTTTGGTGCAAAAACACAATTCTTTGTGAAACACATCTCCCCGTCTCTCTTTCTCTCTATTCTTGCAACTTTTACTCCCACTGTGTAACTCGCCCCTCTTCCTTGCTATCCTTTCTTTTCTCCTCCTGTTTTCATCTTTCTTCTCAACAGACTCTTTGTTTTACTTTTCATCGCATCACCTGCTTTTACATTTTCCTTAGCATCTTTTCTCTCTCTGCCTGTCTGGCTCCATTTGTCTCTCCTGACTAGACCCAGCCTCATCTACCATCTCTCTCAACCTTTCTCCATGCTTCTTCCTTTCCTCTCTCTCTCTCTCTCTCTCTCTCTCTCTCTCTCTCTCTCTCTCTCTCTCTCTGCATGCTTGGAGTTTTTTGGAGTTTGAGTGTTTGGTGTGGAGGGCTCTGTCCTAAGAAGTGATTGTGGTCACCTCTCTCTACCCCTTCGACAAGAATGGTAGTTGCAAATTTTCCTCCGGTTTTCGTGTACTGTCGGGAGATTTTCAGGCAGATGCCGTCAATCACGTTGTTTCGTTCCGGAGGCAAGTGTTTATGTTTCTGAATAACAATGAGCAACAGCTAAATGTGCATTTTAAAGTGAGGCATGAGGAGGGTCTCTATGCAGGGTTTGCCAGCACAGTAGGGTGTTTTGAGTGTTTTTGGGGCATAAGAGCTTTGCGTGCCCACATAAAGGCCGTAGACAAGGTGAAGGTACAAGCGCCAGTAGGGGAAATCGAAGTCAACGTGCTGGGGGTAATGAGATGCAGACAGCAGAGTCTAGGCCTACTCATGCCAGGGATGGTGGTGTAGATGAAGCTGGGCCTAGTCATGCAACAGATGGTGGTGTAGATGAGGCTGGGCCTAGACATGCTATGGATGGTGGGGTAGCGGAGGCTGGGTCTAGTCAGGCTATGGATGGTGGGGTAGCGGAGGCTGGGTCTAGTCAGGCTAGAGATGGTGCTAGACAGGCTAGAGATGAGGCTGGGCCTAGTCATGCTAAGAGATGGTGGTGTAGATGAGGCTGGGCCTAGTCATGCTATGGATGGTGGGGTATCTGAGGTCCACTGGGTCTAGTCAGGCTACAGATGGTGGGGTAGCGGAGGCTGGGTCTACCTCCAGGCTATGGATGGTGGGTTCATCGGAGGCTGGGTACCACTAGTCAGGCTCATGGATGGTGGTGTAGTGGAGGCTGGGTCTCAGACGCCAGGACAGAGATCACCACCTTGGGAGACACCTGAAACCCCACCTCTTTAAGGAGGCTGGGTCTAAAAGATTTATGCTAGGATGGTGGTGTAGATGATGCTGGTCGCTCTGCCTAGTCATGCTATGACTTAAATGTAAATGTAAATGTAGATGAGGCTGGGTCTAGTCAGGTTATGCTAGTGGATGAGGAGACTATAGTGGGGAAGTGTAAGAGACTGGGTCAGGGGGGGGGGGTCAAGCGGAAAAGGAAAAAGTGTGTGGTCAAAGGCACCATGGAAACTTTACCTGTTGCTGTGGGGGATGCCCTGACCAGAGAGGAAGGGCAGGTGGTCAGGATGGGAGATAGAGATGAGGAGGAACGTGAGTGTGAGAAAGAGTATGAGGAGTTATTTTTCAATGGGTCCGGAGCCGACAGCCAGTCAAGCAGAGGGGTCAAAGTACACATTGAGAGAACTGATAAGGTTCCTGAATGAGACCAAGGGAAAACAAGTTAATCTTGAGGCTTTTTTTCTGATCTGAGAAAGTTTGTAAGATCAGTACAACATGCTATGAAAAATGAGGGGCATGGTGCCCTCTGACCCAGGAAACGGTTTAGGTTGAGGAAGTGGGTCACAACAGTGTGTAAAGGTTTACCTTCAGACATTGTTTAGATCTATATTTTCTTTCTGACACTGGGGCTTGTTGAGCTTTGCTATTGGTCTCTTTCTTTGCTGGCTTTTCTCCAACTTCTTATGGAGACTCTTCGGCTCGCTCAATATAAATGGCACCAGAGATGCGGGAAAGAGGAGTGTGTTGGGTGAATATGTAAAACAAAAAAAATACAGGTGTTGTTTCTGCAGGAGACACATGATGTGATGAATGAAGTGGGGGCTCTGGTGGAAAGGGGCAAATTTTGAGCCATGGGATAAATTTTTGTGCATGGGTAGCAGTCCTTTTTTGCACCGGGTCTGTCTGTAACAATTTGTTCCTCAAAGGAGGTGTGTAGGGTTAAACGTAAACAAAATAATTAGCATAGCCGGCACTACACAAAACGCAGAAATAAAATATAAAACATTCATTACCTTTGACGATCTTCTTTGTTGGCACTCCTAGATGTCCCATAAACATCACTATTGGGTGTTTTTTTTTCGATTAAATCGGTCCATATATACCCTAAATATCGATCCATGAAGAGTGTGTGATCCAGGAAAAAACACTGTTTTAAAACGCAATGTCGTTTTTTTTAATAAAAAATAAAAAAAAGTTGACGATAAACTTTCACAAAACACTTCGAAATACTTTTGTAATCCAACTTTAGGTATTAGTAAACGTTAATAATCTATCAAATTGATCATGGGGCGATGTGTATTCAATAGCTCCACGTCTTGAAATCATGTTCAGAAATTTCTCTTCCAAAACATCCTGTCGGAGACCGGAAGGAATGGGCTCTCTCACTCGTTTGACCAAGAAACAAAGCCCAGGCAACTGACAAGACTGGCGACATCGTGTGGAAGCTGTAGGACTTGCAATCTCAGCCCCATGTAATTTGCTTTCAAATAGACAATACATGCAAGTGGTGCATTGATATATTTTCCAGATTTTGGTGATCAGTTTTTCTTCCGCTTTTCGATGAAACACACGTTATGTTATAGTCACAGCCGTGATTTAACCAGTTTTAGAAACGTCAGAGTGTTTTCTATTCACACATACTAATCATATGCATATACTATATTCCTGGCATGAGTAGCAGGACGCTGAAATGTTGCGCGATTTTTAACAGAATGTTCGAAAAAGTAAGGGGTAGACTTAACAGGTTTTAAGGGACATCATTAATCAGTTCAACCCAGTGGATGTTTGGAGAACTAAACATCCCAACACAAGACAGTATACATGAGTGAAGGTTTTTGGTGCTAGGGTGAGTGCAGCCCGACTCGATCGGTTTTATATGTTTAGGAATTGGAGCAATAGGCTGTTGGACGCTACCATTCTCCCAGTGGGGTTTTTGGATCACCACATAACCATGGCTCGGCTGTCTATTTCACCAGGGCCCCGGCAGTCATCCTATTGGAAGTTCAATGTAAAGCTCTTGTTGTCCCATGAACTGGCAGAGGCTGTAACCCAGATGTCCCCCGGTCATGCACCGGAGGTCGATGGACTCCCAGGGGAGTTTTATAAAAAAATCTGGGAAATAATTGGACAGGACTTCTTTTTCGTGTTGCGTGAATTCGTCGGGGTAGGAGAGTTGCCGATGAGCTGTCGTCAGGAGGCTCTGACTAACCTGCCCAAAAGAGGGGACTTGTGTGAACTTAAGAACTGGAGGCCGTGGCATTACTCTGTGCGGACTACAAGATATTTGCCAAGGTCCTCTCTAACAGACTGAAGTCCCATTTGGACTTGATAGAACATAAGGACCAAACATATTGTGTACCGGGACACCTAATTACGGACAACTTGTTCTTAATCAGGGACATGTTGGACTTGTCGAGAGGTTCTAATGTGAACTTTGGACTGGTCTCTTTAGATCAAGAGAAGGCTTTTGATAGAGTGGACCATGAGTATCTGTTTAATGTGATGTTTGGGATTGGGAAGAGTTTTGGGATTTTTTGGGGATATATGGTTGTAGAAGTGGGTATTGTTTTGGGTATTGTGATGTTGGTTTGTATCATGTGGTAGATGGAAAGGTGAGTATGGTACATGTATGCAGTATAGGATATATTTTTGTGTTATATTTGTCTCTCTCTCTCTCGCTCTCTCTCCTAAATATATACCTTTAACCAGCACTGGCTGCTGGAGTTGGTTAGACTGCTTCTAGCCTGAGGCAAGAGTAGTGCAGGAGCCGCACGATGTGGTTCATACGCTCTGCCCCTGGAGAGGCTGCACTAGCGCCAACGTGCTAATGAGCTCAAAAGGACAATTATTCACAATTTTAATCAGCCTTGCCCTGTGCACTCACCTCAAAGTTGAGTTGTCGAGTTAACCCCTCACCGCCTATGGCCCTGCCACCAAGGTTCTGCCCCTATTCTGCCCCCCACCTTGTGTCCTCTCTATCTCCCTAATGCAGACCTGTTTGACCTTCTGGGCAATCGCAGTGGGCAGAGAGGTTTCATAAGTTGACCTCGACATGAGATGGAGTGCGAGAGAGTAAAACTGAGAGAAAGAGTAAAAGAGAGAACGAGTGATGGAGAAGGTAGAAGAGCGAGAGAGGGAAAGAGGGAGAGAGAAAGAGGGAGAGATCAATAGCAGCGTTATATGCTAAAACTGGCCACTGCCATGTCGTAATCACCCCAGTGTAGCGGTCCACTGATACATCCTGACAAGATGTGCCATTACCGAAAACTGCTAAACGGGCACCAGAGCACATCGCTGATTCAAATATGCTTTTCCCTTTCCCTACCCCCGCAACACACACACACTCTTTCTACCTCTCTCACACACACTGACACCTTTCTCCATAACACACAAACACAACTCTCTCTCTCTCTCTCTCTCTCTCTCTCTCTCTCTCTCTCTCTCTCTCTCTCTCTCTCTCTCTCACACTCACACGCACTGATGCAGGCAGTAGAGTGTGGAGCGTTACACCATATTACACCCACTCCCCCTCCCCGGTCTCTCTTCACTTACTATTCATACTGTGAAGCTCACGCCAGGTTAGAGGGTTAGCATGTGGCATGCTGCCTGTGTCAGGCTGAAACAATATGATAACTGTCAAGGGCCTTGTCGCTCCAGGCCTGCCCCAGACGAGTGAGGGGCCCTGGGCCATGGGGCTGCTATGCCACTGCCTCTCGCTGGTTATGGCTGGGCTAACATGCTAATACAGTATGCTAATAATAAACTATTTTACTTTGTGGCAATGGGGTTGGCATTATGGGGAGAGGATCTGATTTTAGGAGCGTATAAGTTTGGGGTCTCTATCAGTGTGTACATTTGAATGGCTGTTTACTTTGGGAAACGTGCATCGATAAGAATCACATCATCCCAGCTAACAGCAAATGTTCCCACAACTTTAGAGAACGTTCCCTTAAGAATCTCATGGTGTGGATTAAAAAATGACAGAGTTCTTTTTGAGATGCTCAGCTGTCTAGAACTCTACTGATTCCCATCTTTCAATGAGAAACTCATTTGAATGATATCAGATAGGTGTGCTGTAACTGTTGCCAAATAATGACATTAACATTGCTAAGAACGTGAGAGTAGGGTGACTGTCCTAGCGGGTCTCAAACCCAGGCCACCAGCACCCGAAACACTGTCCCAACAAGGGATATCTAGTATAGTTACACCCTGTCCAGAAGAAACCCTAACCTCCTCCCTAGGAATTTGTGTAGATCTGAAACAACTTGACAGGTGTAAGCAATAGGCTGATTGCACTTTGAAGTAAAGTTCAGCTTTCTTAAAACTACACTCAAGAAAAAATATATTTATCATAGTGAATCAGGAGTGTCATTAAAACAACTTAATATGCCCCACCAATTTTGACAACTCTACAGAAAGCCCTTAAGTTGTTGAAATAAGTAAATCAAATCAATGATGAGAGAATAGTCAAATGAATTGATAACTGACACCGACACGGTGGTCGTAGCAGCATCATCTGAAAGCCATGAACCAAGAAGTTTATTAGGTACACCCATCTAGTGCTGGGCCGGAGACCCTTTTGCCTCCAGAACAGCCCGTATTCTTTGGGACATGGATACAGGATGGTGTCAAAGTTTTTTGTTCAATTGCTCAAGGGACCTAACTTGTGCCAGGAAAGCATTCTCCACACCAGTACGCCACCAGCCTATACCAGGCAGGATGGGTCCATGGACTCCATAGGTGTTTATGCCAAATCCAGACTCTGTCATCAGAATGACGCAACCGGAACAAGGATTCGTCAGACCAGGCGATGTTTTCCGCTCCTCAGTTGTCCAGTGTTGGTGATTGTGTACCCACTGGAGCGGCTTCTTCTTGTTTTTAGCTGATAGAAGTGGAATCCAGTGTGGCTGTCTGCTGCAATAGCCTATCCTTTAAAAGGATTGGCGAGTTGTGCGTTCTGAGATGCTGTTCTGCACACCACTGTTGTACTGTGGTGTTATTTGTCTGTTTGTGGCACTCTTGTTAGCTTGCACGATTCTTACAATTCTTGCCATTCTCATTCGACCTCCCTCATCAACAAACTGTTTTCGCCCAGAGGACTGCCCCTGACTGGATGTTTTTTGTTTGTCGCACCTCGGTAAACCCTCGACACTGTCGGGCGTGAAAAGCCCAGGAAGGCAGACATTTCTGAGATACTGGATACGGTATACCTGGCACCGAAAATCATACAACGCTTGAAGTCGCTTAAGTCACTTGTTTTGCCCATTTTAATGTTCAATTGAACAGTAACAGGATGCCTATCTGCCTGCTTAATATAGCAAACCACAACCATGTTCTAGATACGTTCTGCTTGTGATGAAGGGAATATTCTCCTAAATTTAACACCAAAACCCACTAAAAAGGTTCTCCGAAGGTTTTTGTTAACATATACTGAAAGAAAATATAAACGCAACATGCAATAATTTCATAGAGTTACAGTCCATATAAGGAAATCAGTTAATTGAAATACTGAACAAAAATATAAACACAACATGCAACAATTTCGAAGATTTTACTGAAATTAGTGAATTGAAATAAATTGATTATGCCCTAATCTATGGATTTCACATGACTGGGAATATAGACATGCATCTGTTGGTCACAGATACCTTAAAAAAATGACCTTACAATGGGGATCAGGATCTCGTCTATAAAATCGATAAAATGCTATTGTGTTCATTTTCCGTAGCTTATGCCTGCCCATACCATAACCCCACCCCTACCATGGGGCACTCTGTTGACAATGTTGACATCAGCAAACCGCTCGCACACGCAACGCCATACACGTGGTCTGCGGGTGTGAGGCCGGTTGGATGTCCTGCTAAATTCATTAAAACAACGTTGTAGGTGGCTTATGGTATGGAAATTAGCTCTGTTGGACATTCCTGAAGTCAGCATGCCAATTGCACACCCCCTCAAAACTGGAGACATCTGTAGCATCGTGTTGCGTGACAAAACTGCACATTTTAGAATGGTCTTTTATTGTAACCAGCACAAGGTGCACCTGTGTAATGATCATGCTGTTTAATCAGCTTCTTGATATGCCACACCTGTGAGGTGGATTGATTATCTTGGCAAAGTAGAAAGGCTCACTGACAGGGATGTAAACAAATTTGTGTTTAAAATTTGAGATAAATAATATTTTTGTGCGTATGGAACATTTCTGAGATGTATTATTTCAGCTCATGAAACATTGGACTTTGTATGTTGAGTTTATACTGTATTTTTGTTCAGTGTAGATAGAATGTTTCCCTAAGTAACGGAAAACTGGACACTCAAACATTAGGGGAACTTTACAGGTAACATTCCAAATTTTTCTCTCTGTCTCTCCCTATAATTGTTACCTGGGATTTTACTCCCCTCTTTTTTTCTCCCTACAGTGGTTTCTGAGTAGTTTTTTCGCTCTATCTTCTTTTATTCTTCCCTCTCCATCACCTGCTGTTTCTCTCTCCTTGTCTCTGTCTCAATTCCCTCTTCCCCACCTACCTCCTGTCCCCCATCACCTGCTAAATGACTCAAATGTAAATGTAAAAATCCTGCCCAGGCTGATGTTACATGAAGCAACTCGCACGCAATCTTGACCACCTTCTGTGACGAGCCTCGTAGGCTGTTTTACGTCATAAGTCAGATGTCTTCGGTCCTAGTTCTTGAGGCATTTGTGTCTACTGGGGTTCTCTTCAACCTGTCACTTCATTCAGTGCTTCTCAATCCA